>NW_024609880.1:97639006-98062127 GCF_016920785.2 Ixodes scapularis | reverse complement strand
CATCTTTTAAGCGACCAATGTTTGGGTTACAATGGTGAGTTTGATGTCTGGTAACCTGTTCTTTTGTTGCAACTGTAAGTCTCTTTGTGGAAGTTCAGTGATGGCTGTAGTCATAGGCGTAAACTTTAGGGGGGGGGGGGGGGGGGGAAGGGGGGGCATCGGGGCTCGTGCCCCCCCTAGTAAGATCCGGAAAAAAGGGGGGGGGGGGGTAGAGCCCCTCCCCCCGGGCCCGGGCCATGATCCTTACCGTGACGCTGTTTACGTGCAATGTAACAAGTTTCTATAGTAGTGGCATGTAAACAAAATAACGCCCACGTTGCCTTTATTGACAAAATAAATGGGAAGTGGAATCCCAGCGTGCTTTCGTTAGCATCAATCTCCAGTTCTGGCGAAAAAATAACGCGCAGCACCCCCCCCCCCCCCCCCCCCCCCCCTTCCCGGGAAAATAGGAAGTCTTACCGGGTGTATGAGGATTCGTGGAAGCAAAGAAAGGAGCTGAGTTTTAGACGCCCCTCTTTCTGTGTCTTTTCCTTCGACTAAAAGTTTTGCTTTTTGTACCGCAGTCTTGGGCGCTGAAAGAAGAATCAATGTCCACTAGCTGCCCAACTGTTAGCACGCGAGAACCCCACAATATAAACCCTAAGATAAGTAACAAAAAAAAAAAGTTAACAAGGCCCTGCTCTTCGTAATGATATTGTTTTTATACTTTTTTACTATTTCCCTCTTAGGAATGAAATAAAAATTACCCGATTGGACGGAAGAAAAAAAAAAAGAAAAAGGTTTTTTGTTACAGTAAAAATGTAACCAGTTCCCGTTCCAGTTCCACCGGTGCAAAATGGAACGGCGGCGTTCCTTCGTTCCTCCTAAAGGAACAGATTCCAGGAACGCCGTTCCGTACAGCACTGTAATATACACATGCATTTTAACCCCCCCCCCCCCCCCCCCGCCCACCAAACCCCCTCCACTCCCCAAGTATGGTGCCTGGAACGCGTCTCCGACTGGTGTGTTTACAGCGTCCACAAAATTGGTCCCTGGATTTCCGCCTGATGACGTCATAGATGCGGCATGTTGGCCGTATTCTAAAATTTACTCGATCTTACTCCAGGGTAAGGGTTTTGTACGTACCTTGGCGTTCCAAAACCTACTCGCTTCCAGCGCTTTTCAATCTGAGTTGTAACGTTACACGACCCTCCGGAGTAGCTCAGATCCATTAGGGTAAGATTTGAACGACAGCCATCGTCGGCCGGTCCCGATCCTGGCGGCGTTCCAACAGCGGTGGTGTGTGTGGCAGAGGCCTATTCTGCTGCAGGTCGCTCTCCAGTGTGGCAGCCCACGGAAGTTTAGGCAGTCAGAATTTGGGATGGATGGATGGATGGATGAATACGGCTGAGCCCTTTGGATCGGGCGGTAGCTTACGCCACCTAGCCATTTTGTTTTACCATTTAAGCTTAGAATATTTAAATGTGAAATCTATATTCACTCCGCAGGGCAAAGAAAGTGAGGCTATGAAACCCCCTTGCGATCAGTGGATAAGAAAATACCTAGTTTTCTCTCGATTTCTGCCACCATTCACTTAATCTTTGCTTGGTAATCTCTACAGTCTTGAAATCCACTCTCCCTTCGCTGTCTCTAAAACCCAATGACTTTATTAAATCTATGTTGTCTTCGGTAGGCATAGGGTGAAGCCCTTTACAGTAGAGTATCAAGTGCTCAGCCGTCTCGTCCTCCTCTCCACAAGCAGTGCACACTGTATCAATTTCCTGGTACTTCACTCTGTATGTTCTGGTTCGCAGAACACCCGTTCTTGCCTCAAACAGCAATGAGCTTCCCCTAGAATTGTCATAAATGCTTTCTTTGGCAATAACTCTTTTGTTTAATCTATAGCTTTCCAGAGCCGTCTTTGTCTGCATTCCCTCTAGCCACCAATCTCTTTCTGTGGCCTTAACTTTCTTCTTAACTGAGACTTGCTCTTCGGTATCTTCGCTATAGCCCAAAAACTTTCCTCTTAATTTCCTAGTGCGCTGTCTCCACTTTGTGTCTACACTCCTCATGTATAAATAGCTGAAAACCTTTCGTGCCCATTGCTCCCCGTCCATTTGCCTCAACCTATCCTCAAATTCTACCTTGCTCACCGCTTCCCTGCTCTCAAATGATGCCCATCCCATGTCTCCTTGTACTCCCTGGTTTGGCGTTTTGCAATGTGCCCCCAAAGCCAGTCTACCTACTCCGCGCTGTTTTATTTCTAGTCTCGCATGCACTTCGGATTTCATGCATAGCACTGCGTTTCCAAAAGTCAAGCCAGGCACCATGACCCCTTTCCAAATCTCTCTCACCACCTCATACCTGTTGTAATTCCAAAGTGCTCTATTTTTCATTACAGCTGCATTTCTGTTGCCCTTACCTATTATATACTTTTCATGGTCTCTGAGATATTCTGCACCATCACATATCCATACTCCTAGATACTTGTATTTACTAGCTCTCTCAACTGTAATATTCTGTATCTTCAGCCTCTCAACTTCATCCTCGTTAAAAATCATGACTGCCGATTTTTCGCTACTGAATTCTAAACCTAATTCCTCTCCTTCCCTACCACAGATGCTCATTAATTCCTGCAACTCTGTCCTGTTGTTAGCCATTAGTACAATATCATCCGCATACATCAATCCCGGTAAGGATTGCTGAATTTTTTGGCCTAGCTTACTGTAAGAAAGGTTGAACCCAAGCCCACTCTTCTCTAGTCTATCCTCCAATCCTCTCAGATACAACATAAACAGCAAAGGCGATAACGGGCACCCCTGCCTAAGGCCTCGTCTTATCTCTATTTTCCCTGTCGCCTTTCCTTCCCATGTTATAATCACCTTGTTATCTTTGTAAATGTTCCTTAATAGTGCTGTTAGTCCTTCATCTAGGTTTAAGTTCTCCATTATGTCCCACAGGTTTCTTTGGTTCACATTGTCATAGGCACCCTTGATATCCAGAAATGCCAGCCAGAGCTGTCTGTTTTCTTTTTGCGCTATTTCTATACACTGTGTTAGAGAAAATAAATTGTCCTCCAACCTTCTTTGTTTTCGAAACCCGTTCTGTAATTCGCCCAGTATGCCCTCGCAATCTACCCATTCCTCCAGTCTGTTCTTTATAATCTGCATTACCAACCTGTAAATAACCGGTGTCACGGTTATAGGACGATAATTCCTAATATCAGACTTATCTCCCTTTCCCTTATATATCATACTCATCCTACTAAGCCTCCATTCATCTGGAATATTTCCTTTTGTTATCATGGTACTCACTACCTCCCTTAGTTTTGCCTTAGATTTAGGACCCAAATTCTTCACCAGCTTGATAGGGATACCATCTGTGCCTGTCGACGTGCCACTAGGGACTCTTCGTTCCGCCTTTTCCCATTCTCTTTGTCCAAAATCCGCGATGTCACAAACTGGACTGCTACTTCCTTCGGTTCTCCTATCTTCCACATGTAACCGTTCCCGAAATTTCTCCTCCATCACTGCTCCTATATATTGTATCGCATCATCTCCCTCTAATTGATCTCCCTGATGCGAGAGTATGAACCTCTGTCTAGCTTGCGTTGTTTCACCGAGTGAGTTCAAGTGCTCCCAAAACTTCTTGGCAGCGTTTCTATCTTTCTTACTTACATTACTCATCCATTCCTCACCCTTTCTCTGAATTTTCGCATTGATCAAACTGGATGCCTCTCGGCGACATGTTATAAAATTGTCCCATTTTCTTTTTACTTCCGTTTCGGACTCCCCACTACGCTTGGAATACCTGTGTTCTCTAGAGGCTTCCTGACGTTTTTGTATCGCTTGCTTCACTTCTTTGTCCCACCAGCTTTTTGGTCTATGTCCTTGCTTCCCCTTTCGTTTACTCTTAACTTTGTCTAGTTCTAGAGCAAAAAGCCTAGTTAGGCTCTCATAGGTCCAATCTGTATGCCGGTGCCCTGAAACTGCTGCCTCTATTCTTTCAACAACTATTTCCAACTCTTTGTCGCTGCAGAAAGTTTGCTTTGAATTATGTTGTCTAGTTTCAGGATTTACTTCTCTGGCAAAATTCAGCTTAATACGTTTGTGATCACTACCAAGACTTTTGGAACCTTCTTCATCTATTTTCATTACTTGTAACTTACCATATATTTTGTGTGACATGAGTACGTAATCTATAGTTGAATGCAGATTGCCAGTTTCCCAAGTTATGTGCCCGTCACACTTCTGACTGGTATTACATAAAACTAAGTCATGTTTTTCCACCAGTTCTAGTAATATGCTTCCAGTTGAGTCCGTATACCCATCCAGACCCTCAATATGGGCATTCATGTCTCCCATAATAATTATTTCGGAGCCTTCCCATAGTTCACTAATGTCTCTTGATATGCAATCAATCATTTTTCTGTTTTCCTCTTTAGCACCTGTCCCTGTCCATAAGTAAACCACTCCAAGGACTGTTGATTCCCCAGCGACTTTTCCTTTCAGCCACAAATGTTCGGCGCACTCCTTTCTGATCCTTTGAAAGTTCATATTCTTTTTAATAAATGCTCCAATTCCACCTCCCTTCCTCGTTCCCTCCATTCTGTTGCATTCTTCCCACACATAGTCAGGGTTGCAAGGTGGCTGCTCCATGTCTCTGAGATGTGTTTCCACAAACCCATACACCATTAAATCCTCCTTTCTTAGTTGCTCCTCTACCTCTTCCCATTTTAACCTATTTCTACCACCCTGCATGTTAATATATCCAATGTCTGATTGTGCTGTTTTTTTATACCTGTTCTTACGTTTTCTCCTCTTTTTAACCCTGGGTGCCTCTCCTGACTTCGTTGGGTTTTCAATTACTTCAGTGCCCCCAGGGCCCTCGGTCCCCCCAAAAAAGCAGTCACCGTGCGGCCCATCCTATCCCCCACCCTGTAACCCGTGGCCTCACTGTAGTGAATGCCATCTGCAAAAGGGCGGGAGCCAGCCTCGTACACCTCTCTGTTTACTTCCATTACGTCGTACCGAAGCTGTCGACTCATACCCTTAATTACTCCGTTGGCTTCGACAACCCTCCTCTCCGTTAACCCGGACTGCCCCCGAACTTCTGGAATGGTGCACACAACCACATGCACATTCTCAGACACGTCCCTCAGCTTACGTATTCCCACGTTTAGCTGCTTTCCGAGGTTCTGGCTCCTACCCTTCAGCACATCATTAAGCCCCGCATGAACTATTACTAGGTTCCTTCCCTCCCGGTTATCCCACACCCCCTCACGTGCTGCGGTCATAGCATCCACCATACACTTCCCTGGCTGGACCTCTACGGTTACCCTCTGGTCTCCCTTCACCCTGTTATGTACACCCCTCCTAACCCGTGCTACGTTAGAGCTCCCCACTACCAGTACCCTAGATCCCCCTGGTGCCTGCGCGCCTTTGTCCTGCGACTTATCTCCTGTCACCTGACTGCCCGACGCCTGCTGCTCGAAGGCGCCATTGAGCTGAGGTTCAATCAGCTCTCCAGCGTCGTCGAGCCCTCCTGCCAACAGGCCGGACTCCCGACCACCAGGGACCCCAGCCTGCAGACTGGTGGTTCGTCCCGCTAGAACTGACACTTCCTCCTTTCTTCCCTCGCTACTCTCACTCGCTCGAATTACCCCTTCCAGGCGCTCTACCCTACTGTCACACTCCCTCTTACGCTCCTCTAAACCCGCCTTCCATACTTCCCCCAGCTCTTCCGCCTGCTTCTCGAGGCCGACCCGCTGCTCCCTCTCATGATTAAGCTGCCTAGTCAGCTCCTCTACCTGGGCCTCGAGACCCACCCGCTTCTCTCCTTCTGCCTTAAGCTGGGCCTCAATCTCCCGAAATCTACCCTCCCATTCCCCAGTTACCTGCTGAAGCTTCACACAAAGCCGACACTCGAAACTCACCTCCGCCGCCACCTCCAGGCTCCCGAAACCCGTCTCCTCCAGGTAACACCACCTCCCACACCCCTCGCACTGCACCAACTCGTCCACACCCTTGTCATGCCGACCCAAATCTAGACCCATGTCTAGACCGGGAACAAACCGTCCCTTCCCGCCAAAAATTCAAACAGAGCCTACTTTGCGAAACTAACGTTAACTGCTGCTGTTCAAACCTAATACTGCTACCGCATAGTCACTTCCAATCAACTCTCAAAAAAAGAGAGAGAAAAGAAGAAAAACTGGCACTTAGCTTCGGATGCTCGAGGAGAACCAGGAAACACGTCCGCTCACCGCAACTCAGTACACTCAGTACACTCAGTACGCAGCGATGACAGCGACGCTCGCGAGTTAGCTCCTGCTTTTCGCCAGCATTTCTACAACCGACCGCCAGGATCGCGACATCCGACAGCATGACACTCCGGCTTTCGTGACGTCATTTGTTGCCACTTCGGGACTACTTTTGATGTGTGGGCGGGATAAGACGATAAACACACCAGTCGGAGACGCGCTCCAGGCAGGCACCATACCCCAAGTCATAAATATCGCAGCCACCTCAACTCCCCCCCCCCCCCCTTTCCCCCCCCAAAAAAAAAAAAAAAAAAAAACATTTGATGCAGCATTGCGGCTGACATGCAAATTTCCACCTCTATACACCTAGACCATTTCATCCTCCTCCGGATGGGCGCTGCCATCTTGGAATCACGTGACGCGGCAGCCATTAGGTTGCTTCAACTTGTTTTCCGCTTTCCCCTCCGCGCCTTAGTGGATGCGTTGTATTCGTGTTTTTCGCCGCGTTTCACCGCGCTTTTTTGACTTACGTCGGCAACTGCAGTCCGATACGTCTACTCGACGACTAAGACATCGTGAGGGTTCAAAGGTCCTTATAACAACTGAGCTTTGTTTACTAATAGTGGTGGAACATAAGACACGCGTATATTTATATCGCGCATTTAGGGTCGGAAGGCGTCAAAAATGGTCAGCGCAAGAAGGCTGTCTGTATTTAATGCAAGTATCCTTTTTATTCATAATATATCGAAAACAGTTTATGTTGATTATGTGAGGAAACTCGCAGAGGAGATAGACAACGAACGTTTAACTTGTATTTCATCTGAGACTAGAAATATGGGCATGTCAACTTCAGGCGATTTGCTTGTTCATAATATCACACCTACATGTGTATGAAGTTCTCAATCTTTGTTTGCAGTGTAAACGTTCGGTTGGTCGGTTTATTTATGAAGTTTAAGAAATCTGTACCATGCTCGCTTCCATTTCGACAGTCATTTAAGTGATTTGTTAATTATCTTTGGATAACCAGATCAATTTACTTAATTTATTTTAACACAAAGGTTGGGACTTCCCGTGTAACTGCCACAGACAACTTGAACAAAAAAATAACGTCATTTCTATTTAAAAATCCAAACGCGATTTCGGTTCGGCGCATGCGCAATAATGACAACGCTTTTTTTTTTTTTTTTTTGCGTACGCTGTTTTAACTTTTGTTAGTATCTGGGGTCCGCAATATTTGGCGCCGGGAAAAAAAAAAAAAAAAAAGCCGTCTGCATAACAATCACCCGAGTCCAGGATTGTCGATGGCGGATAGAGGTTTACTTTTGGTGGCTAGAGACGGCGAAATTCACAACGCGAATCTGTTCAAACAAATAAATGTTTGTTCACACATGCCCGTGAACTGGTGCCGACTAGAATTCAGCCAAACTTTCCGAGGTAGTTCTCCTGCGCCCTTGAATTTTATTTGGCCAATTTTATAGAAGACAAATGCCAGATTTAATTTGACGGGTCAGTCACTTGCATATCTTCAGTAAGCAAATGTTCACATAAGAATAATTTATTTCCCAGGGAAAATATCGCGAAATGCTGCTTTTGAGTACTAAACTACTAAATGGGCAACTACTAAAATGAAAAGGTCTTTTCATTTTAGTAGTTGCCTCACCGGCGGATAGAGAGCGCTGACACACTCGGCGCTATTAAGTTGCTTCAATTTTGTTGGTTTCGGTTTGAACGTGCACGCGGTTATGTTGCTGTTTTACGTGGTTTTTGCTTAATTTGGTGATACAATTATTTTCCTTGTAGCAAACAACCTATGAAACAGTGACATTGAGCCACTTTGAGGACTACACGGCGTTTGTGAGCCTAAATTGTGGGCTTTTTTTACGAGCTCCTTTGATGTAGCTAATTATGGTCGGTTGCGAAACGCCCGACTAATGCACAGGGAAGGTTACCATCGTCTACGGCCGTTCCCGATGACACTATAGCTGATGAAGAACCGATGACACTATAGCTAATGAAGAGACTAACACGGGAATGTAAAGAAGCATATCGACAGCTTGATTAGCAATGTGCTCAATCGGGCAGAACAGATGAACTCGCGAGTTTACTACTCTTTGTTTGGTATCCGTGGGAACCCAACCTTTAGTGAACTTTGAGGACTAAAAAAGTATCGTGTAATGACGTAGATAATTTATATAAACAAGTAGCATCGTCTCAGCCTCTTTTTTTAAAACTCAGTACTCGAGGATATTTTGACAGGCCGAGTAGGAAATTTCTTAAATTATCAGCCCTTCTAAAGTACTCATAAGCAGCATTTCGCAATATTTTCCCTGGGAAATAAATTATTCTTATGTGAACATTTGCTTACTGAAGATATGCAAGTGACTGACCCGTCAAATTAAATCTGGCATTTGTCTTCTATAAAATTGGCCAAATAAAATTCAAGAGCGCAGGAGAACTACCTCGGAAAGTTTGGCTGAATTCTAGTCGGCAGCAGTTCACGGGCATGTGTGAACAAACATTTATTTGTTTGAACAGATTCGCGTTGTGAATTTCGCCGTCTCCAGCCAGTAAAAGTAAACCTCTATCCGCCATCGACAATCCTGGACTCGGGTAATTGTTATGCAGACGGCTTTTTTTTTTTTTTTTCCCGGCGCCAAATATTGCGGACCCCAGACACTAACAAAAGTTAAAACAGCGTACGCAAAAAAAAAAAAGAAAAAAAAAAAGCGTTGTCATTATTGCGCATGCGCCGAACCGAAATCGCGTTTGGATTTTTAAATAGAAATGACGTTATTTTTTTGTTCAAGTTGTCTGTGGCAGTTACACGGGAAGTCCCAACCTTTGTGTTAAAATAAATTAAGTAAATTGATCTGGTTATCGAAAGATAATTAACAAATCACTTAAATGACTGTCGAAATGGGAGCGAGCATGGTACAGATTTCTTAAACTTCATAAATAAACCGACCAACCGAATGTTTACACTGCAAACAAAGATTGAGAACTTTATACACATGTAGGTGTGATATTATAAACAAGCAAATCGCCTGAAGTTGACATGCCCATATTTCTAGTCTCAGATGAAATACAAGTTAAACGTTCGTTGTCTATCTCCTCTGCGAGTTTCCTCACATAATCAACATGAACTGTTTTCGATATATCATGAATAAAAAGGATACTTGCATTAAATACAGACAGCCTTCTTGCGCTGACCATTTTTGACGCCTTCCGACCCTAAATGCGCAATATAAATATACGCGTGTCTTATGTTCCACCACTATTAGTAAACAAAGCTCAGTTGTCATAAGGACCTTTGAACCCTCACGATGTCTTAGTCGTCGAGCAGACGTATCGGACTACAGTTGCCGACGTAAGTCAAAAAAGCGCGGTGAAACGCGGCGAAAAACACGAATACAACGCATCCACCAAGGCGCGGAGGGGGGAGCGGAAAACAAGTTGAAGCAACCTAATGGCTGCCGCGTCACGTGATTCCAAGGTGGCAGCGCCCATGCGAGGGAGGATGAAATGGTCTTATGAGAGCGTATGATCTTATTAGAGCGTATGGTCTTATGAGAGCGTATGAGAGCGCGTTTATTGCAGTGTTTGTGTGTTATGCACGCGCACTTTCTGGCTGAACTGTGATTTTTGTAAACTGTGGAAATGTGCATAGTAGTTTTGATGACAGTCCGTTAATACCACTTGCACCGTGGTTAATACTGAGGGAAAAAGCAGATAAAATCAGCGATGAGTCGTTCGCGCTATACATAGGGTTTCGTGTTTTCGGATAAATCCGAAAGACTCCGAAAAGCACCCGCCGGTAAAATTTTGGTCAATTCAGATTTATCCGATAAACTTCGAATTTTTATGTGTCAATGCCCCCCCCCCCCCCCCCCCCCAGGAAAGAAAAAAAAAAGCAGAGGACTTTTTTTTTTATAGTTTGAGCAGTGTAGGGTCAATGGTCCTGGGAAAATGCCACCGTAATTATCTTTCAGATCTCGGACCGTTCTCAAAAGGGGTCTTACCGCTTGCCTCGTCAAGGTTGATTCAGAGCCGTTTATACTGAGAGAGTTGGCAGCCACAGCAGCGTAGTCTGACAACCGATGGACGACTGCTTCCGTCCGCCATTTTGTGGATCTGACTCTCAGGAACTCTATGCGATTTCTCAGGAATAAAGAAGAGAAAGAAGTAACGCCATTTTGTGTTATCGCGAAACCCGCTGGTTCTAGCGGGGAGCAAGCTCCGCCCATTGGCCACACTCTCCCAGTACAAACGGCTCTGGGTTGATTCAGAGCAACAGGTGATTGTACATTCGGGTCACGACAAAAGCCACTCTTTTGGTTTCCCTTTTGGGCCATGTGATTTGTGATTTAGAGAAAGAGGGTATTTTTTTGTAACAGAGAAAGCTATGGGCAATAGAGATTGTATAAAATAGGGAAGAGGGGCAGTTGAAACTTCTCTATTACATCATTAACCGCTCCACCTCGTGCGATAGGTTGATAGAATAGTATGGGATGACCACGAGCTTCTTAGCGACTACCTCCCAGATTTCATTCATTTTAAGGTATCGACGTTTATCGAAGCAACACTTTGGTGGTGCTTTTGTCGCGGGACACAATTAGTATTACCAATGGCCATGGCACCAACGCCAAATTCGACTGAAAAAAAAAGTTTAATTGATATAAGCGCGTTTTATTCTTTATCTGGCAGACGTTTACATCCTGTTATTATTTATTCATTTTTAATAGGAAACACTGCGAAATTAAGCTCCGAATTTCGGAGAATTGGGAATCAAACAAATATAAACGCCGAAAAACTCCGAATCATCGGCAAAAAAAATAAACTCCGAAAAACACCCTCCCCATTTGACGAAAAATAAACCTTCAAAAACACGGAAGGTCGTGGAGTGTAGTACATTACTGAGTGGAGAGGACGTAAAAAAGGAGGGGGCGGCCAAAGTGGAGAGAGCGAAGTGTACGTCGGCCTTTAAGCCTCTTGTGACGGCTTGCGACCCGCTCCGAAGCAATGCAGCTGGTCGTAAAGTTAAAAGTCGGTCTTGTCTCAGTAGGTCGTGGTCAAACACGCAGGTATTTCGTATCTGGCAAATAAGAAGAAAAGAAGGGAACTTTGCGTAAGAACGCGATGCAAATCTTGCGCGAAACAAAATTTACGCCGTCCACGACCGTTTTATGTGATCTTGTTGCCTCGCGGACACTGAAATACCCTGAAAGATAAATGCATCTGCAGCGTTTATGCAGATGCAAAGCTGCGATAAAAGAAGTAGCGGAAAGTTTATGCAAAATCGATATTGGCCTTCTGGTCGGCCTGAAATGCTAACTATCCATGATCAGTAAACATGTTACACTTATCACACGCAGAACAGGTATGTGGATTCATTTACGCGTTTCGTTTAGTACATGGTCTCCAAATTTTTTGGCTAGGGCGCCGGATCGGGTATCTGTCGCTGTCTCGAGGGCCGGAAAATAAAGAAGCAAATATAAATGAGGAAAAACTAGGCTCAGCAACACTTCCTTTGATTTCCTTGCTCTCAAGACTCTCTGACTGAGGAAAAACTAAATGCATAGTCCTAGACAAGAATAAAAATAAAAAACTAAAAGTTAAAGTAAAAAAAAAAAATGGATGAATACATACGGGTGAGTTCATCTCAAATCGAGAAAGAGAGAGAGAGAGAGAGATACTAGAACGAACTGCAAATAAAAACTACGGAAAATATTCCGTTCTTCAGTTTTGAGCTTCGAAAGGGAAGAATGTAGGTCTTTCGATTTTTGTAGTTTTCACTAATGACACGTTTTGGAGTTTCGCAACGTTCAGATTAATTTTTTTTCACCACAACAATCTTAGCTTATCTCTACTTCTTTAAAACTTTGTATAGAAAGGTTAAAGTTCGCTAGAAGTGTTTTTTGTACTGTAAACTCTACTTTAAGTTGTTAATTTAAGTAGAGTTTACTTAAAAGAAACAACACTAAACTTGAGAAGAAAAGCTAAAACAAAATCAATGTCATTAAAAAAAAGAGTATATATATATATATATATATATATATATATATATATATATATATATATATATATATATATATATATATATATATATATATATAAACGAACATATGCAGATAAATGAACCGTACTTAATCCAATGATTCAAAGAATCAAAGTTTTACGAACCCGCCGGAAGCCAAAATAAACGGCGGAACCACACACGCACACACGCACACGCGCGCGCGCACACACACACACACACACACACACACACACACACACACACACACACACACACACACACACACACACACACATATATATATATATATATATTCTACTTTTGATTTTATTTATATGAAAAACTTTGTGTCCGAGGGTCCTAGGTACAATACAATCTCTGACATATATGGTTGCTTCATATTACGCACTGCGTTGGGAAATAAGACACTTGACTCTCCATTCTAAGGTGAAAAGATATGGGCCATTGCCAAATTCATAGATAGATAGATAGATATTTTTTCCTTTCTTTGTGCGTTTAGGTACAGGTCATATCTTGTAATTTTAGAGACAGATTTGGGTTTGGATGAGGTTGTTGCGGGGATCGTTAAAGCTTTTAAAGAAGCGTCAGGTGGACTTAAGTTTACATGGGAAATGCCCGTGCTGAACTGCATTCGGTTTTTGGACCTTATGGTCATGTTTTCCAACGACCATGTTTGTCGGAGGTATAGCCCGCGTTCTAAGAAAAGCCTTGTTTCTTACAAAAGTGCACATTCCAAACTGGTCAAGAGAATAATCGCGTTAACATGTCTTCAGGCAGCTCTTGCAAAAAGTTCAAACATTAGATGGACATCAGTTTTGCTCAGCAAGTAAAAAGGCTAAAAAACTTAAGGTACCCACCTAACCTAATTTCGAGCTGCTGTGAGAGCCTACTTCAAAAAAAAAAAAAAAAAAAAAAAAAGAACTAACTTACAAGGGGGCGGCCAGATAAATAAAGTTAAAAGACGTGTACATGTGATTCCTTATTGGCATAAAGTGTCTCACAACATTAAAAAGATAGCTAGTACATACGATGTAAATGTTGTTTTGTCAGCCCCTTGCAAGCTCTCAAAAATCTGTTCGATGCTTACACGGCAGAAAAAAACACTCTGTTCAAAAAAGCACGCTGTACAGTACACTGAATGTGTGACCAATGTTGTCTATGAGATTCCATTAAGATGTGGAAAAGTTTATATCGGACAAACCGGGCGCTGTTTTAACGATAGGGCACGCGAGCATAATCTTTCTGTGCAGAACAACGCGGGGGGACACCTGGCAGACCACTGCAGGCGATGTGCTGACTGTAAGCCTCTTTTGGCTGAAACAAAGTTTTTAAAGAAATCAAAAGATAAGACCGAGAGAGAGATTATAGAGGCGTTTTATATCAAAAAGAAAGATGACAAATGCGTTAGCATGCCTTCTCTCTTTTTGCTTCAGAAAGAAGTAATGTTTCTAGATAGCTGCTCGTGAGAGTGGTGCTTGGTTGCAGTGTGGGTTTGGCATACGATCTTGTGTATAGAAGTGACAGTGTTGTTTCTAATAAAATCAGTTGTGAGTTAGCGCCCGTCCTGTCGTCTTTGTGTCTTTATTGTCCTTGTTGTGTTGCGCTTTTTAACCTTTTAAATTGGGCTGGGGAGCCGCCAGGGTGCCCACAAGGATGGGACCTAGTGATGGGTGATGACAATGTCCAATGAATAATATAATGAGAGGACACGCATTATAAAGTATAAACCGCATACAAGCGATTTGGCAAGGGACGAGACAAGCGACGGCGACCCGCTTCGCTGTCGCTCGGTCAGTCGCGCGATGAGGCAAACCGCATGGAAGCGGAGGGAGCGAGCGACCAAGACGATGAGCGACGTTTTCTAGAAATCCGAAAAACGAGCGACCCGACGGGCGACAGTGAGAAATTTCCGTCGCCTGCTCGGAGCGGACAACGGCCAGGAAGACCTCCGCGGGACCGCTGGCTGGGATTTGGAGACGAAGATATTCAAAGCAGTAACAAAATACCCGCCTTCCCAAAGTACTGCAAAATGCAACGAAAATGAAGACTGGCTGCGCCATCTGGCTTCAACAACCGCTATTATAGCTTCTGGCGCCAAAACTTGCAAACGTCGTTTCGTAAACTAGAAAAACTGTAACATAGCATTTTCTAACAAGTATATTTTATATATACACAACTAAATAATACAAATTTTTTTTTAGTGAACTGCTTAAATAATAAGTACAGTAAAGAAAGGCATTTTAAAATTCGAAACTGCGGATATTCTTACTCTGCGTAGCGATGCGGGGCTTGCTTTTCAATGCTGGAAAACTAACGGTTAATGCGCCTTCCTCGTTCAATATACTAATTTCTGACTCAAAACCCGAGATTCCTTCGCTCAAATCGCGCCCGGAAAACTCAAGCCCGATGCGAGAACGCGCTTAGTGACTGCGCGCCGGATCTGCGGCGCCCGGGAACATGAGTTCATCGGACGACAGGAAGCGACTCAGCCCCCAAGAACCGCTCATCACCGATCCGTCGACGTCGGGAGAACCCCGGGAAGCCGCGGACGACCACGCCAGACGCACGACACGACGACGCCGGGCCCGTCTGGACGTCAAAGAAACGGCGAGCGAAAAATCTGGCGGCGCGGCGCTCGGCGTAGCGACCACCCTCGGCTCGTCCGCATCTTCCGCCGCAGCTCCGAGCGAAGACGGCTACTGCCCCGAGGAAGACGCCATGAACCATAGTAAGCAACAGCAACAACACCAGCAGCAGGCTCGAGCGGCGGCGGCAGCAGCCGCGGTGTCGCAGGCTCCAACGGCACTGCCACCGACATCGACGCCAACGGGGGCGCCGACGAACCACCACAGCGGCGGAGGTAACCCGCGGTCCCACCCGGACGGGGAGCCCCAAGACCTTGACAGCGAACAGGACGACCCCACCGGTCTGGAGGGGGCTGCCTTCCAGAGTCGGCTTCCCTTCGACAAGATGACGGCTCAGGAGGCGGCCTGCTTCCCGGACGTGGCCCAGGGCGCCCCGCAGACGCAGAAGGTCTTCCTCCACATCCGCAACCGCCTGCTCCAGCTGTGGCTGCAGAACCCTAAGCTCCAGCTGATCTTCGAGAACGCGCTGCCGCAGATCGAGCCGCCGTACAACAGCGACGGCCCGTTCGTGATGCGGATCCACGCCTACCTGGAGCGCCAGGGCCTCATCAACTTCGGCGTGTACGAGCGCATCAAGGGACCCCCTGCCAAGAAGCACGGCAAGATCATCGTCATCGGCGCCGGCATATCTGGCCTGGCGGCCGCCCAGCAGCTCCAGCAATTCGGCATGGAGGTGATCGTTCTCGAGTCCCGCGACCGCGTTGGCGGCCGCGTCGCCACCTTCCGCAAGGGCGGCTACATCGCGGACCTGGGCGCCATGGTCGTGACCGGACTGGGTGGGAACCCCGTGGCCGTGCTCAGCCGCCAGATCAAGATGGAGCTGCACCGGATCCGGCAGAAGTGTCCGCTGTACGAGTCCAATGGCGCCACAGTGCCCAAGGACAAGGACGAGATGGTCGAGCGGGAGTTCAACCGTCTCCTGGAGGCCACCTCGTACCTCTCCCACCAGCTGGACTTCAACTACGTGCAGAGCAAGCCTGTGTCGCTGGGCCAGGCCCTCGAGTGGGTCATCAAGCTGCAGGAGAAGCACGTCAAGGAGAAGCAGATCGAGCACTGGAAGCTCATCCTTGAGATGCAGGAGAAGCTCAAGGCCAACCAGAACCGGATGCTCCAGCTGCGCGAGCACATGGAGCTGCTGCGCCAGCAGCACCGTGACCTGGCCGACTCAAAGCTGCAGCGGGACGTCACGCAGGAGTTTGTGCTGCGCAGCAAGCAGCATGAACTGAGCTGTGCCTGCCGCGAGTGGGACCAGCTCGCCGAGCAGCAGCGGGAGATCGAGGACAAGCTGCAGGAGCTGGAGGCGTCGCCGCCGAGCGACGTCTACCTCTCGTCACGTGACCGACAGGTCCTTGACTGGCACTTCGCCAACCTCGAGTTTGCCAACGCTACGCCACTCCACAACCTGTCCCTCAAGCACTGGGACCAGGATGACGACTTTGAGTTCACGGGGTCCCACCTGACAGTCCGCAATGGCTACTCCTGCGTGCCCGTGGCGCTCGCCGAGGGACTGGACATTCGGCTCAACACGGCCGTCAAGCAGATCCGACACGGCAGCGCGGGCGTCGAGGTCCTGGCCGCCAACACACGAAGCAGCGGCGGCCTGGTCAGCTTCAAGGCGGACGCCGTGTTGAGCACGCTGCCGCTCGGTGTCATGAAGCAGGCCGTGCAGGGCGCGTCGAACCTCCCCAACACAGTCCAGTTCATCCCCCCACTCCCCGAGTGGAAGGTGAGTGCCATCCAGCGCCTCGGCTTTGGCAACCTCAACAAGGTGGTGCTCTGCTTCGACCGCATCTTCTGGGACCCCAACGCAAACCTGTTCGGCCATGTGGGCAGCACCACGGCGAGCCGTGGCGAGCTCTTCCTCTTCTGGAACCTCTACCGGGCGCCGGTGCTGCTTGCGCTCGTCGCGGGCGAGGCGGCGGCCATCATGGAGAACGTCAGTGACGATGTGGTGGTCGGGCGCTGCCTGGCCGTGCTCAAGGGCATCTTCGGCAGCGTGCCGCAGCCCAAGGAGACCGTGGTCACGCGGTGGCGCGCGGATCCCTGGTCTCGCGGATCCTACTCCTACGTTGCGACAGGCGCTTCCGGCAGCGACTACGACATCCTGGCCACGCCTGTGACCCCACCGTCAGTCGTGCCGGGCGCCGCGCAGCCACAGTCGCTCCCGCGCCTCTTTTTCGCCGGGGAGCACACGATACGGAACTATCCGGCCACGGTTCATGGGGCCCTCCTCAGCGGTCTCAGAGAGGCCGGGCGGATCTCGGACCAGTTCCTCGGCTGCCCGTACGCGCCCCCGCGGCCTCAGCCACAGCAGGCGCAGCCCTGAAGTCCGGCATTCCGCCGCTGGTGGGGCCCGTGTTGATAGGACGGCGACGTTAGACGTTGCTCGCGCGAATTGCCGGGATTGCCGGTCACTTTTACCCGTCACCCCATCATGACTGACGATGTACAGATTCATTTACTCTACGGAGCAGTCATTTACGGAATCGTTTGAATAGTGTGTACGGTCTTAACGAAGGTCTCGGTGGCGCTGTTGTGGTATGGCGCGTGGAATGCGTCTCTGACTGGTGTGCTTGGCGTTCTATTTCGCCCGTGCATCGAAAGTGGTTCCGAAAAAGGGAACAAATGACGTTGCAAAAGCCGGAGCGTCAGTGTCGTCGGATGTCGCGATCCTGGTGGTTGGGCGTAGAAGTTTCGGAAAAAATCGCGAGAGAATGCAAGTGTCACCGTCGTCACAACATCTCAACTCGCGGCTGCCGAAGCTTCCGAGGACTGTCAAGCTCGAGAGCGACCAGCAACGGAACAGGCGTCTGCCACATTCTCCACCGCTGTTGTGATCCTACTGGGATCGCAATCGGCGACAATGTGACACTTTTATAACGTGATCGGGCGGATATCCACTGTTACGGACGCAGGAAATGCACTAGTCAGAGATGCGTTCCAGACACCACAGTTTATGGAGTTCAATGTTCCTGTTTTACTTTCCTCCCGTCGATGTGAATTTTCGTGTCCTTCCGTGGCGCAGGTTTTCACACCGGGCACTCTCGTCGACTCTTAATTTCGATTCGCGATTAGCCGGAAAACGATCTGTCCATCTGGCTCACGAACATCCGAGGATCTCTTCCTGTGTGGAGTGATGTTTTTATCATTGTTTTGTAGACCATGTTGAAACGTGTAGTGTAGTACCTGAATATCACGATAGTTTGTAGGTTGTTGGAGTGTTTTAGGTACCCAAGATCCCTTCTTTGTATACAATTGTAGGTTGATCAACTTCCGACACATTGCCCTCGGAATGTGCGAGCAGTCACGATTTCACGTTAGTCACTTGGAAGAGCTATATTAGACGAGCACACCTTTGTTAGGAGGCAGCCGTGGTTGCAATCTTTTGTTGCAACAGGCTTTGCACATGGAGGCAATTTTTAATACGGTGCAATTCACTTACAGCGATAA
This sequence comes from Ixodes scapularis, assembly GCF_016920785.2. Classification (NCBI taxonomy): domain Eukaryota; kingdom Metazoa; phylum Arthropoda; class Arachnida; order Ixodida; family Ixodidae; genus Ixodes; species Ixodes scapularis. Next base: position 98,043,757 of record NW_024609880.1, on the reverse strand, counting down.
TGAGAAAACACGGAAATTCAATCATTATGACTGATTATCGTAATATTTGGACTAGAAAGTAAGCGTTTCTGGGTGTAGAAATTGATTGTTATAAGCAGTACATTGTTATATCTGGTATCATTATGAGTGAATTGCACCGTAGTGCTACTATGGACAAGTGTCGCATCGGGGGACTAGTTTATTGTGGTGCCCACCGAAATGGTCTCGGATCTTTCACTTTTATCGGCCCAATCATGTTCAAGATCATATTGTTGCATGTCTCTCTTTTTTAGCCTCATTCCTACGTGGTTTCACAATATGCCTTGGTGACATCGCTCATAATGGACCTTTTCCAGTAAGCTTTTGCACATGCATACGCCCTTTCCCTGTCCTCGCTTCCCGATGCTGCCGTTCTCGGAGGGCACCGTTCAGCGCGACCAATAATTATCAGCATCTGCCTTTGCTCATATTTTGTCTTCCTTGATGATTCTTTCTTGAGCTTCAGTAGCATTGGGCATAAAAAGCAACAAAAACCGATACAACGGCACAATGCCGGTGTGTTCTGGCGGCAGAGGCATGTTGGGTTGCCCTTCATTTGTAGTTTGCAGACAACAACCCTGACTGCGCTCGTTAGTTGAAAAAGGTCCATTGTTCAGACCCTCTTCACCGGTTTTCACTAGTTGTGTAGGAAGTCCCACCTCTGTCTGCCCCAAAAGTTGCCTTGTTGCCAACTAAAATGTTATCCTCATTGTGCTACCAGTTGATATTGTTTTCTTTCACTTGGATTTCAGTGGAATATTAAGAGTAGCCTTTAAATACACCCCAGCCGTATTGAATTGTGCTTTTTAGGTGTTGAGTTTACTACATACCATTGCATGGCAAGCTGTATTCATTAAGAATTGAAAAAAGTTATCTCGATAGCCATTAAATTTTTTTGACATTAATGACCTACTATGGAAGACATCAGTGGGGACCGCTTGTTGTGTCCGCAATTGAAACCTTGTCAAATCCTGCTTTGGTTACCGAGCTTATTTTGCAGCATCTCCTGACCCTTTTGTGTCCGATTTAGAAATGTGAAATGGTTCAATATTTCAATTTCAGGTGGCTTAAAGGACAACTCCAGTCAATTCCAACATAATTGGAGTTAATGGTTGATGATATATCCCAAGAGGTCTGTCATCACCTCCATGCTCTAACCACATAGTACTAATCGTAACGTCACATACGAGGCGGCCGGGCGCAGCCTAGAAAGTGAAGTTTAGTGAACCATATGTTAATAGGTTGCGACGGGTTTGTAGATGTAATCCGTGCTCAATATCGCAAACTGTCTGGCTCGCACAGGAGCGCACCAGTGCATGTGCGTTATGCAAATCACGTGGCCATTGATGAGCGCACTGCTAGCGCTGTCCGTAGTGTTTGCTTGAAAAGTACAAAACAAGCGAACGAATCTCCTCGAGCATGACATAGGTAGTGCAAGATGGGCTGTGCCGACACGGTGGTATTGACTGCGCTTTTGGCTATGCTGCGCCTCGCGCGTCAGGAGCAGTAGATTTGGTAATTTTGCTCGCCTCAAACTTAAACAGTTTCATAATCTTTTAAGCAGAATTAGAGTAAAACATTTGGTGTGTGGTCTTTTTAGACGATACTCAAAAGAACTGCTTTGTTTGCTTAACATTGCAAATGAACCAGAGTTGCCCTTTAAGACAGTTTGCTCTTTGCAGCCTTATTTGGATATAGAATACATTGCTTTTCTTTAAAATGGTTTATGTAATTTTCTCATTCATCCCCTAAATGCACATATTAGAAGATAGATTCTGTGGATTAGTGCATAAACACTACAAGTCATTAGCATGTGAACTGAAAGCTCATGCTGCAGTTTTTGACGTTATGAGCTCAATAATTCCCTCCTGTTTTTGAGATGGGTGGATTTTAATGTAAACGGTTTCCTGGTTAGCAGCCGTAATACACTGGCCAAATTGCCCGTTTACAGTAGCGACATAAGGCACCATTTCAGGCCAGACTTGAGTTTGCCCTGTCACGGTCACTGTGTTCGCACAGGGTGTTGCTGTTGGTCACACATTTTTACTCCAGCTCTCGGATTATGACAGCATAGCCAGGCACAGGCGCCCGAGCCTAGCTCAGCGGAATGCCTCGTTTGTATGAGAACTTGTGCATAAGAGCACTTTCCAGAGACCTTTGAATCATGGTCGTGCTTTTGTTGCTGTAGCAGATGCTGCAGATGTTTGCGATGTAGAGTACAGTATGGAATGTTTACGAATGGTGAAAGCCGCAGATTTTTGTGTCTCTGGTCACTCTTGTCATGGGATGGTGATGCCCTTCAAGAAAGTGCAGTTGGTGTGGCTGTGGATGGAAGCGTATGTTTCACGTGCACTCCCATTGTGCCAAAAGTGAATTGATGGAGTTTGCTCTGTGTGGAAAAGTGACCGTGCCATTGCTTAAATATGATGGCTTTTAATTTTTTTTTAACTATTGCACATTGTTTGTAAAATTAAATACCACTCAAAAACCTTAGCAGAGCATTGTTACTTCTTCCAAATTACTGTGCATCTGTTGCATAGGATTTTCCAACCATATATTTTTGTAAAATTTTAAAACAAGAAAAAGAAAACGATGGACATTTTGTGCAAATGCTAACAGCAACTTTTGTTTTTACTTGTTGCTGCAAAATACAGTTTTTTTATTTCAATTTCATGGCATTCGAAAATCCATCTCCTCTCACACCTGGTCTGAAGATATGTTGGAATATTTGGAGAATCATCGTTTGGAAGTTGTTTCTGGGTTTTGTAGAGCACCGGTGTTCAGGAACTGGATTGCCATGCCTGTCTTGGCGGCAAAACTGAGATGTTGGGGCATCACAGCCTAGCTATACAATGTCAATACTTGCAGCTGGGATACCATCTTGTACTTTTTCTAGAACATGCATACCTATTTCAACAAGAAAGCTGCTTCAGTATTGGCAAAGCATAAGGAGTACCATTGAAATATCAAGGATCTTGCCTGAATCCAACCATGCAGAGATTGCCAGCGTGTAGACTTCGTTGATGTCTGGATAGATGTTTCTTTGGGTTAATCTTACCACGTCGTCTACAGGTGACGCAAGATGACCATCAATGTACTGTGCAGTAACCAACAGTTCAGGAGGGCAGGTAACCAATCTTTATTGTCACTCTGGGATTTGTAGGTTTGAATCGCATCACATGTAATGTGCAGTGTTGGCAGGGTGTCGAACTGGAACTGAACCGGAACCGAACCACTTTTTTTATCTGAACCGAACCAATATCTTTGCCGCCATCTTGGAACTGAACTGGAAGAAATATAACGATAACCGATTCAAAACGGTTCACGGTATTTTTTTTATTTTATTCTTTGTTAATATCACAAAGCGGGTATTTCAGAATAAAAATAACTGAAAGACGTTTACAAATCTGTAATGCGAAATTAGAGCGCAGCTCATGAGGAGGAGGAGGGGAGGGTATGCCCCTCCATACCCTCCCTTCCTCCTCTGTACCCTACCCTCCTCCCAGTTTCCCCGCTAAATTTAGCTTGAAACTTGACGCCACGTTACCTCAACACCAATTCAGTTTTTCACTGAATTTAGCGAGGAAAATGACGTCACATGACCTCAACACTAATTCAGTTTCCCCGCTAAATTTAGCGAAAAAATGACGTCAAATGACTGCGTCACGGCACCCATGAACAAATTCAGTTTCTCCGCTAGATTTAAAAAAAAAAAAAAAAAAAAATTATGTCGTGTGACCTCAACACTAATTCAATTTCCCGCTAAATTTAGCGGGGCAGTCACGCAGACGGCGCGGAAACGGGCATCCAAGAGCTGCGCTCTAAAATTGGCAGCTGTATTTGTATGTATGGATAAAATTGTATATACATAATTGCAATGTATGAGAAATTGAGGGTTTTCGTGGTGCTTTTGTATTGGCAGTATGTTTAATCATGTGCCACGGAGTCATGCGACGTCATGTAGTCAAGACATGCTGTAAAGTAATATCACGTCACTTGGTCCTTTAACGTCATGTGACATTGTCATGTGGCACTCACTGCATCAAGTCGGTTTACATTTGAGACACCGTGACTTCACATGACATCAAGACTTTGCACCACAAGTCACATGACACCGTGACATACTCGATCGTCATGAGCCCGAATCAAACATTCGAGCACTGGCTTGTATTCACAGATGATAATAGCCGAGCCCTAACAATGTCTGAAGCCAAGGAGGTTCTCCATGTCTGAAGCTCAGCCCTTGCTTTACGCACTGCCAACCCCAGCGCAGGGTTCAATCCCCAACTCCTGCGCTTTCGTAAAAATATCCACGTGTTCTCAAAGGCAAGTGCCACCGTTTTCACAGGGTTTTAAAAAACTTCTTTGGCGAATGACGACGAATGAGTAGAAAGCCTGTCTTCAGCCGCTTCAGCACGATGCCGCCAGCCTCTGCAACGCTCGCAAAAGTGCGTTTTAACGGCTTTAACACTATTTACAGGTTTCAGTTTCGTTATGCTTTAAATGTTATTTACAAAAAAAAAAAACACATACTTAAAAATGAATAACAAATTTTAAGTTGCAGTTTACAAAAAATATGTTAATTTAAAATACAATTTGGTTTAGGTTATACTAATACTTTATTGCCTATATTTGGCATGGTCGCTTGGCTGGCTTGGCAACCAAAGCCTGCGCTGGCCTGCGCGCGCGCTTTCGTACTCGACCGTTGCTCGCCTCTCTTTGCTCGATCCGAGTGTTTGGCTCCGCGTTCAAGTATGAACCGACCGAACCGACCTAACGGCCCCAACCCCTGAATCTTGGTGTCTGCGACAGAGCTTTCTGTGCGATGTGGAACGCAGTGTGCTTCAATTTGGGCGGCGAAACCGTCAACTTCGGGCCCCGCAACGAACTGCTGGGCGGTAGCGAACTGTACGAGGCGTGCACGCTGTTCACCATCGGTATCGGCGCCGGCGTCAACAGCGTCTCGCACCAGCCACCGGTTCACGCCTTCACGACGAGCGGCTACTTTGCCATCGCAATCGAAAATGTCGTCAACGTCATGCGCCACCAGACCACCGTCCTTTCCCGAACCTTCGAATCGACCGTCGATTGCATCGCTCTACGCAGCGACGTCGCTTCGGGCGTCCTGTTGGCCGGTGAAAGACTCGGAATCTTGCACGTCGTCCTTGTGGAATCCTCAAAGGTCGTCAGCTTCCGCGTGGGAAAGACGCCATCTGACGGTGACACGAAACTGTTTCGCTCTATTGAGGTGCGCAAGGCAGACGAAGACGACGTCTACAACGTTTTTGTGCTTGCGGGGGACAACATGATTGTCGCCACTATCAGCGACGAAATCCTTTCTCAGCTCAATGCCGCCACGAAAGAACCTGACCTGACGCTGTTGCAGGTGCGGGTTGTCAATCTCGGCCAGAAGATTTCCGCCAAAGATACAATGTTTCCGAGTACCGCGGCACGCTGGGTTGACGACGACCTCCTCGTGTCGAGCAGTCCAAGTGACTTGTATTGTTTTTCGATCGGCGAAAAGCGAAGTTACCGCCTCCTCAGCGGTCTAAGCAGAACAGGAGTCTCGAAGATGTTTGCGGTTCAAAGCGACTGTTCTCTCCTGGTTCTAAATGCAGAGAAGGAGCTACTGGTCCTATGTCTCAAGACACTCATCATTAAACGAACCTGGAGCGAGATGGGGATAGACGACTTCATGGTGTCCGAAGATGCTGCCCTGAGCTGCGAAGCCGGAACTGACCAGGGTCTCAAGATTGCTCTCTTGACTGCCCTGAACGAAGATGCGCCCCGCAAGCTGAAAATCTGCAGGTACTCGACGTTGGAGCTGCTCTATTCCCTGGAAGTGGAAGAATTTTGCTGGCTCGCTACAGTTGGTCACGACCAAGAAGATTTCTGCATCGTGGAAGGCACGGCCGAAAAAGATTGGGGTGGCATCGCCGAGCTCAGGGTCAGGGTTGTGTCCGAAGCCCTGCCGGAGCAGCGTCTTGCAAAGCTCATCGGCAAGCAAAAGTTTCTGGAAGCCGAGGAGTTTGCCAGACTCTACAAACTTCCCCTCGAAGAGGTTCACTGGAATCACTTGCTGTTTGTCTTGGATGAACTCGGCGGTCTGCGGCAGAGCCCACTGGATGAAACGAGCGAGCGTGCCAGGCTCGAAGAGGCTTACTCCTTAATTCGGCAGCTTCCCGACGCCTTGAGGGTGGCGAGGTGTTGCGTCGAGACTCAGATTGCCACGCCGAGTGCAGTCGTGGGGCTCTTTCTGTTCCTGCAAGAACACCTCTCTGCTACAGAATGTCCTGATTGTGCGGAGCGCGATGCCCTCTGTGCAGAAATCACGTCTCTTCTCAACAGGGTGACAACTTATCGCCTCTTGCAATCGAGCCAAACTACGGGTGGATGGCTCTCGTTCTCCAGGGCCGATCTACTTCAAGAGATGAGCAGTTGCTTCAGAAATGAGGATGTCCCTTCGGCCTTGCTCATCTGGGCTCGCCATCAGGATCAGTTTATTGCACACCTGGACTGTGAAGCCACGCTTTTTCTTCTGAATGCCATTCCAAGCACAATACGGGTGTCGGTTCTAGTAGGATGGCTCGAGGAAAGCTTCCTGCCCTGCATTCTACAAAATGTGCCCGAAGCTGTGCAAGGTGTCTGTTTGTGGATCGTCAGCAGAGCTCTTAGCATTGAACTCAATGAAAAAGCAGCGTGGCCCTCGGGTGCAGTGAATCTTTTGGAAGTCGTGCCAAATGTTTACAACCAGATGACCAGTTGTGCGGATATTTTACCTCCCAAAAGCTGGCTTGCAGTGTACAGTGCCCCAAGAATGATCCAAAGGGAAGAAAGCGCTCTGTGTAAGCTTTACTACCTTCTTACGAATCTTCGGGACCTAGAACTTTTGTGGACTAAGTACAAATGTCGTGTCACTCTTCCGGAGCTTCAGAATCCAAACATACTAGAGGCAGTCTTCTCAATTCTTGATGAGGTTGTCACCAAGACTGAAGTGGATGTGCTTCTCGAAGGGTTCCTCCTTCCCTACCTTAAGAGGAAGGAGTTGGATGTCTCGGAGACTTTGAGTAACTACGTTGAGCGCACCTTACGTTACCATGAGATTCCGCTGTTACAAGAGGCACCTTGGGAAGAAAAAGTGCTGGCAGTGGCAAAATTCGTACATCACCCCAACCACTGGCTGAAGATTGCTGTGAAGATTCTCAGCCATGCACCTGTACCCTGGAGCAAGGGCATTGAGGAGCTTGCAGAACAAGGGTCGCTTCTCCAGGGCCATGCCATCGAAGAAATCGAAACGGAGCGCAAAAGAATGCAGGTCAACGTGATCCTGCAACGTTATGACATGAAGTTTTTGAGGTGCACACAGCTCAGCGACGCTAGGGTTTTAATTAGGAACATCCTGCTCTCGGAGAAGCCCATGGCTCTGGAAGATGCTCTCACTGTTGCCAAGAGCATGGGCAACTTGACAGAGCTTGAGGTCTGTCTGTTTCACATGGAGCGATTGCTTCTGAAGGGAGATATCGACAAGTTTGCAGATGCCCTCCACAGTGTCCCCCCAGATACCCTGAAAGAGCTAGGCCCAAGGATGGCAACGTTTGGTCGATTGCACCTATCGCGGAACTTTGCGTCCTGTGGGGGTAAAGCTAAGGAGCTGATGGAGTGCTGGCAATACCTGCTAACTGTTTTATATACGAAGCAGGAGATCAAGCTTGAAGATTACAGCTCAATGCAGAACCAGGTGTTGCAAATCATCACTCTGTGGCGGGATTACGAAATCAAGATACCCATTGCCAACCTTGAGTCTGCTGGTGGCAGACATGGTGTGTTGCAAGAGTGTCTTCAGAGGCTGGATTCTCAAAGAAGCGCTGAAGACACCCCACAGCGCACCTCTCGAAGGCTGCTACATCTTGCAGATGTCTTGAAGCTGAATGTACAGTCTGCATTAGAGGCTTTGGTCAGCAAAGCACTTGATCTAGGTAGAGATGACCTACTTCAAGTATTTTGTGATTGCTTGCTGGAAGTACCCCGCCTCCATAGCTCTGTGTTGGAGACGTTGCATAAGATATTGTGCAAAAGCAAAGACGTGTTGGGAGTGATTTCCAAAGTTCATGCAATTGCCTGTCGAGTGTCCCTGACTGTCAAGGGAAGCTTGCTGACAAGATGCACCAAGATTCTGATGTGGGCAGATCTACTCATGCAGATTCTAGATGCATGTGATGCCACAAATGTGTCGCCACTGAGACTTGCTGACCCCTACCTAAGTTGGAAACAGAGACGAATGTATGAAAGGCAAGGTGTTGTCCTTGAGAGAGAAAAGATTGGCTCTAACATCAACAGCCTGGGGGAAGCTATGTGGCACCTTCTCTTGGAGCATAAAATTGAGCTACTCGATATTGTCAAGCAAAAGCTCAAGTTGCTCTGCAACCATTTCTGCTCGAGATCACAAGACGAACTGTGCATCTCCTTGCTGGTCACAGTTGAGCATGCTTTTCATGATAGCCTGCACAGTGCCACCATATATGAAGTAATCAGAGGTATGAACACACAGGCTGATAGTGCCCTTTTCAGTATGCTTGCACGAGCTGTGGCACAAAAACATCTGGATGTGCTTTTTGTGAAAAGCCTGCTCTTTAGCCTTGGCAGCAAACAAGCTATGGCAACGTCACTGGAAACCCTGTTTTCTCTGTGCAATGGCAGCTTTCGGCTCTTAAAAGAGCTTGCTATGGTTTGCTGTTGGATGTCACATGGTCCACTGCAGCAAAAGTTCAAGGCCACATTGAAGGGAGCCTACTGGGGTCATCGACTGACGAGGTCATCCATTTGCTTTGCAGAGGCAATGAAAGGAGATCGCACTGCACTAGAAAGTGTTCTCAGCTCAATGATAACATGCCTCTCAGTTGACACAGAGGACATTGTAAATTATTGCAGGTCATTTTCCCTGAACAGCGAGACTGCTCTTGCAGGTAGACTTGAGTTCTTACTTTGCACTCAAGCTGAAGAGGACTTCCTTCAGGACCACCCTTTGTCCAAAACCCTGACTGATGCAGCAATTGTGCTAGAAGCTCTTCCGAAGGCATCTGCACTGAAGGCAGTGAAGAAAGCACTTGCCAAAGTGAACAGCTACTGCTATGAAGTCCTTCAGTTTGGCTATGACTACCTTGACGGCTGCCGAAATCGGGAGGAACCTACAAGCAGTGTTCAGCGGGAACTTTATGTACTCCAGTTTCTGGCATCTTACAGAAGACATGGGTCGCCATCTGAGCATGAGATGGATGTATGGTATGATGAACACCCATTGGTTGACTTGCCCGCTGTCTCCCGAACACGACTACCATTCCATCTGCTTCTGCAACCATCTTCTTGGAAGTTCATCAACAACGAAATTCACCCTGACACAGCTGGTGCTTGGATGGATGTTGCTGACATTCTTAGGCTAGACAAGGACGACATTCTGTTTATGGCTGTGGAAAACGCTGTTGTGCTATGGAGCTGCCAGAAGCACGGTGGCAGTATATTGGATGTGAACTTCCTTGTCAGCATCAAGTCTCTTCTAGACCAAATGTCAAGCCTGGACAAATTTCTTGCATGCCTGGGAATGATGTTGAAGAAGCTGGCCAAGGGCCCCACTGCGGTGAGGGCTGCCAAGACCTGTGCTGACCTGCCTCTAAGCCGCCTTGGCCAGAACTCTAAAGAAGCAAAGGACAGGAAAGCCAAATTTACGAGGCTATACATGCAGCTCCGAAATGAGCAGATCCTGAAACACCACGGGATTGATACCTCTCCGTACCTTGGCCTCTGTTCAAAGACCGAACAGCTGCTGGAAAAGCTTCTGGAGTGCAACGCATGGCACAGCCTGTTTGCAGACACCTCACACATCTACAGCTGCCTCAGCCAAATAGCAGAAAGCTATGCCCCTGGTTCCTTGATGTTTCCTACTATTGTAGAGCGGAAGATTGAGAAGTGGCTCCAACGCTGTGCTCCCGAGAGTCCTCTTGACCAGACATTCCAAACTTTGACTTTTGAGACCTCTTCAAGGAATGATCGGGAGGACAGTGCTGATCTCATTGCCTTCATTCACCTGATCCAGTACATCCCACAACGACTCGAAGACTTGCTGAATAAGATTCTTTCAGCGGGGAACAACCCTTTAGGTCTGCAGAGGCAAGTGCTGGCACGCAAATGCCTTCTGGCCGGCTTTGGAGACTCGACAGACAGATGCACGGCAATAAGTATCGGTGAGCTCAGGATGAACTCGTACAGAGCCATGCTGCAGAGGCTTGGTGTCCCTCTTGACATACAAGAACTCAACCAGCAGAGTGCTACAGAACTGGCGACCAGTCTCCTCGGTGCGGACTGTCGCAGTCAAGAAATTCTGCGAGTCGTCTCTGCGCTCTGCATCGAGTTCAATATCCAGCTACCTTCCATCTGGGATGCACTCTTGTCAAGTGCGACTAAGCTCAATGCGGTAGAAGTACTCTGTCGGGCTCTTCCTACTGCTGGGCGCTTTCCCCTGCTCTGGCAGAGTTCAGAGTTTATGTCTGCGTGGAGGTGTGTCCTTCTGGCACCGTCTCACCTATATGAGGTTTCCGGTAAGAAAAACAAGCTTCTGCAAGCATCCCTGGCCCTCCGCTGCCCCAGCGTTCATCGTCTACCGTTCACATTGATGGTTGATGACTGCAGAGATGAGGGGGGCATTGTGCTCTTTGTGGTATACACGCTGTTGAGAGGCCTTGGGGACGTTACCCAACAGGTGGACGAGCTCTTTGGCTCCCTTCCAACAGAGGCGTTTACAATACTTCAGGCCCACAAGGACCATTTTTTTATGAACCTGTTGCATATTGGGAAGGTTTTGGAGAAGTAATGTGGTTCAGTTGTCTTGCCTTGCAGCACACTCGTGCTGCCTTTTGACACTATTTACATATTGTTTGTAATGCACAAATAATTTATAATACTTTGTCAATAAATAAAATGTTCAACTGCAATTACTGAGTGTTTAGTGCAAAAAATATACACTTACGCTGCTCGTAAGGTGGAAGCACTGCAACAGCTGGGGCGTGACGTCAGAGCCGCTAAGGTGTCATTTTGAAGATGGATTGAATGAACGGTGAAGGTGTGAGTGTGCACCCTAGAGTCTGCACAGGTGTTTCGTATTGCACCGAGTAAAACACCGGACAAAAATTCCAGTGTTTTGGAGCCAATGAGGGTGTATTAAGTAGAGAGCATTTTGTGAGCCTGTTAAAAATTTGATAAGACAAACTAGAACTGCCTTGTGGTAATCGAAGAACATTTTGAAAATCGCGTGCCCAAGTTTGAAATCCAGGGAACGACGAAACTGCTTGTGTATGCATGAACCGTTCCCTGTCGGTGTGGCTACCTGAATGTCTTGTGCAATGTTATTGGACAAACATAGCCCTGTGGTCACTGAAAAACGCATCCAAAATCGTGCACTCGAGTTTCAACCGTGTAGCTCCACCTAATTTCACGCCCATGGTTTCGCCGGCTAACACCCACCTAGCTTTGTTGGTTTTATTGTTTAAGATCTTGCTGGCATAATTAGCATAAATGCCTTGTTTTGTTTTTTTCCATTATCAGCAGTCTCATGTTTATGTTTTATATGCTGTCATGGTGTTGCAGGACTCACGGTGTCACCTGGCGTCATTAAGTCGCGTAATGTCACTGTGCAACATGTCTTGACACGACTATGTTGCGACGCGGTGTCGGCTGATGTTAGGTAACAAGTGACGTGATTCGCAATGTGACGTCATTGTGGAATCTTGGCGGAGTGCCGAAAATAGTCTGCATCGATATAAAGCGTGGTTGTTGGCGCGAGACCCGCAAAGTGTCCCACTATAGTCGGATACAACATAAGAAAGACGGTGCGAGGGAAAAAAAGGACAGAAACTAGGGAAGCTGAAGTGGGGAGGGGCAACCTCCTTTCCACAATAGCTTTTCTTGTGCGTGCCATTTTCCTTCCCACACAAAGAAGTGTATTAAAATCGTCTGGTGGTAAAATTAGGGCAAAGACAAGGGAGGAAGAACGTAGAGACAGGGTGGGAGGCACTCACTTGATCGAATGACGTTTTAGCGAACGCCCACGTTTCATCGAATGACACTTTAGCGAATAGTCGGACGCCGCGAAGCGGCGTTTTCGGGTGGGCCAAGTGAGTTCATATTTTTGTAATGAGTTGCCGCAGACTGTCGCCGCGAAGCGGCGTAAAGCGCAGCGCGACGGATGGGACGGATGGGTTAACGCGCGCCCCCGTTATTCGCTAAAATGACCATTCGCTCAAATGTCGCTGTTTCTAATCATAGTAATTCTAAGACGTTTGAAAAAAAAAAAAAAGTTTTAGCCACAAAGCCTGCATATACAGCGGTTACAACTATCTCATTTGTGTCACCTCACCTCATTTGTGTCCTTTGTGTCAGTGTATACTGAAGATGCCACCTGCATAGGTGGCGAAACGTCTGTACCTTTTGTTATTAATTTGTTATGTTAAGTCGGAGCAGAGCCTCCTATATAAGTGTACAATGCCCGTCAGCTCGTGGCTCCGGCAATGCAAAGGCGGCCGGCAAAAAGTGTGTGTGGTTCCCGCGTGGCGGCGCCAGCTAGGCGTACATGTTGTGTTGTGCGGTGAAGCCCATGGCCCTTCCCGAAGGGAGCAGAAGATTCGCCGGACGTGCTCGGCGGCCAAATGGCCAAATATCGGCGTGCACGGCGGCAACTCGGTGAGAACCCCATGAGCCGCTGTGATTGGACTCGAACCCCGGATGAGGAGCAGTATCTGGGTTACAACGCAATCTTAACCTGAGTTGTGCGTAAGTAGGAAAAGCGCTGCGGTATTAATAATTTCGGCCAGCAGGGTTTGCAAGCTCGAACGTCAGAAAAGAGCAAAATTAAGGTCAGGCAAGGCAGTGAAACGTCGGTCGAGAGTTCGGCTTTCTATATTACGCAGTCGCGCTGGTCAAAGGCTTTCCATATGATAATATTGCATCGTGTCTAAATTTTCAGCATGTTAAATTATCTAAATGAAAAAAAAAAAAAAATGCTACGTCGTGAGCAGTGATATGCAAGAATCGAACTGTGTCTAAATAAGGGACAGCAGTTCTGCTGAAAGAAGTTTTGCAACAACATTTTGTCTCCCTTTTTTATAATTGATGCGTTTCAACGCTTCAAAACAAACCCTAGCAACACAAAACATTGCTGTAGTGTTGTGCTATGTTACCGGTGGAACGTGATCGAGTCACGTTGCAGTGACGAGTGCTGGAAATCCGACCAAATTTAAGGGAAAACCGACTTGTAGCAGGTGCTGGATTTATTAGCGGGAGTAAAGGCACCCAGTAAACTCATTGGAAACAAATATAATCTTTATACATATATCATATAATTTGCGCAGAAAGACCAACTGGGACACAAAATCACTAAATGCCAAGGCCAAATAAAATACATATGAACAGAGTTCCGCTTGACTAAAGGTAGAAAAAGAAAAACAAAACAAAAAAACACTGCTTTAATCTACCTTTGCGTGCACTCTACCTCACCTTCTGAAACTTCCGAGATAGAGGCTTTCGTGCAAACATCTTAAATCTATCGTTCCTGTCTGTGTGACAGAAGGCATAGTTAACAAGGAGCGGTCTGAAGAACTTTGTGCAGACAGGATGGATCAGTTCACGGCGATGAGCCTTGTTGTTCGTTGGGCAGAGCAGCAAAGGAGAGTCATACACTGCTGGCAGTGCAAACTTCACAAGAGTTTCGAGGGGCTGCCAATTCCTGAGGTTGTACGACAACACATCCGCTGCAAACATCCTGAGGACATTGAGAAGGTGGGCAAGTTCATCTGAGGGATACAAAAGGCCTCCCCGGTCCAGGTGGTTTGTGATCCCTTGCAAGGCACTGTTTGTCTTCGGCTTTGTAAGAAGAGGTATGCAGAAGAAGCATGAAAAGTGTTCTTGTACAACACGGGCAATGTAGCCCCCAACGTGCGCTGTCGCCGACAGCTCGAGGCTTGGCAGGTATTGTACATTGGGATCTGACAGCTTTTCTAAGATTTCCGCTGCACTCTGTGGAAGTTGGAATGGCGTGGCAGCTGACACTGCTGGTGGTATGCACCGAATTGCTGAAGTCATACCCGATGAGGTCGAGGCAGCATGTGACACATTGCTCTGCTGGGAAGCTGTGATGAGACCAGTCTTCAGGATCTTTTCAATTCCTGAGATTGCAGCCCGAACGCTAAGCTGGTCATTGCACCCTTGAGATCGTCTCAATGAGCCAAACAGGGACTCAATGGCGTCGCTGCTGAACTTCCTGGTCAGTACAAATCCAAACTCTTCCTTGGTGAGAAGGTGTTGTACACATGCAACTGTCGAGTATGTTGTCAAGAGAAGGGCTTCGTAGGTTTCTGTCGTCAGGAACTGTGATGGGCTTGCCGTGCTCTTGATCTGCTCGAGATAGGCTGGGAATGAAAACTCGAGCCATTCCAGACGAGGGTCGTCTGGGTGATCATACTGGCGCACATCTGGGTAGCGTTGGTGTATGTGTTGTGTGCAGTTACTGGTATCATGCAAAATGAACCAGCGGTACACAGAGTCCATGAAGAAGATGGTTGGCCCTGCGTCCGCATACAGTAGGTCACTCGTATGGCCAGCTTGTTCCTGGAGGTGCTTGAGCACAGCTGTCACTTCAGGGGAGAAGAGCTGGACTGCTCTCTTGGCATTCATTTTCTCTATGTTGCTAGGGAAAAGATGTTTGCGACTCAGGAACCTGACTGGCTTGACAGCCGTCTCTCTCTGCAGCTCGTACAACTTCTTGAGGTAGAAGGACTTGATCTCATTGTCCTTTCCAAAGTTGCGTTCCAGGAATTGGGACCGTATATTCTTCAAGATGTGAACATAGTCAAAGCTAAGAAACAGAATCCTCTCCGGGTCATTTGGGTGCAGGATATGATGTGTAAGGAGTCCCCCACAAAGCTGCTTCATTGCATTGACATTCACTCGGTGATTGTCAGTTACAATCCGGAGTACTTTGAAGCCAACGTCTTCCACCTTGCCCAAGACATGAAGCAGAAGCTTGGCCAGTTCTGTCCCTGTTAACCCTTTGGTAAAAAAGTAGGCAACAGGGATCCGGTATGGAATGCTGAGCCCATTCATGAGAAAGCACAGCAGCGAATTTGCCAGGATGGGCTGCTTGGTCTTTTCAGTCAATGGTCCCAGGTCCACTTGGCCCACAAAGACATCCTGCTGCTTGTTGTACTGCAAGCTCTGTTTGATCTGCATTTCATCAATAATGAGAGAGCATGTCCTTGATTGTGTGTTTGCCAGGTTGTGTAGTTCTGTTTGAAGCCGAGCCTTCGCCAAGTCGCTGAAGCCAGTTTGACCTGAGGCAGCTCCAATGTAGCTTTGCAGAGTGTTCCTGCTGGGAAGTTTAAAAAGCTCTTCAGACCTTATGTGTTCATAGGCCTTCGTAGAAATGTGTCTCAGCAAAATGCAGTGACGGATGGTATGTTCTGTCTACCTTGGGCTTTTCTTGTGGTAGTTCTTTACTTGGTCGACTAGAAACATAGCCGATATGTTCTTTTCCTTTGCTTGTTCACGGATGTTAAGAAAATTTGTGACATCATCTTCTTCCCTCAGGTTCCGCAACTTTTCCAAGTCTTTTTTGTATCTGTCAACCGTGTTCTTGAGTCTCTCCACTTGGTTTCGCAGGGTGGTGACTCGTCGGGTCCATCTACGTTTCTCTACGGTTAGTTGTGCTGACATTTTTCGAACGTTTGCCTGTGTTCCTTGATGGGTGAACAGCACTGGCTGTTGGCATGGCCTGCTGTCTGGCACTTCTGATGCCTGCCTGTTTTGAGGCTCCAAGGTGCTCGCTGGAGATGTCCAGATGATTTGGATTCGTTCAGCACCTTCATTGCACAGAAAAGAGGTCGGTGGAGTGTCCAGTGTAGAGCTTGATGTCGCATCAGTCACTTGCGAACTGCCTGTGTCCAGGCATTGCCTCTTCTTGGGAACTTCTGATGAATATGGAGTGCTGCACTTCCTTCTGATAGCGTCCTTCATCTTAGTGATATTTGAAGGCGGCATGCTCCAAAAGATGCTTGGGATAGCGCCTTTCTTCAGCTTTCGGCGTTTGCCCTCAACATAGTCGGATGGCACAAAGTGCCGACTGCAAACCATGGAGTAGGTTGATGGCAGCCAGTCATCTCTCTTGATTGCTTGTAGCCAGCTCGCTCGTTCATCGGGGTCCGATGGTATTTCGTGGAGTGCAAAGTTCCTTTCTTGACCTGGCTTCCGTCTGCTTGAACCACAATGTGGTATGCAGCAGGTCATGCCTGAAATAGGACGTCATGATTAGGGCCAAACCATCCTTTTCTCTTCCCTATCTGAATATAATAGTGATCACTCGTGTATCTGCAATTAAATGCTTTGTCATCTTCTGTGTGTAACATTCTTTACATATGTGAACTTCGACTGATAAACTGAGCGCATTGTCGTAAAAGGAGTATGTTCAGTGTTTATTTGTAACATATTTGGGGTTCTGCGTATTGGATTTCATTTCTGAGCAAAATGCATGCAGAGTTTTTCGGAGTTTTAGTTTGTGGTACATGAAATTCAGAGTGGCTTTTCTAGCCGAAGTGAATGAAAGGTAGAAAGCAGCAGTTTCCAAATTTAGTAAAGGAGCCTTTTCATGTGTGAAACATATTCGATTGTGGTTGTAGGGAGGCTAGCTTATTTTTATTACAAAAGACTAAACAGCAATTTTGTGACACCTACAATTGGAAATTGACACTAAAAACGAAGTGAATCGTAAGCTGGCTCGCGGAACCACGGTGATATAAAGGCCTGTTGGGTTTATTAAAGCTGGCAGACCCAAAAAATTTCGAGTTTTTACGACAAATCTAAATTGACAAAATTTATAAATAACAAAATTTTTTATCGGCAAGTGTTTTCTGGTTTTTATTGGCTTTATTCAAAAACGCAGAACCTATTGCAGGTTTAAAGGGACACTGACAGTGTATTTATGCTTGCCAAGGTCTTTATTTGTACATTACATATGAGAGCCCAACTACCCGGAAAACGATTCGCTGCTCAAAATTTGTTTTCTTTCCGATCGAGAACTGGCCGGTTTGAGTCGCGCTTTTACTCTCTTCTCTGTGGCCATATGCCGTTTTTTATGGTTTAGACACAACCACCAAAGATCAGAGTCGTACGTCATCGAAGGCAGGCACACAATATTAGAAATGGAAAAGACATATGATGCCCATTATTTGTGGCTTCTAAAAAGCTGCAAATACGTTGTTTTAAGGGGGAAAGAAGTATCACAGTCACCTCTCTCCTCTTCCTATATTTCTTCTTCCTCCCCAGTTCATTAAAACTTGTTGGCCTAGTTGCTTCATGGTGCAGTCTAGTAGCTAGTGTTTGCGCGACAGAAGGAAGTAGAGGGGCTTGTCCGTGTCTACTCACTTATTGTCCCTTGTGTCGCACAAAAACTTCCTAGACTCCCCAGTCCAGTTTCGGTTTCGGTTTCAAGCAGTTGCGTTTTTTTTTTTTTTTAACTTTATTAAAAATATACGTGACGCTGTAGTAACATATTGATTCGATAGTCTTCTGATGCCATAATAAATCACCTGGCAAAAAATAAAAATAAAAAATTTTGGGGGGTGTCAGTATTCTTTTGTTTTATAATGGTTTATTTAACACCACTTGCGAAGTACACATATGTTTGTGAATAAATGCTTCGAAACTCAAGCTGGATTTTCTCGGTTGATTTTTCAGAATGGCAACGTAACCACTTCCTTAAACTATCTCCCAGGAGTTTGTTTTTCGGCACGTATATGTGTTTGTAGTCATATATATTAGCAAGTATGCTAGCGCTAAATGACGCTGATTTATTTCAATATGATGACCTGCCTATGGAGATACTATGTAAATGATGCCTAGCACGTACCAGTGCTGATATATGCACTATTTTCGCTCCAAACAGGCTTCTAAAAATACGAAATGTCACCACATCTGTAATAAAGCTAAATTAATCCTCATACTGATATGTGGTCTACGTGTCAGATGAGACCTAAATAAATCGCAAAAAAAATTCGTATTTGCGAGCTACAACGCTGTAATTTATCACGCAAGTTCGGCTAGGTGGTGAATTTAGTTACTTAAAATATCAAGAAAAATACTTCCCTCAGTCAAAAGTTACAAGGGAAAATCAATAAATTACCATGTATCTCGATCTAAAAAAAAAAAAAAAGAAACCGTGGTTGTAGGCCATTGGGGTGCTTGATTTAACAAAAGCGTGGACGGGACAGCCTTGATATCATCCCCCGTTTTTGTCTACCAAACGTCCCAGTGGCCCACAAGATTGTGGCTTCACCTTATGTCGGCCCATAGAACTTTGCTTGTTTTTTTTGAGTGGGTCTAGTCTGTCCTTTTTTTTTTATTTTCAGAAATAAAATCCACTACCGAGCCGAACTTCTGCGGGCAATTACACTGTCGTAGCTTGCAAATCCGATTTTTTAAAGATTTATCTAGGTCTCGTCTGACATCTGGACCACGTACGCTGTATAAATTTCGGTAATGTACGAAGCCCAAGAAAATGATTTCTTTTTTTATGTGCTACTGGCAACTGATGAAAGCAGGCGAGACATAGACATGAAACCGATATAAGACATGAGATGTTTTGACGAGGGGAGAGAATGGCAGATTTTATATTTTCTCAAGAGCCGCGAGCTGGTATATGTGCAATTTTAAAATGACAGTTGAACCACCAAAATATAGCATTCCGTAGTTTTCTTATACAGGCGTGCTATAAAATTATTTGAGACATACGCTACTTCTCTGGAAAATTGTTTGACGGAACATTAGGACGTTTTCGCGTCTAGAATGCTCTGTTTTGGGGTCGCGCATGCAGTTGCGCCGCTATTTACCGGGCTTGTGAGAGCACTAAATGGTAGCTTCGCGGTGATTATTTGCGTTCATGTTCATTATATTATTTAGAGTTATTCTGTCACTCACCTGCTAACAGTCGTTGCACGCCGTTTCCGTCCCCGCCCGAGAAAGCGCCGAAATTCCGTTTTAGCAGACGAAGCGTTCGGCGGTCGGGCCGCACCAGCGCCTCCTGGCTACACTTACCTTGGTTTAGCACAGAAGTCGTTTGGTGGCGCCACTTACCCGTACACGGCACGTGTACCGCCCTGAAAGCGGAGTTGACAGGCATAGTACACTTATCTAGGAGGCTCTGGTCGGAGTAAACCTTTTCAATCATGAATTCACCCGGCTTTTGGAACATTTTTGCAGTTACAACTAGCGCCACCTGCCACAACGGCTTTTGTCAAGAGTTTTTCCACAAAGGGCCGAAGCTAGTATCGTAGGCCTTGTTTGTTTGTTATCGCAGCGGTCGTGCATTTCGCATTATTACCGCCGAAGATACTTCAAAGCGTGTGATGCACAGAGTGGTATTTGCAGTATGGTCTGTTGTTGCGTGCCTCTCTGTAAGTCCGAATACAAGAACAAGAAGGATGGGGGACTCTCCTTCCACGAGTTTCCAGTGACCCATGTCCGAGACCAATGGATCAGGGCCATTTCGCGTAAAGGTACCCCCCATTTTCTTCCAAAAAGTAATCTGATTCTGGTCCTGACGCAGAGCCCAAAGTATACTTTTACAACATGCTTCGGTTTGACGGCACTAGCTGTGTGGCAAAAAAGGCCAGGGTAAAAATTAAGTCTTAGAGCACGATCGGCTTCTATTCAGTGCAAGAGGCAATCTTTAGCTCTTGAGAGCGTTCAAGTGCCGTCCGAAAATGTTAAGCAAAAGTCACGCTTATTCTGACATGTGTACCATCAGCAGAATTTGGTTTTAATATAAAACCCGAGTAGAAAAAAATGTTGCAGGAGCGAGCAGGATGTTTTTTTATGTAAGTTTGTGCCTGCGCTGTGCAGGCGTGCGATTTCTTCAAGTTTGACGAAGTTGCACTCTCTCGAAGTTGCGGTCGTGATTTGAGGTGAATTTGAGTTCTTCTCGAGTGACGGAAACGTTCTCATATAGCGGCAATACTGCCCCCCCCCCCCCCCCCCCCTCAAAAAAAAAAAAAAAAAAAAAAAAAAAGTTATTTAATTATTTTGAAGGCAATTGTATTGAACTTAAATATTTGTGAGACCGGTTACTATTGGTTGTGAAGAAAGTTTTATAGAATCTGAGTATAATCGTAATTGGAAAGTTTGTTACGAAAAAAGGGACTAAAGTTGGCATACTAATTTCGTCCACAAAGTGCCAAAAGCAAGATATTCTTTACTAAAGGACGGCATTTGTCATATTGAACGGGTTAAAACAGCGCAAAGAAAGGCGAAGGACCAGTAAAACAAGACACACAGACACAGCGCTGTGTTTCCTTTTACTGGTCCTTCGTCTTTTTTTTGCGCTGTTTTAACCCATTCAATATGACCATCAACCAACTCGCCCAACTTTATACCTTGTTGACGGCATTTGCTTTGTAGGGGCATTGTAGGACGGCACTCGAATGCGGGCGCAAAGTGCCTGTAGGGCGGCACTCTGACACTGCGAAAATTTCTCTAGACACTGCGAAAATTTAAAGTGTCATCCTGATCACAACTTTCTGGCTGGCTTTTGCAAATAATATACATTTCAAAATGAAAAAAAAAAAAAAATAGGCAAACAATATTGTCGAGTTGGGGTTGAAGCCAAAAAACGCAAGGAAGCATTACATCGCTTAAGACCTGTGGAAACCTGATTCCCTACCAGCTTGCTATTCGACAAATTGGGGTTAGTGTTCTACAATCCTCACAATAGACCACTTGCTAAATACCCCAAGCGCCCCGGCCCGCATTCGAGGAATTATGGGAGCGGTGTTCCTTCAGCTGCCTATTGATCGGTAATTTTGACCAGTTCTATGGTTACAATGTTTTGAGTGTAATTCAAAGTCACCCTAAACAAGCATGTAAGAGCTGTTGGACTTGCCATATCACTTTTAAAATTTCTGGTCAATGTCAGCGTTTTTGATACTGTACATGCGATCCACCTTTCAACCTGACTGAGCTGCAGAAACCTCTTACAGTATTATCATATTTGTGATTGTTGTTTTATCAGGAATTGCTTAAGAAGCTGAGATTTCACAACAACCAACACCAGGATTTAGCTCGGAGTCAGCGGGACAATTTATAGCATTTTTAGCGTTTCTAACTTAATATAAAAAATTATCAACGTCTTTGAAGCTGTACGAGAATGATGATAATGTAAGAGATTTCTGAAGCTCAGCCAGGTAGAAGGGTGGACAGCATACACAGCGTTGAAAATGCTCACATTGACGAGAAAGTTTAAGTGATCTTGGGCTCTATCCGACGCTTGTTCAGGGTGACTCCGAATTACACTCAAAACTGTGTAACCATGGAGTTGGTTACACGATTACCGATCGCCTGGGAGCTGAAGGAACACCGTTCCCATGATTCCTCGAGTGGTGCCACATAACCAAGATTTCGTTTGCACGTCAAGAGATCCCCGGGTGATCAAAGCTAATCGTCAGCCTTCCGCTGCGGCGTTCGAGATGCCCTTCATTGGCTTGGCTTGTAAAACCCCCAAATTTGACCTTTCAAAATGAGAAGAGATAATGTGCCCATCTGTGTCTCTTTCTTTTTTCTTTTTTTTCTGCTAGAGGGGGCATATGCTCCACCTGTTGTAGGGCCCTAGTGCAGTGTGATCACACATCCTGTGCACCAACAAAAAAAAAAATCAAGAAAGGTAGGGGGCTGGGTTTTTATTAGGGCTTTCGGTAAAGGTTGGAAAACACTGTTTTTCAGATCCAATTTCTCAGACTATAAAAATAAAGCTTTATAACTATTTTTTTTTTTTTGTCAAAGCAGGTGTGGGCAAGCAGGCAGCTGAGCTACAGCCTCTCTCTCCTTATTTCTGTCTTAAGCGTCACGTGGCACGTGGCGGTAGTGAGGTAGAGCGCACACGGCTTTGCGTGTGGACTTTTGGGGCTTTCGCAAAAGGTCCATTTTGTAAATCTGTGTCACGTGCCTCCCTCCCCGCTTGCGCAGGTCCGGACAACGCGTTGTGGCAGCCCAACGGCAGATCAAAGGTGTGCAGTCTCCACTTTAAGGATGATGACTACAAGGAGTGCAACAAATTCCGGCGCCTGCTGAAGCCCACAGCCGTGCCCACCATCTTCCCAGGCTACCCGTGGTACGAGGAGAGCCTGAAGAAGGCCCAGCAGCGCGCTGCAGGGAAGCGCTCCGCCGGCTCGACGGACTCCGAGATGGAGCAGGACATGAAGCCGTGCGTATAGATCCAATTTGTTTCTTTTCAAAATCGATCGCAGCGGACGTTACGTAGGATTTTGTGTTTTCGGATTTTATTTTTCGTCATATTTAGAGAGTGTTTTTCAGAGTTTATTTTTTGCTAAAAATTCGGAAATTATCGGGCTTTATTTTTGTATGATTCCCGATTCTGCTAAATTCTGAGTATAATTTCGCAGTGTTTCCTGTTAAAAATAAATAAATAAGTAGTATCCGGGTATGCTAGATAAAAAGAATAGAACACACTTGTATAAATCAATATTTTTTTAGTTGGACTTGGCATTGGTGCCATTGCCATTGGCAAAACTAATTTGTCCCATGACAAAAGTTGCACTCAAGTGTTGCTTCGGTAAACGTCAATACTACCTTAAAGGGACACTGACAGGGTATTTATGCTCGCCGAGGTTTTTAGTTGTACGTGACATATGAGAGCTCAACTACCCAGAACAGAATTTACGGCTCGAAATTCGGTTTCTTTCCGCCCGAAAACCGCCGATCAAGAACTGGCCGGTTCGAGTCTCGCTCACTCTCTTTTCCGCGGTCACGGGCCGTTTTCTAAGGTATCGATGCGACCACCAAATTTAATCAAAGTCGTGGGTCACTGAAGGCACACACTCAATATTAAAAATAGAAAAAAATATGAAACCGATTTTTTGTGGCTTCTAAAAAGCTGCAAATACGTTGATTGAAAAAAAAGTTCCACAGACAACCGGAAGCAATCTGTGCGTGCGTCGTTTCGCGTATCGTGGGACTCGCAGGGACGGCGATGGCAGCGGACGACGGGCGTGGGACCTCTATTTCAGAACTGTCGTTCGCGGTATCGGCGAATTTTGTCTGCCTTTAAAAGAGAAATTTGGGACTGATCAAAAGAACTGGTATTCATCCCGTACGACACGCCCGATCACCAAGCCGATTTGCACGAAGACGTCGCCGAGCCGTCGCTCCCTTCTCGTGGCTGAAGACATCGCTCGCGCAAACGTCAAGCACGACGTGTCTACTTCGAGTTGAGTATGCACGCGTACGATTTCTTTACTACGTGAGAATGTCGCCAATGCGCGGTGCATCCCGACTTCGACCCGGGAGTGCTTTTGCTAGAGGAAAATCGGCAGCAAACTTTCCAACTTACAGTTTATCGGCTGAATTATTACTAAGGGAAGAGATTCCCCAATTTCGGTATGCCCCAGTAGCTCAGTGGGAAAGACGGTCGCTTCACACGCGGTAGGACCGGGTTCGATCCCCCGTGAAACCTTTTTTTTTTTCTTTTTTTAAAATATTTTTTGATGTCTACATTTCTTTTTCTTTTTAAGCAATTATCACTGAAGAAACAAAAAATAAGAAACAAATGTTGTGGACGACACGTCGCTGAATTAAATGGTACGGGATTTCCTTTTTGACACCTGCGAACTCAATGTAATCACTTTCCACAAAATGCAAGGAGCATATAAATCAGGTAGCGTCCGCTTTCCGAGGTGCCCATAAATGGTCTACAGGAATTGCAGCCCGCCATTGGTCCCGATCCCTTTGATCTTTCGGAAACTGTCGCACAATGCCACTTCTGTTTCGGACGCAGGGCATGTGAGCCAGCTCTTCACGCAACATCTTGGGTGTATTCTTTTCGGAGCCGATCAAAATTCACCACGGGCACTCACTACTCATCTCCAACTCCTCAATGTACAAAACAACTCATCTTGGAGTACAGAACAACGAGCGGAACATACATAACTGCAAAAGAATCGCTCGGTGAACAGTTCCGGTACGCCGGATGTCGTCTGCTACGGGAAGGAGGAAAAAAAAAAAAAAAACACGGTCGGGTGTAGCCACGTGACTTCCGCCAGTCACTCTCTCCTCTCCACTTCTCCGACCTCCGTCGGGTTTCGGTTTCGAGCAGTTGCGTCTTTTGGCTTTATTAAAAAAATACGCTACTCTGTTGCAAAATATTAATTGGGTAGTCCTCCGACACCATAATGAAGCGCCTGGCAAAAAATTAAAAAAAAATTTTGGGGGGTGTCAGTGTCCCTTTAAAATCAATGAACTCCTGGATGTAGTCGCTGGGAAGCTCGTATCCCATCCTATTCCATCAACCTATTCTGCGGCCGTGCTAGGTGGAGTGGTAAAGGATGTAATTGAGGAGTTCCCCATTTTATGCAATCTCTATGGTCCATAGCTTTCACTGTTACAAGAACACAACCTTTCCTTCCTCTAAAGCACAATTAGCATGGCCCAAACTGGAAACCAAAACAGTGGCTTTTGCCTTGGCCCTAAAGTACAATGACCTGTTGTCCTAAATGAACCATGACGAGATATGCGGTAAGACCCCTTTTGACTATGGTCTGAGATTTGAAAAATAACCGTCTTTTCTAATTATTTTCTTCGGGGAGGGGGGGCGGGGTGGTGAGGGGGCATTGGCACACAGAAATTCTGAGTTTATTGGATGAATCCGGATTGACCAAAAATTTTACCAGTGGGTGTTTTTTGGATTTCTTCGAAAACATAAAACTCTAGTTATGAGCTATTGGGGCCAAAGGGTTTCACATGACTTTGCACACTGCGTGTGATTGGAAGGTCGCATGGCAGTCTACCAGCTTCAGATCGGCTCTGAGGGCTTGTAGCATCCGCTGCTGTTTGTAATAAAAGCCGACAAGCAGCAAGAAAGGAGGAAACTGCCCCTTGATTACTCTTTTCTGCAGGGAGTTGCTCAGAGACCCACTTCTGTGGAGATAAGAGGATAGAAGAGTGCGTGAGGGAATTGAAAGAAGGAACTGGGGACGGTTTTCTGCCCGGTAGAAGACGGTTCTGTAGGTCGGCCTTGAAAGGCCGACGACCAGACTCGAGATTCTGCAAGGCAGAAGATTCTTCTCACCATGAGGTGAGAAGCGAGGGGAAAGTGGAAAGCGCAAACTGGTGGTCGGCCTTTAAAGGGGCACTGACACCCCAAAGGTCTTATTTATTTTTATTGTCTAAAACGATGCAAGTTGCAGTCATAGACACGCAAAAAAAACCGCATTGCGAAAAAAAATTTTCCTGCGCGTGCGCGCGCCTTTTTATTTTTGGCGTTTGATTCTCCCGCCTCTTTCCTCCTCGCTTCTTTTGATTCGTGACGTCAAGAATCATGAAATTTAGAAGCTTTGTAGGCGACATCTTTATAACATTTAATAACGGCCATCCTAAAACATGTTTTTTAACGCAATTGCGAACGCACCACGGCCCTTCTTTTTGAAATACCAAAAATCGGGAGTTCGTTGTGGTGCTGTCTCCTGGATTTGTATCCTCCAACGGAAAACAGGCGACACCGCTCAAAACCGGTCCACTGCAACGCCGGCGCTCGCTCCTTTCCTCCTCGCTTTGGGTCACCATGGCAACAGCAGGGAGTCGTGAAAGGAAGTGGACTCGCAGGACTCCGCAATATTTGACGTCAAGGCACCGGCGCCGATCGCGCGGGAACTTCGAATTCGGCATTCAGAAATTGTTTTTTTACTTCACAAATACTGAATTCTCAAATTTCAAATTTTGAGGGTAATGTCCCGGCATCGTTTTCAATCGTTTCGGATAATAAAAAAAAATATGATTTTGATGTGTCAGTGCCCCTTTAAGGTGAAATGGAATACAGCTTTTATGTGGACTGCGTAGTGCTTTCTCTTAGCTATGCTGCTGCTCGAGTGCTTATCAGAGTTGCAGTACTTATTCTGTGCGGTGCCAACATGCGTTGTGTAAAAAAGTTCTTTACGTCACAATCTTAAAAGGTACAGAACGGAAGAAGAAGGGAACTAGGCAAAGTCATTGTTTCTATTGGCCTTTATCTTTTTGCACAAAAAGATGAATGCAGCATTATGAAAGAGCGGCACGAAAAACCATCGCATGCCCGCCAAATTTAGCGAACTTTTGCCCCACTAACTTTGGAGTTACTCCCGAGCTCAGAAAAGCTTTTGAATAAACACCCAGCACAATTCAAGACACGCTGCACATTCTCTTTTTTTTTTTCCAGATTTATTTTATGATTAGGACTCATTTTTTTGCTGTGGAAATAACAATACACCGACCTTGACTGTTGTTATGGCGTGAACTTAATCTACTTGCCCTGTGCGCCCTAAAAAACCCAAAATTATGATCTTAGATTTTTTAGGACACTTAATAGAGGACGAATTCAAAATGCACATTCATGCAACAGTTTCAGTGCTTTGCTTAAATAATTTGGGAGTTAGTGTCTCAACCTTTGTGAAGCAAAGAACAAAAAACTGCTTTTGCCTGCATGCCCTAGTTTTTATTTTAAAAATGGGCAAAGACTGAGGTTTTTGGCACCTCTCAACTCCTTCACCATCTTCCGAGTCACGTGCGCTGTGACGTCAATGGGGTTTGCGGGGCGTTCCGGTGAGGCTCTCTCTCTAGAGCCATCAGTGTGCAGCGAGAACTCATTCGCTCGCGACCGCGTGACCATGTGCTGGCGGGCGCAGCGCGAACAATATGGTGAAAGGAGAAAAGTCTCATCTGGGTTCGGCCATACCGGTACGGCTCTGTCCCCCTCCCCCCTTCGGCTTTTGGCGGCTGTTCGCAGTTGCAGACAGAGCTGACGTTTTTGTGGACCTATTATAGATGGCGCCACCAAAACTCCGTATAATAAAAGTTTTGTCGATGGTAGCAGGTTTTTGACGCATTTATATTTATGTTGGAACGACAAGATTTATAGAAAAGTTACCTTTTATCGAGCAGGTGTTTGCACAACTTGCTATCCTTCTACAAGATTCCCCATTGACGTCACGCCGCGTTTTTCTCATGGCCGCCGCTCACGGCTGCAGGTTGGGGAATATTCTAATTTTTGCCTCGCGATTACGCGGCGGAATCGCAACATTTTGAATGACAAAGGTGTGTTTTCTGTCCTATGTGACAAGGTGAACAATGTCAAAAGTAGAAGATGCCAATTCTTTCGACATTAAAATCGTTGCACAGCTCCTTTAATCCAGAAGGGTGGTTGGAGGCTACCCTTCTGGATTAAAGGAACTTCATTATACCACCATCCAAGAGGCACTTTTTATAGAAAAAAATATTTGACATTGCTGTGCCCCGTCCTCATTCCTTATGCCTAGTCTCACTTGAGCAACAAGCATCCACAACCAACCCTGAGTGATCGAAAAGCTTCTAAAGGTACAGTGCTCACCAAACTTATCTGCAACATGCCAACAGTGTCTTATCTCATAGGGTCTCCTGGTGGCAGCCAAAGAATTGCTTAGTGATGTGCTGTATGAAAAGCTTTGAGCTTGGGGAGGCTGCACTGTGGACACTGCAGCAAGTTTGCCGGCCGGCTAATCGATACTCATCGCCACTTTTTTGTGCGAAGATGCGTAGTTGACTGTTGAATCAGTCACTGATTGGATGATTCAATAAGTAAGCAATTTATGTTTCTGCTGAATGAAGCAGAAAGCATGGCTCGCCTTGCAGTCAAAACTGCTGTGTTGTGTTCTTCCTGGTCCAGCAGCGATTTCGGCCTTGAGAGAGCGACCTCCTCTGTTCTATTGATAGCTTTGTACATCATGGCACAGTTCTTTGGCTGCGGCCAGGATGGCGCTTTCGTAAGATGAGACGCTTTTAGCGTGTTCC
The DNA here is from genome assembly GCF_016920785.2 of Ixodes scapularis. Lineage (NCBI taxonomy): Eukaryota > Metazoa > Arthropoda > Arachnida > Ixodida > Ixodidae > Ixodes > Ixodes scapularis. Next base: position 98,015,845 of record NW_024609880.1, on the reverse strand, counting down.
GGATAAGTTTGGTGACCACTGTGCCTTTGGCTGCATATGCTTAAAGGGGCAATGCAACAATTTAAACTTCGATTGCAGTTTTTAATTTTTACTTTGTTTATCTGACCAAAAGGGATCAAGAAATTGCCTCATTCTTTTGAAACATTGTGATTCTGTGACGGAATAGCAAAGCAAAGAACAGGAATGTTATGTGATTTGCAGCCGCGGGGTGCCGACTATGGGAACGAGGCGTGACGCACACCTGCAGACAGTGTGAACAAATTGGCAAGACGCGCCATTATGTGCTCAATCTAATGCTATATTTTATAAATATTGTTGTTTCAACATCTGTAAATGTGTCAAAAACCTCATGTCATTGACGAAGTACCGGGCGTCCGCGAGAAAACCGAACCCTGTTTCTCGCATCGCAAAAATAAACTAGACATCGCAGAGAGTTCAAACTCCGTCGGAACAAAGCCCCAGCCGTTCGAGCTAGATGCCAAAGTTTCAGTACCAACCGTTATCTTATTCAAAAGTTATAAGTGATTTTCTGAAATTTTCAATGAAATAATGGCCCATTTTTCCATTGAAAATTTTAGGAAATAACTTATAACTTTTGAATAAGATAATGGTTGGTACTGAAACTTTGGCATTTTGCTCAAATGGCTGGGGCTATGTTCTGACGGAGTTGGAGCTCTCCGCAATGTCTAGTTTATTTTTGCAGAATGAAAAACAGGTTTAGGTCTTTTAGCAGATGCTTGGTACTACTATATTCAGTTTTAACGGCGCCATCTGCCCGAGGTGAAAAACACAATTCCTCCCTTGAGCCTGACCCCATCGCTATTACGTCAGTCGAGCTTCCTTAATAAAAGGTAAGCTCTCCCCCCCTCTCCCCACTCCCCACCCTCCACATTGCTCAGACCAACCTTTAAGGTCGCCATGTAAATTGCAAGCAGAGGCTAGGGGCGCTGAAAGAGAACCCAGCCGGATTCTCCTGTCCCCAGGGGTATGTCACTGCGTACGTGTAAGAATTGAGAGTGGTTTGGAAGCACCGAGAAACATCAATTGTTTGACATTCTTTTTAGAAAGAACTAGCGTGCGAAGGCAAAATTGGTTTTCAGTTTCTTAATTTAGACATGACAGGGAACAACTGCCACAATTATTTGACCTCAGTCCAAACATTGCTGCACGGACCCTTTAAGGTTGGTCGTCGGTTGTTGCTGTTTGTTGCTCAAGTGGGCCTAGGGACTTTATGTTCATCCGTAAAGTCTGACACAGTGTTGTTTAGAGCCTGCAGGTGAGCAACATGCAATCTCGAGGCAGCGACGTGTACTGGAATTTTGAGGCTGAACTTGAGCGTTACTGTTGGGCTTGCAGAGATCTCAGCGAAGGATATCCCAAGCCCGTGAAGACATACAACAAGGGGCCGGGCAGGCACAAGGTGCTGCTCTTGGACGTGCCTAGGAAGCCCGTGGCCACAATTGCGTCAACGCGAGTGGTCACTGCTCCCAGTTCACAGGCCAGGTAACGGCAGAACCTAGAAAATATAGTCTTTTTTTTTATTTTGAATGTCTGCAGTTTAAAAACAAAAAAAAACTCACAAAACTGGATATTGAAAAATTTATATTTAGGTCTACAAAATATCTGCAGAGTCTCTAGGTCCAATAACGTTGACACACTGACATCACGTTACACCTCAAATTAACGCCTAACCTCGCAAGAGCCAATGATAAACATTGTGACCTCACGTTACATCATGAGTCGTGTGACGTACGTACTGTGCCACAGACAAACATGAGGTCCGAGTTGGCTTCTGCTAGGACGCAATTTTGCATTAACACTGATTGATTGCAGAAAAAATAAGAAAAATTTTAATCGGTCAGTATTGATGCAGAATTGCATCCTAACGTAAGTTAACTCGTATTTCTTATTCGTCCATGGTTGGCAGGTACGTCATGTGACTCGTGGTGTAACGTGAGGTCGCGGTGTTAACAACGTTAATGGATCTGGTGACGTCGGGTGTCAGGTCGTGGTGTAACGTGAGGTCACTTTGTCAACAATGTTATTGCATCTACAGGGTGTTCCCGTGCAATGTCCGAGCTTAAAATGAAGTGCATAAATCAGCCAATAAAGTGAGCACAATGAAACTCTTCACAAGGGTGTCTTTAGGCGCAACGTTTATCGTATTCAGATTTGTGAGCATAGGTTTCCAGAAACCAAAACGAGAAAGAAAAACGCTATATCTATGCACGGGGAAAAAAAAAACTTAAACAAACCGTCTGCTTGATGCTGCCACTCACAGATTGCGCCACCATGCCTGAAGAGGTTAGCCACATGAAACGTAGGAAGCGTTGCGTGAGTGGTTTGGTCAAAAAAATGCTGTGGCGCTGAATTAAAAAGAAGAAAAAAAACCAAAAAACTTCACCGCAGCTCAACATGTTTGCTGTTAAGTGCAATGCACTTGTGGAATCGCTGTTCATAATTTTTGAGCACGGCTTAATGCTTACGGTTTGCAGTAGTGCCAAAGACTGCTGCAATGCGGGGTTTCAGCTCTTCGTTGGATGCTATCCGCCTCGTGTACACTGTCTGTCACCTTGATATGGCCCCAAACAATAAAATCACAAAGGGACAGGTTCGGTGAACGTGGGGACCATGGCATCTTGAAAGACCCGCGGCCCATCCAATGACCTGGAAAGGTCGCATTTAGCCACTGTCACACTGACGTGGCAAAGTGCGCGGGCACCTGGTTCTGCTAAAATGTGCACACTTCATTTTGCATATGGTGTGCTTCCAGCTCCGGGAGTACTTGCTCCTATAACATTCGGAGGTAGGCATCAGTGCTCACAGTCTCCAAGAAAAAGGAGGGGTCACCGACCCCTTCTTTTTCTGGGTGCTGGGTGTTCTGTCAACCAGTGAGGGTTGTTTCTGGTCCACTAACGAGAGTTTTGGCGGCTCACATGATCGTCGAGATGAAAAACGGTTCATCTTGGCAAAATGCCAATCGACGAATTTTATCTTTGATGCTCATTTTTTGAAGAACTTGGAGCTTTAGAGGTACAGGCCCTGACGCCGCAGAACTTTCGAGACAAACATTTTCGAAATGTGAAATAACTTTGCTGCTCTCTTGAGTGAGATGAGGGCCTGTTTCAAATGCGCCAATGACTAGCCAATTTTGCACTAAAGACATTTCTGAGATTGTCTGTTCTTGATGATAACCTATTCTTCGGGATCTTAGCATCCCAGCAATCGAAAAATTATGCTTGTGCGACGTCTATTTCCCTACTAAAAATGTTATCAAAGTTTGTCCCACGCCCCTTTCTGGGTGGAAAAATCGGCGCACAGAATTCAGCAGAAGCGCTGGCGGCGGGACTACTGGCGTGTGTCAGCCAATCGCAAGCGGTGGTGCCTGCCGCCAGCGCCTCCGCTGGATTTTGTGCTCCAGTTTTTTCCGCTCAGAAGGGGGCGTGGCACAAACTTTGATCACATTTTTAGTAGGGAAATAAACGTCGCACAAGCATAAATTTTGGATTTCTGGAGTGCTTGGAGCCCGTAAGGTAAGTTATCACCAAGAACAGACAATCTCAAAAACGTCTTTAGTGCACTTTTAATGGTTTTGTTGCATGGTGGGCGCTTATGAAAGGTGGTTCAAAACTTCCTTCAAACGACTGAAAATTTCTGCGACTCACAATACCAGTTCCCTACCAGTGTACGCTGCTCAAAACTAAGCTTTGGTATTTAAAAAAAAAAAAAAAAAAACTATAAAGGGAGCTTTAATTTTAGAAAACACGAAAACTGTAGTTTTCGTGTTTTCGCGAGCACCAGGATCGAGCCGTAGTGACAAAGCAGGCGGTAACTAGGATGTTTTCTGCGACGACATCTACTTTTCATGTTGCTGAACAAATTTTTTTTTTTTTTTTTTTGTTTCGTCCATAATGTCACTTTTTGATTTTGCAATATGTAAGGTTTAGAACATGGAATTACTGTTTGAGATGGAAACTTGAAAGTTTTCTTGTATTGAACACCTGAAAGCAGACCCCAGCTGCGCCGATGGTGGCACCATCTGTGATTGTTTGTAAGTTTTTTTTCCCCATGCATAAAGGTATAGCATTTTTTTCTTTCTCATTTAGGTTGCTCACGAAATTTGAGTATGATAAATGCAGCACCTAAAGACACCCTTGGCAAGGGTTTCATTGTGCTCACTTTATTGGCCGATTTATGCGGTTCATTTTATGCTCGGACATTGGTCGGGAACACCCTGTAGAAACATCGGGTGTCAAGTCTCGGTATAATGTGAGCTTGTGATGTCAACAATGTCATTGGATCTAGTAATGTGCGTAAGTCATGGTGTAACGTGATGTCATGGTGTTAACAACATTATTGTACCTACCGTAGTTACGTTGGGTGTCAAGTCATGTAACGTGAGGTCACGGTGTCAACAACTATTTTGGATTTGTATTGTTGGGTGTCAAGTCGTGGTGCGACGTAATGTCATGTGACACTGCAACATGATGTGACGATACACAATTAATTGGAGTGTGCCAGTAGAAATACCATGATAAAAATCAACCAGTTTTTATAAATTACAGTTCTGCCTATGACGATTTGATCAGTAAATCGAAATACAGCTGCAGTTCTTTTCCAAGAGGTTTCATTTGCTTCCTCTGGATAGTTAGCTTGTTCCCAGTTATTTTTGGTGCTTCAGTGCTGAATAAAGGTAAAGGGGTAGAGGGACTTTGAATGCATTTTTCTTCATTTCGTTGCTTTGCTATAAATTTTATTCTGGTCAATCTGTCGTCTCATAACAAAACAAGAAAAGGCGCTTTGTAAAAATTAATAAGAGTGTTTTTACTTTATAATTGATAACTCAGAGAAAAATGTTTTTACTTTATTGATATGACTAATAAAAAAGGAAAATCTTAAAACTTCGTCGAAGACACGGAAGGCCTAAACGTTTCCTGTACATTAATAATATGGACATAAATTGCCTATTACGAAACCTTCTTTCACAGTTGTACTCTCCAGATGTTCTGCTCTGTTTCTATACTCCGTTTCACCTTACGTCGGGCCGCAGTGAATGCTACGAGCCACTGGAGCCAATCCAAGGCTCTGCGAGCTTCCCGTGACCTTGGAGAGGAAGTGCCACGACTTGCAGAAAGCGCGTCGTGGCACATTCCGGGATGGCTTGTAGCATCCATTGCAGTTGGACGTAAAGGAAAACGGAGTTTAGCCAAGGAAGAATGCTGGACATTGTGTTATTTTCCTATAGACCAACACGCGGCCCTGACGTCACGCAGCTGCGGTGGCGCTGTCGACGGCACGGCGCATGCGCAGACGTTTCACTTCACGTGAATTCAGTTTCTGCGCACGCGCAGTGCTCACACCTGGTGTGGGCAAACGCGGGCTTGTTTGTAAACAGCGTGTCGGTCTATTGATGGATTGGCTAAGCGAGTGAGTGTACCCCTGATGGAAACCATCCCCTCCGCAGGAGAGCAGAAGAAGCCATGAAGTCCTCCGCGGCCGGCTCCAGTTCGGCTTCCAGCTCGTGGGGACCACACACTTTTTTTGTGCTTGGCGGCGAGGGAGGCTCGGCCGACGCTGCTGACATGGTGACCAGGTACGCCGTCTCCTCCATCCTCGGAAAAGGCGGTGGTAGATACGATTAGATGTTTTTATCAAGATCTTGGCGCTCGCGATAAGGGTTGTGCTGCTATGGTGACCGACCGACAAGGTAAGAACAACAGGGAGGAGCTTTATTTGTCCCGCTTCCTGCCCGAGGTTGCTACCTTCGGCAACGCTTCAACATCTTGTGCACCTGGAGCGCGCACGTGCAGCCAAGGCACGGAATGCGTGTTGGAGGGCGGGCGTCCGAAAGGCACACCGCGTTGTTCTCGCTCTGTCGGCGACCGTAGCGGCGGACGGTGTAGTTGCGATTTGCAATTCGTCTTTGCACGCTCATTTTTCGAAACACTTTGACAAAACTTTACGTTCATCTTTGCGTGCGAAGAGCAGAAATACCCGCATCTTCGATATAGAGGTGGATTTATTTCTTTTGGCCGTTTAGAGAGTGTAGATTGAGTTACCACCGTAAAAGGGTGGCCTCGATAACCTTGCGGCGCGTCTGTGGTGGGGGTGCGCGATCGGCGCACTGTCCATTTTGGTCTTCTCCTTTGCCACCACGAACGCGCTAGGACCTCTTTAGTACGCCCCTTCGGCGCGCCTTTAACGATAGCTTTTCGACCGAGAGCCATTTTATGCATCATGTGCTTGGTTTTGCTGGAAACAAAATGCTAATCTGTCGCCGTGGGAGTGGTTAGTTAGCCACTCTCACGAAATGCATACATTTACGCTATGGTTGAGTTAAAATATTCATGCTCAGTCAAAATACCAAAATATCATGCATGGTTCAGTCAAAATACCAGTTGTCGCGCCTCCAGCATGGGCTACCTACCTTCAATAACGCACCTCGTTAGCCTCGAGCGTGCACGCACAACCAAAGTAACAAGCGAACGCATTCGAAAGAGTCGTTCTCACTCAGTTGGGGACTCTAGGGGCAGTAGAACTCGCCCTGTGTGAACACAAAGTCCTCGCGGCATTGGCAGGTCTCAAATAGTTTGAGCTTCTGGGTGCACCGCAACTGGGGGTTTTCTTGTTTGGTGGTGGGAAGGGAGGCTAGTTCCATCCATCTTCGTACAGTAGGCTCGCGATAATTCAAACTTGGATATTCCATACTTCTGGTTAATACAAACAGATTTAAAAATTTTGGTTTTCCCGCTGTGTTTTTTGATGTATACATAAGCTGCTTGATTCAAACGGCATTTTCGTGTAATTCATAGTTTTGGTTCTCGCGGCCCCGTTGAGTGCACTTCTTTCCGAGCACCGGTGCACTGCAGAGAGGCAGCACCCGTGGAGCTTGCCTCCGCGGGTGTTGCTTTTCCACAGTGCACCGGCGCTTGGTAAGAAGCACACTCAACAAGGCTCAAGCAGGGCACCATGAGCTATGAAAACGGGCACCACGCAGAAATTTCCATAACAACTTGCACGGACGCTGCGACGTGGCGGCATGGCATGGGTCAACAGAACAGTGTCCGCGCTAGATGCTAGGAAAACTGCTGCGCGGTGCCCGTTTCCATCGCTCGTGTGTCCCCGCTTAATAGTTCACAAACGACAACTTCTTGGCCTGATGAACAAACTTAATTTTGTTTTGAGTTGTCATGTCCGGTCTAAACAGTCCACGATAAGCAACATTTTTGAGAGATAATCTTGTCATACATTTCAGAAATGTTTCTTGTGTGGCGTGCCTGCTTATGATCACTATGCCTATGTAGAGGAAATCATCAAATATCTGCTTTCTATAAGTAGTCATTCATATGGCAAATCATAATTTTATCTTGCATCACACCTCGTTCAAGCGCCCACTATTAACATTTCCCAAACTTGTGAATTCTACAAATCATACGCCCGATTTGACCAGACAAGCGGCCTATGTCTAGATTAACCCAGTTTTCAGTGACAGTGGGGCGCGCACTCCCCCGTTATTTTAAGGGAAGTGGATCGCACTGTAGATGAATTTCTGATAATTGAAACAAAATTCGTGGCTTCCTGGAGTTTGAAGTAATGAGAGTCTGCTGTAGATGCAAGGCAGAGTGGTGCAGCTGACGACGGGAGTTCAAACCACCGCTTTGCCGAATTTTGTCTTTTGGCTATATTTTAACCGTAGTTCCCATTTGATCCGTACGGTTTTTGCATCCGCATACCTTGACCGTCATGAATATTATGACATTTTTCAACGAAGCAGACAAAAGATAGAGTCGTCACGCTTCAGAACGACCCTATCTTCGTCACGAAGGGAATGTTAGTGCCAATGAATAAGCTACGCATAGCGTATCGGCCCTGTGTTTCCGGATTATCTTGTGGGCGCCGCCATATTGGTGCTCTCCGTTAATGGGCGCAGTTGCTGATTGTTACAATTTGAAGATGTAACTTTTTCAGCATTAGAAGCTGAGGTGATATCGCGTCGCTCTGTTGCGGACTGTTTTAACATTTCTGGAGGACCGATAAACATTTCCCGCAATTTCAGATAAAGCTCCAGATAACTGGCAACAATCATTAGGGTTTGTTACAAGTGCCTTTCTTGCGGGAACGCACGGGATATGCGCCACGAGCTGCAAGAACAACATGGCATCTTGATAGTTCAGTTCAGCGCTGCTTCTCCATTTGCCTCTAAACTGCACAAGCCTCGTGCATTGGAGTGTTTTTTGCTACTTACAAGACAAGCACAAGCATATTAAAAACCACAAAAAAAAGGAAATTTCAGCATTTTATTTGGGACACGAGTGTCAAAAAAAAAATCAATTTTACGCAAAAAAAAAAAAGCAATTTTAGGGCAGTATTGACGTTACAAGATTTATTTTAAATTCTGCGTGCAAGTCCGTGACGTCACAGAATGGTCACACACTTTTTCCACTTTAATGAGCTGGTCATACACTGTCTTCACCTCAACGTGATGGCCAAGCCGATCCACATCCACATCCATGTGCCCGAAATGCTGAGAGAGAAAACAAGTGGAAAGGGGGTGACTACCAACTAAATCACGTCCCGCGCCGACAATATTGCTCTAAAAAAATTTTTTTTTTCGTGTAAAATTAATTTTTTGAACGCGTGTTCCAACCAGACTGTTTAAAAAGACTTTTTTCTCCCTAACCTCAAACTAAAATACAAGCCTAAAATATCTGATGTGAGTCAGATCAAAATGTCTAGGTGGATTTGATTGAGGATTACAGTAAGCATATGCGATTACAATTTTTGCTTTAAAGCCATTCACAAATGCCCAGCTTTGGTCCTGTAGAGCGACTTCTTGTTGCTACAGACCTTACGGTAGCATCTGGCAATCGGTCGAGACCCAACCGGTCTGACCTAGAGCCACTGTTATGCTTAGAGTGCCGTCACTCCTACCTTGGGGGCATTGCCATTTTTGTTCTTGGTGCAGAGAGAGAGAAATTCGCCATGGTTTCCTTTTAACAGTGCAACCTCCCGAGCTTTGGACATGGTAAAAAGAAGCTTATGTGAAATAGTTTTTTTTTTTTCTGTTGTAAACTATTTCAACATTTGTGGAGAACGAAAAAGTGTTCCCTGTTATTTCCAGGTAAAGCCTGGGATACTGTAAAACCCCCAACGTTTGCGAGCCCCCAATTTTCACGAATTTTGCAACTTGGAAAGTTTGATGACTTCAGGGGGTGCGAATATTTCTGTTGTCTGGGGAGGCGAATTCCAGCCTTTAGAATTTGGGAAATTTAATGGTCGCGAATCCCTGCTGCCCACTTCTCAAAAATTACCGCATCTCCACGTGGTGAATGATGTTGATTGGGGCGAAGCTTGGGTGGTGGTGATGATACTGATTTTGGTCATAGGTAGTGCTGATGGTGCAGTTTTCATTCATGTCAGTAGAAGAATGTGTGGTTTTCTTCTTTTTCTTTCTGTAAAAAGACAGATAAGATGGCAACTCAGAACCCCCTATTTTTTTTTTTTTTGGCTCTCGGTGCTGAACTTACGAGCAGGAGCTCATGAGCTCACGAGCAGGGGCACGCCGGGCGGTGGACGGACATACGGACATGGCTAGCCCCTAAAACTCGGGGTCACGAAAATAAAGGGTTTTACAGTACCTGGCAACCACAATCTGAAGCGGGCAAGTTGGCTAGAGCATCGTCGCCTTGAAGCGTAGCTTATTTGGTGGTTCTAGCGTAATCGGAGGAAGGCACAACTGTGCCATGTGGCCGCCTGCAAAGTCGTGCCCCTAGCCTGAAGCCGGCACATTGCCATTCTTTTTGCAGGTACGAGCTGACCACGATAGCGGCACCCTTGGAATCGGAAGAAGCAATCCTGGAAACAGTGGCCTGCGAAACGGTGGTAACATCGGACGACGCTTCTACACCGATAGACGAGCCGCACATGCTCATCCTCCCCGACACGGCCCCATTCCTGTACAAGCCCGCTGCACTCTCCAAAAGCGTCGGGCAGCAGACGGCCATGACGAGCCTGGCGCTGGCGGGCATCTTCTCGGAGATCATCAGCCTGAGGACAAAGTGCTCCGACAGCAAGGACCAGCTGGGAGCACTCTCGAAGGAAAACTGCGACCTGAAGAGAAAGTGCGAGGAGCTTCAGCGGAGCCTGGAGGCGCTCGCCGAAGAGAACAACAAGCTTAAGAAGAGGCTCTGCACCGAAGCTGCTGGGCAGGAAGAGGGTCAGGCAGCGTGATTCTAAAGTCTTTCTTTTTTTTTCTTCTCCAAATAAAATGTTTTTATCTGGCACCTGTCGTTTTTAGGAATGTCTTGAGGGGACGTAAACGGATTTTTGGTTTAGGTTTGCTTGTGGGTACGGTGCCCAAAGTGCATCTCTGGCCCATGTGTCGTCCCATTCCACCCAGGATAGCCAGAGTGTCGTGCTGCAGGATGTTGCGGTTGCGACGGTTGGTGCTAGGAGTTTCGGCAAAAAGTATGGGTAGACGTGGGCGTCGCTGCCTTTGCGGTGTCCCAGCTTCTGGCTGCCGAAACTTCCGTGGACTGGCAAGCTAGAGCACAACCTGCAGCGGAATGGGAGTCTGCCACATCCAGCACTGTTGCTGCAACACCGCGACACTTCTACGACGTCGGGCAGAAATCGAGGAACCGCTTTTTAGAATTCGACAAACACACCAGCGGGAAACTCGTTCCAGGCACCATTCGCAACTTTCACGACCTATGGGCCCATCAAAATGGCTGTCGTCTGGATGGTCGTCGTAGAAGAGCAGTACGATGCGTAAGTAATCATAGCTTTGCTATATACGAGCAGTATTAGAGCCTTACTTTATTTTTTCATGTCAGGAAAGTGTAGGCAAGCACATTTACCGTGAAGCCAATCGTCCAGGAGCTAGGGAGCGCGATTCTCACACTGCGGTACCACCATTGCTGAAAGTTCCGAATATTTTTGGGTTATGCATTCTCTTTAGTGGTTTCTGTGCAGGATTACTGGATGCCCAAGTAAAGTGATCTTCTCTTGCTTCACTTTTGTACGGAGTTTCAGAAGTTGGCAAGTGCCATCTCGTCGGGATTGCTAACGCATGCAGATAGAGGAAAATGTTGTGCATGGCATTGGTCCATGTGGACTGATAAGGGGGGCAAGATTTGGCTTGTGCTTTCTCGGGTTCGTCTTTTACCACGGATTCTGTGTTTTGTGGTGTTGAGCAAAAAATTTTCAATTATCGGGGCTCGTGTTGATAAAAACAGGACACGATTGGGGGTTTCCCCAACCTCCGAGGAACATGCGCATGACTTGAATGCTTGATAAACGTTTTGGTTCTGATCAGAGGGAAATGGAATGAGGAGTACATGTTCGTCCGCTTCTTTTGCAGGGGTTGCGGCGACGTGAGAACGACGCAGAGTTCTGATTGGCTCCGATTGAAGGATAGCGGGTAGACCTCAAAGCAGGCTGCCTTGAGGTCTACCCACTTTATTAGTTATCGTCATATTTTTCATTACATGCCACAATAAACAACTTTTATAGTGACCCTTAACCCTTTGTTGCATAGTGGCCACTACAGTGGACAAAGTTTTTTGATTTTTATATAAAGTGCTAGGCTGCATAACGCCCATTGGTACGGTGTCCACTTCAGTGGACATATGTGTTTTCGATTGCCACTCGTAGATGGTGCCACCATTTCACTGGTGTTAACATAGTCAGCATCCAAGATGGCAGTTTTCACAAATTCCAGGGAAGGCACATGCATCCTCGCAAAAGCGTTGTAAACTGTTTCAAAAACTTATTTCTCCTCTCTTAAACATATTCATGCCTTTGAGGCAGTCTTGAGGTTTAATCTGTGTAAAGATGAGTGTTCAATTAGTCTTCATTGTTCAGCATGTTATGTATTTGTGGCTTGTCCACTCTGGTGGACACCATGGAGAGCAGCATTACGGGGCCATGTGCTACGCACAGATTGTTTTTTTGGTCAGCAGCACTGTAAATATACTGAAATGGTCGAATTTTCTGTTGTAATGAATCGGGCACCATAATTCTACATATTCCAAGAAAAAATCTACATTTTGTTATTTTTGTTAAGTTTTAGGGGCAAACGATCTACCAAATCGCCACTATCTGATTCAGAAATCAATGTCCTACTTAAAGACGGTCTGCCGTCAGGAAGCGATGATGATCTTTTAGAGAGCGAGGATGATGACATTGATTATGCCATAAAGGACGATCAAAGCACGTGCGAGGATAGCTCGGAAGATGCCAGCCAAAGTGATGACAGTGATGACGAGTATCCCGACATGGATAAAAGACGTCGAGTTCAGAAATAAAAGCCAGTTATGGTCATGGGACGAAAGGTATCTTGTGCCCCCAGTGCATGCTGTCCACTGTAGTGGACGTTCTGTAATTAATAAACTACATTCCTGAAAGCTAAGAATAAAATCCTGGGTCTCGACTCTCAACTCAATACCAATGGTTCCAAAAACGCAAAATTTTGATTTGCATGGATGTTTTTGAAGTATGCAACAAATGGTTAATTTCTCGAGTTGTGCCCACAAACTATCGAGTTTGGCTCCTCTAACAGTGTGGAATATCAGCTTTTCTGAATACCTCCACTTCTTTATGTGCAAGCTAGGTGAAGGGTATATCAAAACACCATTTGCCGAGTCCTTAGAAATTGTCTTGGTGTTAAGAGCATGTTAGAACTCAATTTTTTTTTCTCCCTTTTCCAAATACAAATTTTGAGTGAGTTGGGGGTGTTTAGAAAAAAAGATGTGTTTGCTCCTGCATTACACTGCAGACTTAATGCCAATTTACAATAAAGGAACAAGGTAAGTGTACCAACTAAAAATGATAAATTTAAAAATAAATATGAAGAAAAATGCAGCTAGCGAGACCTCAGCCATAGAATGGACATGGACAGCAGTTATCAAATTAAAATAGCCCACTCCTTGCATTTGTTGTTCTCCGGTCGTCTCAAGCCTTGTCTGTACATGGTTGTTCCGATACAGATGACGTGCAAGAGAATTGCCCACCTGTTGGAGTGTCCAGGTCGCCGTCACCACTGCCCCTCCTCTCCTTATTCCCTTTCACTAGTATTTGGCCATTAAACGTTTTCAATCTCGCTAACTTGACGAATCGAAGCCGCCCCCTTGCAAACGTGCCAGTCACCCTAAGCGTCTTGGAACTTTGGGGGATTTCCTGGGTCAGATTGTGAGCAGTGCCCTCGAGTTCCTTTGTCTGGCAGGCTTGAATCGACGGCGTTGTGCAGATAGGATTCCAAGTGTCTCCGAGGAATTCCTTGCACAACACTGCTCTCGGGAAGCGTTCTATGGTCGATGCCAGACAGCCTCGAAATGTAGACGAATGCTCTGTAGTCTCGGCGAGAAATTGCGATATTCATATACATCTTTAATTCTCCACAGGCTATGGAAAGAAATGAAAGTGGGCGGCACAAAGGAGTTGAAAACGTCTGGATACTCGGTCTTTAGACTGAGTATTCTTCAAATCACTGCCTTTTCCACAGGATGAGGGAGTTAGGAAAGTGGTGGGTCATGTATTGTGCACAGGTTTGTGCACGAGGGGGAGGGGGGGGGGGTATGAAGGCTGGTATATTTTGGAGTGGCAGGACAAAATCTAGGGGAGGTGCCTGCCATTCCTCTCCTCCCTTTGGCGCTGTCCCTGCTCTCGTCCGTTTGCTGTATGTGCCCTCCCCGGGGCCCCCAGTCGACGCCTTGGCCACCAAATTATTAAATAACGCCCAGATTTCCTCACGGGAGCTGCCATTTTGGTGCTGCAATGGTCATTACGACTTGACAATGCAACTTCTTGGGGCCAGATACACCGTCAAGGAGCTCAGGAGGCGTTTCCCGCGCTTTCGAATAAAGCAAAGCGAGTCGCAAAGCAAATTTGGTTGCGCAGCACGGTGTATGTGCGACGCTCGTATTTGGGACTGCGAGCCAGTTCGCTGATCGTTGAATGTCATTTGATGGAAGTCACTGAATTTCGCCGTGCGGCAAACGTACAAGGCTCCAACTATGCTCCGTTTCAAATCGGACCGTAGCCGACACTACGACTTGATGGAGCGGAAAGTGCTCGTCGTGACACTCCTCGTTCTTGTGCGCTTGATATCGCTGGCTAAACAGATTCCGCAGAGTGAATGCGGCATGACCCTGCACTTTTTTTTTGTGGGTGAATGATTTAGCTGGTAATGGCAAACCCACAAAGATAATGAATGCCGCGACGATGCACTTTTGGCGCTGCTCAATTGGCCCAAAGGAATCGTAGCGTCGCCTGCGGAGCGGGCTTAAAGTGAAATGGAAAAGCTGAAATCCAAATAGAGTTCTCACGATGGACCTTGTCAAGGCATGTCTGGAGAAATTTTATTTTCCAAAGGGGCAACTGCACCTACCATATAAATCTCTTGCTCGTTCCGTGAAATGAGAAGAAATTACTATCATTCAATCTACGTATAATCGCATGGCAAACTTTCGTGGCATAGCTAATGGATCGTTGAAAGTCGAACCTCGGGACAGGGTATGTACAGCGGAAGTACTGCGTCCGAACGAGTAGTGGACACCTACCGACAATAAGAAAAATAATTTGTATCTTCAGTCTTGCACACGGCGCGTCGGTTTACCCGCAGCGAAGCCGTGCCTTGCCACGAAACAAACCCGAGTGGGCAATTTTCACCGCTGCCAAACATTCTTAAAGTTCCGTCCCGGGCTCCGTGACTTCCCAGTTGTCCCACCGCCGACCGAAAGGGAACGCTTCGCACCCTTGTTGTAGTGTACCGAAGTCGCTCGGTACCACGGTCGACCCTGAAGCTCCTCTTGCATCGCACATACGTACGGAAGACAATCCCTCCTTGCTTTACATATTATGTTCACATTGAAATATTACTCAAAAATCGCACGCTTGGCCGCCAAGGCCAAATCATTCTGAAAGTCACAACTCAAAGTAAAAAGAGAAAGCATACAGCGAAACAAACTCACGGACAGAATCCAGAAGCCAACCTTGGTTGCAGTTTCAATCTCTCCCAGACCTCTTTTGAGAGACATTAGGCACTTCCGACATTTATGTAAAACCCCCTTCACGCAAAATTTTAGTTGAGAACAACGGCCCCGGCAAAAGACCGGGTGCACTACCCGACCCGCACCAGAGCACAGGGATAACCGCTATGCGCGCCTTCGAGAATATCTAACGTCACTTCCCTTTCTTCCCGTTTCTTTTCTACACATTTGGCAAGCAGGTCCCTCGAATCTTCTTCGACGACCGCAGCTAGTAAAGTATTTGACCGCAGATACCCCAAACCGGAAGACGAGTCTTTCGCTGTCACGCACGTCCGATTCCCCAAGTTTCCTAACCCTCGGCCAACATGATGAAGGACAGTGTCTGTTTTTCCAGGGCTTGTCAAAGGCGAGCTCCCCACAGCCTTTGGCCGTGATGAGACACGAAGTTTCCGGCCACCGCACGGCCACGAGCGATGCTCCGACGACTCGGGGCGCGTCCCCTGGGGGCAAGAGACGGCGCCTCGGCCCTACAGGGTCTTGACTTTGAGCTGCTTCATCTTCGGGGTTCTCCGCTTCAGCTCCCGGCGGTGCTCACGCTCCTGCGAAATGAGAATCCCATGTGGGTTGGTTACGCCGCTTCCAAGTGCAACTGCCTTCCTGCATGTGCAGTGCTGCAGAAGACTCAAGGGTGCCTTGGGTATGTGCGGCGGCGTGGGTGCATTCCGCTTTTTGGAAGTGGGGGCGAGCCTGTGTGTTTTACGGCGCTTCGTGTAACATTTACGTTGCTAGATGAGATGATTTTTTGTGACGCTGTAACTTGATGAAACATCCCCTGGCATGACCCATCAAAGAAGTGTAGATGTCAACTTGGAAAAAAGGGGTCACAATGCCTTCTGCTTTCCATCATTTAGCTTTTACTTTAATCTAGTCTTTGGAAGATTTTTCACTCTACGTTAGTGTTTCACACCACCCATGAAAATGGCAGTGGGTTTTCAACATTAAGCTATATTCCCAGCAACTCCTTAGCACTCTCCTTTCAGTGCTTTCGAAACCACCCTTAAATATGAAACGAAAGTAGAACTGTGACATGACACCTGATGACATCTGCCCATATAAGGTACATCAGTCCCTATAAGGGCCACGTTCATGCCACGGCTGCAATCCCAATCTTTGCCAGTCACATCAATCTGTACACGAAACTGCGCCCACTTAATGCCTTCTCTGCTGTGCACCGGTGTACGGCAACAAGTTTCCTTACTACACATGCTCTAGAATTAAAAGACAAGATTGTTGAGTGCATGTTTACGCAGCTAGAGATCAGGCTGCCTCGGGAGATGTGGCAGCTTGCCTGCTTGCTACCGCAAGGCTATTTGGCCCGTGCCGCACAAATACTGACGTGACGCTTGCACACCAACAATTGCAGACAAGCACGACGGTATGCTGTGAAACACTGCAAGTGGAAGTTCCGGCTCTCCAGGCCGTACCCTAGAATGCGTGTGAGGGAAGAGCCCCGCGAGCAGTTTGGGGTACGATGTTTTGACCAATGCCACGAGTCTCTTCAGAACAAATTAGAGCTTTGTCACTAGCATTGTACAGTCACCGACAGTTTCAGAAACGCAGGGCGTGCCAAATCTCTAGTTCATATCACTCCACAGCCAATGAGATTGTGGCATTACCTGATAGGAACGTAGAGGAATGAATCCTGAAGCATGACCACAACAAGCCCTACGTTTCTTAACCTCTCAGCGACTGTAGTCGCTGCTCATCTGCGGACTGCGGCCAAGATAGAGCAATGCCTTGCCTCCCACTTGCGCTGCTTGTCGGGGTCCTCCTCGTTCATCATGCGCTCCTTCTCGACCCGGCGGCGCTCCTCCCGTTTCAACTGGGCCGCTTCCTGCCGCTGGGCATGCGTCGTCTTCAGGAACTCCTCCTCCACCTTCAGCCGGTTCTTATCGCTCTTCAGCTTCGCCTGCAGCAGGGGGGTACGCACAGAAGGCAAGCTCCAGTTCCAAGGCACGCAGAAAGAAGACAGCTCGCACCAAACACCTCCGAATGTTTTCAAACGCCTTTATAAGGAAGGCCTCTACTACTATGAAAACACCCGCTTAACGACGTTAAAGGCAAGTCCTCGCCCGCTTCCTCCGAGTTAAACATGTTATTATGACCCTTACAACGAATTCCTGCATTACAAGTATTCCGCTTTAGCAAATAGAATATAGCAAAGACTGTTACGGAAAACATGCGCATTAGTAAAGTAGCAGCATCACGTTTGTAAGACTTGATGCTACTACTTCGTAATGATGTAAGACAGACAAGTTATTTCTGCAGTGGTACACAGGTAAATCTCTGCCATTGCCGCAGAAACAGAGAGTCATAGCTTATTTTGTTTTTCTTGAACTTCATTTCTGTTCATCGTGTACAGCTCTCTTAAAAAATAATGCAACTTTTTTTTTTCAGTCTTTTGAGTAAAACACCTAGCTACGTCTGCCCCCATCTTAAAAGGCATTAGAAATTGTGCATGCAAAAATCATTTCTGCCACTTCCCAAAACTCAACAATAAACTTAAGAAAGAAAAACAAGTGTTTTGCATAAAAGCATTATAGTACTTTCTTTGCTTCATCAAGTCTTGAAATTCGAGAATTTTCTCTGAACAGCCTCCCAAGAGCCGGGCTTGCATAGGCGCAACAATTATACGCCGCCGACAAAGACCACGACGAGCCATGCGCACCTCCTTGCTGAGCTTGAAGCGTCGCACTTTCTCCACGCAGTAGAAGACGAGCTGCATCAGGGGCTTCATGTCCTCCATCGTCTCGGGGCTCACGTGACCCATGCCTGGCACTGCACCCATGGGAAGGAGCTCCCGTCAATGCAAGACTGATCCGGTGTTCTCGAGAAACAGCAACAGATCGGGGGATCATGGGAGACCATCTACTGTTTTGAGGGTTGCCACCTGCTTAATTTTGGACCGGTACGACTGTTGTTTTTTTTGATAGCAGGCTGGTTGCTCGCCTGTATCTAAAACTGGCCGTAATTTGCCGGCTTTTTCAACTATCCAAAGCACGTAAGAAAGCTTGCTTGAGAAACGACTGCATCGTTTGAAATCTCTAAGCGGGCGAATGAAAGAGAAATGGGAGAAAGCAGAAAGCCAGCGCCTGCTGGGATACAAGAAAAAGATGCGACTACTACGTGGGACTCCCCGCCCCTCCCCCAATAGCTGTCTGTGCCTTTAAAGGGCACTGAAAATAAAATAAAAAAATGTTTTTTTTTAAACAGTCTGGTTGGCATGTAAAAAAAAAAAAAAAATTAATTTAAACGAAAAAAACAAACAAAAAAACTTTACAGCAATATTGACGGCGCAAGGCGCGATTCAGTCAGTAGTCACCTCCTTTCCACTTGTTTTCTCTCTCGGCATTTTGGGTGCGTGGAGGAGAGGTGGATCGGCTTTGTCTTCACGTTGAGGTGGAAAGAGCGAATTATCATCGCGTTGAGCAAATAACCATTCCGTGACGTCATCGACTTTGCGCGCAGAATTTCAAATAAATCTCTCGCCATCAATATTGCTCTAAAAAATTAATTTTTTCATATGAAACTTATTTTTTGACACGCATGCCTTAATTATAATGTTTAAAAAAAAACTGTCTTTTTCTTTTAAAGGGTCCTTTAGGAGGTGTTGAATGGTTTTACGACTTTTAACTATTGTCGGCATTCTAACTGTCACGCATAGTGCTATCGCCCGTCCACAATGGCGGGCATGTACGTCCACATGATATTATAAAAATGTGCTTGCTTCATTGCTTTCAAACTCTGTTTTCTTTTTATGCGGTACTTTTTTTGTGGTCTTTGCTCGAACACGAGGATATGCTGAAACATATGTCGGCTGTCTCCGGGAAATGCTGACATCTGTAGCGAAATTGAAGCCTGCGTGTGTCCCAAAACGACAGGTGCAGTGCACAATAGAAACGGCTTACTGAGTGCTCACTCATCACTACTGCACAGGATGAGTAGAGGTGCACAATTTGTTCTTGGCACTTTTTCACTAAATGGTATGTATCTATGCATGTCATTCAGTTCGGTGTTGTGTGTTTGTGTACTAACATGTGCTATTGTATTATTATGTAAGGGGTGTTGCACAATATTTCAGCCAAGGTTCACAAATATTTTAGGAAGACGAAACCAAAGGAAAGGAGCAAGTTTGTTAATCCTTTGGAGGAAGTCAGACTATTTTTTGTATTTTTCCCAATTAATTAATTAAGAGTAATTAAAGACCTCCTGAAATATTTAATTTAGAGCAAAAGTTCCGATGACAAAGTTTTGAGTGTCATCAGAAACGTCCAATTCGGTGGTTTTTATCAAGAAACCTCTAGCATGGTTCAAATTTCAGGGCATCGAAAAAAGCGCTCAAATTATAAAAAAAAAACATGAAAAAACGCGGATCTGTCAACAGCGCCCTGTCAACAGTGCTCTCTCTTCAGCATGCGGGCCTAGTTTATCAAGCCAAGGCTGAGAGTACTGCAATACAAGGAGAACATGCACAGTCACATGTTTTTTTTCGTAATTCGCGGACCTTTTTTGAAGCCCAGATTTCAAAAACATGTTAAGACTGAATTGGATGTTTCTGAGGACACTCTACAACATTGTCATTGTAACTTTTCCTCTAAATTGAATATTTCAGAAGTTCATTAATTAATCTCAATTAATTTTGTTAATTGGGCAAAATACAAAAAAAAAACTTTTTGTATTTTGCCAGTTTTTCAATTAATGTATTCGCACCTTTCTGGAAGCCACAAAAAATGGGTATCATATTTTTTGTGTATTTTTAGTATTGAGTGTGCGCCCTCGATGACAAACAACTTTGATTAGTATCTTTGGTGGTTGTTTCTAAACCACAGAAAATGACACGTGACCATGGAGAAGAGAGTAAGGGCGACTCAAACCGGCCAGTTCTCGATCAGCGGTTTTCGGGCGAAAAGAAAACAAAATTCGAGCCGCAAATTGTGTTCTGGGTAGTTGGGCTCTCATATTGCATGTACAAATAAAAACCTTGGCAAGCATAAATACCCCGTCAGTGTCCCTTTAAGTCAACAGTAGCAACGTTTGTGGTTGGGAGAGTCGGCCCTTGTTACAAGGAACATAAAACAGCATTAAAAAAGAACACATGGTCTCTCTCTCTCTCTTGGTTTCTTCTTCTGTTAAGCATTTGCATTTTAGATCAAAATAAAATGGCAGTTGTCAGTCAGTGCTGTGCCTGTGTATTTCTCCAACTTGTCTCTGTGCCTCTTTTGCACAGTCTTATTTTCTGTTTAAAGGGAAGCTACAGAGCTTCTTGGAAAAAATGAGTTAGAAGTGAATTCTAGTGTATTTTTACCCCATGAACCCGAATACCTAAACCATTTGCTGCGCAAGTATTGTTAAACGCGAGAAAAACGTGAAAGACAGTCGCTGTCCGTGACGTCATCGATGGCTCTTTTGGCTGCCCAAGGCTAGGGAGGCGGGGCTTCAGTCCTATTTTGAAATTGCTCTTGTGGCTCTCCGGCGCGTCGCATTGAAATACAATTTTGATATATGTTAACCTAAAGGCCAAATGAATGCAATTCAAGCATTTTTTCTCAAATGTAGAAGTGCCCCATCTTCCCTTTAAATAAACAAAATCAAAATTAGGTAGGACCTGTAAATAACTGCTGCAGAATTCTTGCCGTGATTGCATGACAACCAAAAGAGCTCAAAATTAAACTTCCTCTCTTCCAATTGGAGCTGGCTGCTCCAAAACTGGAGTGCCTCGTCCTACTTGTGATCTCTTCCTGAAGCACAACTCTACATCTGGAGTTCTTGCAGTTTCCAGAAGTCCTAGAAGTGCAACGGCTTACTCGCCCGACACCGCTCCGTTCACAAAGAAGCAACCTTTACAAAAATATTGTCAAGTGATGCTTAAAGCAATTCTGTTTTCATGCTCAAAGTAAATTTGGAAGGTTTCTTTAGACATCTATATTTTTCGCCCCAAACTTTCCGCCCAGCAAACACCTCAAAGAGAGGTCGCTCTAGTGACTAAGAAAAGTGGCCGTCAACGCAAGGCGGCCATCCGCCAGGGTTGTTAGACTCCCTCCACACTCACCGTTGAAGCCAAACAGAAGCACCTTCTTCACCTCAGGCAATTTGGTGGGCTGAGTGTCTCTGGAAAGCAATGGTGTGACTTAATCTTCATTGTGTGGCAACCAAACGTGAAACCACATGCAAGAGCACCTGTTAGAATACATAACTTAATTTAACATCCATACAAGTTAGACATATAATAACTACCTAGGTTGGTTCATGTGCAATGGCCTCTTTTTGCATGTCAAACAGGTTCCAGGAAAATAGGAGTATTGCACATAGAATGCACATTTCAGCTCACCAAACCCATCAGATACTTCAATAGCATATTCCCCAATTATTAACTGACTTCAGACTTAAAAGTGCATATTTCCTGAACACATTAAGAATTGATTTTCATAGAACAAAACTGATATACCTAATATTGTATAAAAGCACACTTTTTTTTTTTAATAAAAGCTTTATTTTTTTGCTTTTATTTATCATTTAGACAGAAATAAAAAGATTGGTAGGCAAAAGTTAGGCATGCTTCAAGTATTAAGCAGCAAACAGATTCCTCCTTTCCTTGGGCATCACAATTTTGAAGAAAAAGGGGGTGCTTAGAATCAAGTAAACATGGGGAAATTTTTTCAAAGCATTGCAGGCATAATTTGTGATGTTTAAAAAAAAAAAAAAACCTAGTACATCTATCTGGCTTTACCAGCTTTGTTGATTTCAATTCATCTTTAATAAAAAAGATAGCACCATCCTGATCAGACAACGTCCAGCAGAAAACTGGAACATACACAGAGACATAAAAGTGTGATGTGGGAGTAGTATAGCAAAATTTCACTCACTCCTGAATACGAGGCCCAGAGTATTGGTCGGACATGTGAATGTAGTCGATGCAGTCCTCATACTTCTTGATGATCGACAGCACCTGGGGAACATTTCATACATCATGTAGAATGCTCACTGAACAGGCAGGTGTCTCAGCAGATATTAAGTTTTCAAAAGATTTTACCGTAAAATACCGGGAGAGTGTCCAGCCCACTTTAACTGGAAACTTGATTAAACTAGACATGGGCTCTTGTCTGATCAAATCGAGCACTAATCGTATAATCTGCACAATTTCAAATTTAAAAATGTAGACAGCGGGCGCTTGAACAAAGTGGGCACTTCCGCGGTATTTTATGGTAGTTTGGAAGTTATGATGGAGCATTATTGCGGTGCTGCTATACAGTCAGTAGGGCACTGCACACCCGTGGATTATCCGATATCCGCAACCAACCGGATGTGGATAAAAATGAATAAGATTTGGTGAATCGTGGATCGTATGCGGATTCCAGGGGCTGCGGATGTAGATCGGACGCGGATATCAGCAGGTCCGGATCTACATTTTAGCCGAGGTAGACCATAAACGTGTGTGAACCTAAAGTGTGGAATGAACAAGTGATTCACACTATGAAATGCAACTACAGTAAAACCTTGTTATAAAAAAGTTGAAGGAGCAGTCGTAGTCATTTCATTATAACCATTAGTTTGTTATAGCCACTGTCCATTTCTTCCCACTATTAGCAAGCAAGGGGAATTATGATTATTTGGTTCTACCCATTAGTTTAGTTATATCCCATTTTGTTATAACGAGGTTTTACTGTAGCGCGGAGCACCACCTCAAAAAGGCTTGCATCCGCATTGCAATGAGTGCACGAGAGAAATTCCTATACACAGAGTATGAAAAGCACTACTCTTATACATCTGGTTCTCTGCTGTGATAGCACACTATTTTGTATTGGCGAAGTAAAGGAACATGGTATTTAGTTTCATAAATATCCATGCCACATTTCGTAAACATGGAACCTGTTTGGAGAACTTGGAGGACACTCAGGCCACACTGACATAAAGTTGTTTTGCCTCAGCCATGCCATAACAATCCAATCCAATCGTCATGTACGACGCTACCCGGACCAAAATTTCCCTTCAGCATGTGGTACGTAGGCTTCCCTGTCGAACAGTTGATCCGGCTCATCTTCATTTCTGAACTTGGACCATATTAGAACCACTGCTTCTGATACCGGGTTCTCTTCGCCGCATTGCTTCCAGACGGTATTTAATTCTTTCAGTAGTCTTCACTAGTAGCAAGCTGCGAGGGTCGATAAGCAGACGAAAAACTCGTCTCTGCATGACGTGTCTTGGTGCACTGATACATACAACGGAGCAAATTTACCTTGGTGGTTTCTAACAGGCCTGTGATTGGACCCGGCGGCCTGTAGCATTGGGCTTTAGTCCATCGTAGGATGAGACGGTGTATAAAAGAAAGGTGCCAATTGGGGTGAAAATTTTTCTTTACACCAAGGAAGACCTGATTCTCACTGAAGATCACTTTAGAACGTTCCATCTCGGCAAAAATGCTGTCACTAGAAAAAGTAAGAAAATAAAGGGGCGTCAATCGCTCCCGAAAAGAGTTTTCCTGGTTGGCGGGGAAAGAGCGGAGAACGTCGTTCAAGCAAAGAAAACACAAACCGAACACACAAACCGTAAAGTAAAAGAAGCCTCCTTCCCTCCCGCTGTGCTCACGTCTTACCACATATGTATGAGTGACCACTGCAATGAGTGACCGCCTTCCCTCTCCCACTTTTTTATTGTTTGACTTGAATAAAATGACAATGTCCTCTGTTAATCATAGGTTTAGAAAATATGCGTCTGCTTGAAGTACACGTTACAAAGCAAAAAGATATGATAATTTCCCTACTTTTAAGCTTATCTTCTGGGCAGAGTGTTACACACTCCCAGGACGACCTCATAATCGCAATAATTTTTTCCAGTGACACGAAGTGTTTCTGGAATGATCATCACTTCTAAAGTAAATACGATACAACAGAATATAATAAAATTACTATCAAAGTTTTTAAACTCCAAATTCTTTGCACAAAAATTTTTTTTTACGGCGGAAGGGCTAGGTTTCCCAGGGTTGTGTCCGGTATGTCGACACAAACCTACCTGGACAGCTACCGCCATCTATAAGCGACGGCGGCAAGCACACAACCAGTATAGTTTCCGCCGTCGCTTGTAGATGGCGCCAACCTTTCCAGCTATAATAGAAGAATGGACAGTTGGGCGCGCTGGTGGGAATTCATCATAGGAAACAGCGCGAAAAACAAACGACGACAAAGAAGAAGCACACAGTGTATAGAGTACAGCTCCGCTGGTCTTCCTTTTTCACGAGAGTGGAAAGGCTGAACGTTTTTTTGATTCACGCTTATTTATTTTATGTAAAATTGTGGGTCGGATATATTCCAAAATCTGCGGATGCTATTCGGATGCGGATACAAAGTATGCAGATAAAGCAATTTAAGAATGCTGAGGATGCGGTTCAGGTGCGGACAAAAAGTTTGCGGAGGCGGATCGGATGCGGAGGGTCAAACACTTACCTGCGCAAGGCTCTAAAAGTCAGTATAGTCCAGTGAGGTTACTGCGAATTACTTCTTACAAGCATGGTGCACTGGGCCTCTGAAGCATCATTAGTACACAGTAAACAAAAAGCTCTCCTAAATTGTTTTTTAGATCCGAAGGTGCAGCAGGATTGTGCCTCAGACAATGCCTCAGAGTTCCAGTAATCAGTAGTAATGGTGAGAAATGCCCTACCTAATGCATGAAAAATGAGAAACAGTCTAATGAGAAACAGTCCGCGAGATCAGTTTCTTCGAGCAGGGTAATGGTGTGTCGTCTCAACTGCTCATGAGTGGCAAGCTGAAACAGTCAAAAGTTCCGAACTGTCGGAAAGTGACCCCAAATAACTTTAAATTTCAGTCTTGCTCTCGACACTAAAGACTTGCACACCTTGGTGTCGAACTTGAATACACTCCCGCTTTGTATCGACATTCGTGAGCATAGTACAATGCTCAGAAAGATCCACATTTTACAACGTATTCCAAATTCTTGCTTCGTAGAATTATTTAAGTCCACGCATTGCCTGGTCAAGCAGTAGCTGGCACAACTTGCAGCTAAAACACACTCACAAAACGGTGCATGCACATGGCCAATCCTAACCTTGGCATCTAACATGGCGTTGGCCACCTCTCCCATCTCAGACATGACCATGAAGCCGGCCGGCAGCCCATACTTCTCGGGCTTCTTCTTCTCCGGGCAGTAGGTGCTCTGCAAGGACACACCGGTCTCGGTCATCGGAAAAAATCTTTGGCAAGGGACCTAACCACCAAAGTTTGCCGAGAGGAAAAAGTGTGATACGCTCCTAGCTTTGAGCAACAGACCTCTCAAACAGGGCACGACAAAATTAAGAGTACTCAAGAGAGAGCACTCTACCCTACTTACAATTTACTAAAAAAGAGCATAAACGGTTACCCGAGATTTAACTGCGAGTTACAATAGCATACCTACCATAATATCTGGAGGGACAGCCCACCTAAAATTGAAAGCAAATCGGGTGAAAATAAAGAGTAAGCTAACTTTCAATGTGCGATAAAAAAAAGTTGAAAAAGAAATGCTAGTTTTAGATTTTGTGACCTGCGAAACTTGCGATTGCAAAGACGACTGTCTTTCCCAGTCAGCAAGATGAGCTTATCTCTCGTCATGGCTAAGTAACACCATTTCTGCCGAGGTCACCATTGGCCAGAGCCCTGCAATTACTATAAGTGGGCTATCTTTTGGTGTTTAAAAGAAATAGCAAATCGTGCCAAACATAGGTGGGGGTTATCTCTTGGGGGTGGGGCATCTCTCGGGGTATTATAACAGTAAACAAAACTTTACTTAAATTATGCGGCGACTTTTAGATATCTGAAATTAGGTACTCCACTGTCCTGGCTTCTTCCAATATGGCTAGTGAGAAGCATGCAGTCAACCCAAGTCCTAATCTTATTTTATACTGTGGGTCACGCAATTCAGGTTGAAAAGCTCAGATATAATGGAAGCAAGAGGAGAGTCCAAAGCTTGGCCATGGGCTCTTTCCATGACTCACCAGATCGGCCAGGCCCTTCATGAGCTTGGCTCCGGTTTTCTTGCAGGCCACGCACATGACGAAGTTGTCCATCGAGGCCGGGCTCATAGTCACTTTCACCACCTGTCGTCCCAAGCAAAGCAACACAAACACTTTTTTCTTTTCGCTGGAAAGACACTCACGCTCACACCTCACCAAGGCAGCTCATTGGGAAATTTAGACACATGTCTATTTTATGATCAGTCTCACAAGTTTGCTAGAACAATGGCACAGTGATCAAGCCTAAAATTACATGTCGGATCTAGATCGGATCTAGACCAGATATAAACTGAAACTATGTTTTATCACATAAAGGCAATAAGGCAATCCATAAAGAAAACCTAGCAGCCAGTCATTGCAATGATTACGTCCAATTTTTCTTTCTGCATCGAAAAACAATGGGAACTACCGAGATTACAAAACTACCGCGAGCATGTGGGATAACCCGCAAAACGAACGCTTCCCAAGAACAAAGCACCAAACAGGATTAATAAAAGGGGAAACTCGGGAAACTAAAGTGACTGGTGCTGTCTTAAGCAATTTTTTTTTTTTTGGGGGGGGGGGGGGGGGGGGGGGGGGGATTACCTTACTAAGACATTGCATTGTCCTTGCATCTCGAGTGTAATGTGGACAAAGTTGTATTGCTCTTTCGAAAGCATCTCTTAAATGCCGATGATCCAAGATCCTCATGCCCGAATTTTAGTGCAAGCAAAAGATCCAATGATACAACCTGCCATGTTCTTGTTATCTCTCCCGTCTTTGCCCCCTTCGAGGTTAATATTAGACCCTGCACTCCCTCCAGGATGTTCTGTCCTTCCCATCCATTTAGTGTTCTTCACCGTCCTGAACGAGACAGCGACTCACGATCTGGTCTCCCACGGGACGCACGAGACGCGACAGCAGGCCTAGCAAGTCCTGCCGCTTGACCAGCCGCAGCTCGACCAGCATCCCTTCGAGGCCGGCGCGGCCACTGCACCACAGCGTGTAGGCGCTCTCCGAGTCCTTGACCAGCCCTCCCCCCGACGGGTTGCCCTCCTCGAGCTCCTTGCGGCCGTCGTCCCCTGGAGAACCCCAACAATGGGACATGGACGCGCATCAGTTATGACCTGTGCTTTTGGCTCTCTTAAAATCAGTAGCTGCCCCACCAATTGGGAATTCTTTGTGTGGCTCTCTGTAAATCATTGACTGCTGCCAATTTTTGGAATGGCCAGCAGTTCTTGTTACTTATTTTATGCGATGAAAAGCTTAGTCTACTGGGCAAAGGAAAGGCAAAACAATAAGGAAATAAACTGCCGTTCAGACGTCATCTGACAACCCGTGCGTGGATTGCGACCAAACCGGTAATACAGCCAAGAAAAAGTATCCTTGGAACAAGTGAAGAGGCGACCAATCCCCCACTTCAGTGGTGAGCAGTGGCACCAATCGAGCTGGGTGAATGGGTGCCGGGGAGACACACCGACTAGGGAGAAGTTCTCCTCCAGGAGCGAAAGGTGGCTGTTGAACCAGGTGCTGGCCAGGCGGTGGTTCTTGTTGCGTCCCGCCACAAAGTTGGTGAAGTAGACCAGCAGGCCAGCCAGCATCAGGAACTCCATGTAGAAGCTCTCCCAGTTGCTGCGCAGGTGCAGGGGAACCTGCAGCAGAGGCACAGACGGGAGACAGTCAGTGCAGCTGCTTTCCGTGGGCACTGAAACACTACTCGGTACACCGGGTGTTAAAGGGGCCATGAACTGATTTTTTTTATCTTGCCGAACTCGTGCTAAGAACAGAAGCATTGGAAGTGTTGGGAGATTGTGTGTGCGTGTGAGTGTGTGTGGGGGGGTGGAGGATTTCCCTCCCCATCCCCCAAATTAAAATTGTTTACTAGAAATGTCTGACATGGCAGGGAATACTATCAACCCTCCTGTTCCCTACTGTTCCAATGCCACTGAGTTAGAACAAACACTATCTTCATAAAGCACAAAAAGAACAATAATTTTAGTTTACACACACTGGTTCTTGCAAAAAAAAAAGTATTAAGATTCACATTCTTTTTTTCTCCTTACACTTGACTATCCATTTTCCTCTCCCCCCATTTTTCTTCAAAAAGAAAAATAAAGTTTCACAAAATAATGCAGCAACAATAGTTGTGTTTCTAACTTAAAGGGCAACTCCGCTCAATTCCGAAGATTTCGGGATAATGAGTGATTTCGAATTAAAAAGCCCTAGTAAAAGACACTTCGTCGTTTGCTTCGCGAAAAATGGGATATATATTTTCAGATCTAATTTTAAACACGAGCGGAAATCGAAACCGAAACTTCGGCTCCGTCCGGCAACATTGGCCTCGGGCCGCCAAGTACATGGCCATCACGTGGTACGAGATGTCACGTGATCCTCGGCTCAACGACGGGCGGGATGGGGGCGGGCGTGCGGCAGGCACGAGTGTCGTCTGCACCGCTCTCTTCGCCACGTTTTGGTGTCTACGGCATTCGACGACGTCTGCACAACTGCGGCATAAGTCTGCGACTCTGCGCATGTGGTGTCCATAGTGTGGACGAAACTCCGAGAGGCAATAATCACAAACGGTGAGACGACGACGGTGGTTGTGACGCGGAACAGGGCGGTAATGGCGGGACCACGGCGGGCGGTTGGTCTGCTCCCAAGAAGCGCGCTGTGCAGGCGCGTACGCCAATCACGTGGACACCGCTGAGCGCCGAGAGGCAACGTTGCTGACGTCATGCACTATGCTCGATCGGAGAAGTAAAAACAAGCAAAAGGGGGCCATGATGATGACGTTTAGCTCAATGTTGGCTCCGCCCTTGCCGTAGCCTTGACTGCGCTGTTGGTTGCGCCTGAATTCGCCTGCTCGAGTCAGCCGATTTCGGCAAATTGGCGAGTTGCAAAGTTTGCCGGACCATTTAAGAAACATTTAGACAGAACTGCGTCGTAATATTTGACGTGTGGTCTTCCTAGGCGATACTGAAGAGGACTGCATTGTTTTTTCAAAACCAAAAATGAAGCGGAGTTGCCCTTTAAGATGCTAAGCCAGGGACGAAGCACAAATCTCCGTGAAATTGGGTTTTGCCCCAAAAGGCAGCAAGTGCTATGTAAAACAGTGCAAGTGATGGGAGACAAAGTGGTGTGCCTTGCCTTGGCGATGGTTAGGTCCGGCCTGTCCCCCGAAGGCTTGGCCTTGACGGGTCTGTCCTGGTCAAGGCCCTCAAACTCCTCCTCATCCTGGAAGTGGTCAAACTCCTCTGCCTCTTCCTCCTGCACCGGGGGAGCAGACGACGCGTCAGAGCGTCTAGTGCCATGCAACAAGTATGTCAAACCGAAGATGCGATCCATGCG
This sequence comes from Ixodes scapularis, assembly GCF_016920785.2. Lineage (NCBI taxonomy): Eukaryota > Metazoa > Arthropoda > Arachnida > Ixodida > Ixodidae > Ixodes > Ixodes scapularis. The sequence continues at coordinate 97,986,469 of NW_024609880.1, read as the reverse complement.
GATGCGTAAAACTCGGTGCAACGTTAGGAATCATAATTTCTACATATATTGAAAAAAACAGCGGCGACATTTGATATCCCGTTGGGACAGCTACACTGAGACTTCCAAATATATATGGAACTCTAAGCAACGTTAGTACACCCACATCCACCTTAGCTGAGGGTACACAAAGTTTGTGTAAGATTGCGTTGCTCACTACAGAACCAGTTAAACATTGAAATGCTAAGGCCTGTTTACACACTTGCATGTGACTATGACAGAGTGAGACAAAACCGAATTTTAAGCCTCTTACGACGGCTTATAACCGGCTGCGCAGCAATGCAGCCGGTCGTAAGTTGTCACAAGAGGCTTAAAAACAGGTCTTGTCTCAGTTGGTTGTAGTCATACGCACGTGTGTGAACGGGCATTTAAGAAAGACACATAGTTATTCCAAGCGCTTTGCAAAATATTGACGCGGAGTATGGATACCTGTCTATCCAACCGTTCAAGGCCAAGTCCAAGTCCGATTTGACAAGTCACCCCCTCAAAAGTTGGGTGTGCATTTCTGGTGGTTAGTTTGTCCCTAACAAAAGCTGAACGGCAGCTTATTCCCGAAAGAACAACAGACGAAAGGGCAATGGCATTGAAATCCCAGGCTCATGTCTCCAATTATCTCACACTCATTAAACTGAATCCACTTGCGATTTAGAATGAATGTGCACAGCCACTGGACGTAAAAAGCTGCCCCCATAGGTGGTGGTGTGCCTTTTTCTGCTTTGGAATGACATACAGCAATTATGCGAACCTTGGGAGCCACTCCATCCTAACCATGCAAAGTCACGTTTTGTTGGTTTTACAATTATCATGCAATGCCGTCCAGTCAAAACCGTATTTAAGGCTGTGGCTCAGCAAAAGTATGCGTCAAGCTGCATAACATTTGCGATCATATGCAACCTCTTGCATGCAAAGTGCAGCGATAAAGTGGGCCAGCAAGACACGTAAAATACGCACCGCAGGAACACATCATGCCGCTCGCTCACATGCTCACAATGCAAACCAACCATGGAGAAATCTCCAATTTTTTCTCACTGGTGAAATCTAGTATGTTGATGAGGTCACCTACCTCTACCGCAGCTTCATCCTCCCCTTCTTGCTCCTTCTGGGGCAGCGGGACAGCTCCCTGCGATCCCCCCGGAACCCCCTTCTGCTCTTCCTCCTCGTCAAACTCTTCAAACTCCGCAAACTCGTTGTCCTCCGGGTTGGCACTGGGGGTCCCACGGGGACACAGAAGCAGCAGCAGCAGAAACGCTAGGGGATGCCTCAGAAACCCGTTGCAGATGGCCATGCCTGCGTCGACAGAAGGCACGGCGGAAGCTATTGTCACCGACTAGATGAGAACGGCAGGGAATCTCTTTCAAGCATCCGGCCTCCAGCAAGTGCACGTTGCCTTCCTCTGTGCTTTGGCTGCGCATGCACGCTGAGGCTTGCGAGATGCCGAAGCCTTATCGAAGGTAGGAAGCACGTGCTGGAGGCGGAAAAACTGAAACTCCTCCCTGTCACTTTCATCCTGTTAGCAACTATAATTGGGAGTGATCTGAGTTTGACATCAACATATTCGTAAGGAATACTTATTCCGAGTAAGCGTTCTGGATCTGCTAGGCACGGCAAAAATTCTCGATTGGTGCTCCGGCTTTCACGACTAAAAATGAGCACGAAGCACTAAGCCAAGACTGATCAGGTTAGCAAGGAACCACTTTTATTTTGGGGCCCCTTGTAAGGCCCGAACGATTTGGTGGTACGAGCATTGGTACCGCCATCACACGTCGTAGAAAATGCATATTCAAATTCATTACTCAATTTCTCTATAACCATTCATTTTCTTTCCTCCAGTTTACCTTTGCCGTGCCGCAGCTCAGAGTGATAAAGCCTGCGAGTGTTTAAGATAACGCGCATGACTTGTCAGCTGTTAATTTGAAAGCACTGCACTGACTAAAAAAATTAAATAAAAAATCGGTTTTATGAACCGATTTTTTATTTAATTCACGATTGGCAACGCAATTCGTGCATTGCAAAGGCACATGCGAACCGGCAGAGCGGCGCAAACGAACGTTACTTTCCAGCAGCTGTTTGCAGCAAGCTCTACTCGTAGTTTAGGGGACATGGAAAGTTAACAAGCAAAATACAGAGATACACAGGTACACGGTCGAACTTGATTAGCCAACTTGAAGGCGGCCAGATTCTGCGAGGAAAAAGTTCGTGCGGTGCAAGTACGCTTGACGGGGAAGTACACGATTCAAGGACACAACACTCGGCGATTCAGATCTGAAGCTTAGCCAGGAAGCAAGGTCGAGGATTCAGTTAACCGCGCCTAATATTACATCGTGCAATCTGCGTCTCTGAGGTCAATGATTTGGGTGGACGAGAAATGCCCCGGGTGGCGAGGGAGGAATCAGCTACACAAGCAGGATGTCGATGTGTTTCACCTGAGCACGTTCACGGTGAAGAACGCGATGCAATCGCTGATTCGAGGGCTGAAGTTGAGATGCACAGAAACCACAGCGCGTACTCAAACAGTGACACGATGAACGATGATGCACGACTGATCGCCCGAGGAAGTGCCGAAGTGTTGCGTGCTGCCGTGAACCGTGAACAGCAAAAAAATAAGCGTAGCCGCTGGAGCAGTCAGCCACGATCGAAGTCAAGCGGAGCCAAAAGTAGTCATTTTCAGTTTTTAGGCGCCAAATTTGTAGACGCTTGAAACCCGAGTGTTCCGAATTCCGACAGAGTAATTTGAGTTTATTTTGCTCAGGAGCTCACTAGAAATGTGAAGGTTTCATGGCTTTTTCCGCGAACCCAAATGCTGCGAGGTCGAGATCAAAACTTAAAAAAAAAGAATGTGTGCGCGCATGTGTGTGTGTGTGTGTGTGGGGGGGGGGGGGGGGGGGGGGGGGGGGGACGGACCGAGAAACACGAATTCACATGAGACAAAAATTATTACAGCGGAGCTGTTAAAGGGATACTTCAACGAAATTTGAAATATACCCGTCGTGTCCAAAAATAGGTTGAATATGATCCACAATACCCGTAAATGACAATCGCACGTTTGCATTTTGAGCCTGGTGGCTGTATTTTTTGTTATAAACGGCTCCCTCGGGCAAGCGCTCTGAGAACAGCCAGCGGAGACCATGTGACATCCAACGCAATCGTGACGTGGTTCGTCTCGGGACGAGCAAAGCTACGGCGAGGCTGACGTCGAGAGGATGGCCTAGTCATTCCAACCACCGAAGCGGCTGCTTTTGTACGAATTTTGAGTGACGGGTTAATCTTCTATAATCTTGTCGAGGGACAATAGCGACTTCTGGGTCACACAAAAAAGGATTGTCGGGAAGAGGGGAGTTCCTCCTTCCCCTCTTCTCTCGTCGTGGCCGGAGGCGAGACAGTTACCGTCGCTACCTGTCAAGGTTCCTAGACGGGCATTACAAACGAGGCGTTAGCGACATCCACCAGGTGCTCTTTGCTAATCGTCTAATTCGTTTTAAAATTCCCTTTCGTGACTTTTTTAAGAAGATATTGGTGTGTTCGATGTGATACTGCTCCTTTGAACACATATAGACCAAAAAATAAGCACTGAAATTTTGTTGAAGTATCCCTTTAAGGGCTAGGTTCCCCAGGATTGTGTCCAGTATGTCGACACAAACCTACCTGGACAGCTATACCGCCATCTATAAGCGACGGTGGCAAGCACACAACCAGTATGGTTTCCGCCGTGCTCGTAGATGGCGGTAGCTGTCCAGGTATAATAGAAGAATGGATAGTTGGGCGCGTTGGTGGGAATTCATCGTAAAAAACAGACGACGACGAAGAAGAAGCACACAGTGTATTGAGTGCAGCTTCGCTGGTCTTCCTTCTTCACGAGAGTGGAGACGCTGAACATTTCTTCTACAGGCGATGTGACATGGCTAAATGCTACAACGGGAGCTGTACAGCCGGTTAGGATAGGTTAGGACAGGTTAGGACCGAGCACCGGCAAAGCGCACCGGGTGTCCCAAATAACGGCCAGGCTCTTTAAATCGACCGCAAAATTCGGTTTCTTAACCTATCGCGCTACGATTTTGTGCAGCGTTGCCCACAAATGGTGCATTTTTTTTTTGTGAAATTTGCAAAGAGCGAATTTACCTGAGAAAAAAGTAAAGAAAGAAAAAGACTTAACTCCTATGGAAATGCAGCGAAGCCATCGGACTTCAAGCAATACGGCACCGTTGGTCACGGGAGACAAGAGATGGCGCAAGTGGTCGTGACATCAACTGCCACCAACGAACAAGTATACGGCATTGAGAGCCGGCGTCATTAGCAGGCAATCTTTTCGACTCAAAAGCTGCGCAACCTTTTTTTGTTGCCAATGCATTATTTTAAAACGTCCCATAGTGCAACGCGCGGTTACGCGGACTGCGCCGCCGCTCAAGCCAGAAAGGGGCGCCTAAGAGCTGCGCTCTAAAAAATGTCAAACAGTTGACGTTTTGGGCACCTCCAAACCACCCTCAACTTGTACACTGTCTTCCGAGTCAAGTGCGCAGTGACGTGCAATGGGAATAGGCAAGGACCACTTGGGTTCCCTTTCAGAGTTTCCACCAGCATGCACGGCTTCTGCAGGTTGGTCTGAGCGATCTGGAGAAGGGGAGAGGGGGGGGGGGGGGCCTTTTTGTAAGAAAGTTTGACTGACGTAGTAGCACAACGAAATGAGGCTCAAGGGAGGAATAGTTTCTTTTCACCTCGGGCAGCTGGCGCACTAAAACTAAATATAGTAAAACTTTGTCGATGACATGAGGTTTTTGACGCATTTACTCATGTTGAAACAACAATATTTACCAAATATGGCATTAGATTGAGCCCATAATGGCACATCTTGCCAACCTATTACATTATACCCATTGTGCGTCACGCCTTAGTTCCTGTGGCCGCCACCGCGCGGCTGCGGATCGCAAAATATTCCCGTTCTTTTTTTTGTTATTACGCAACAAAATCGCAATATTTTTAAAAAATGAGGCGGTTTTTCAGTTCCTTTTGGTAAGATAAACAATGTAAGAATTTTAAGACTGCAAATTCTTTCAAAGTTAAAATTGTTGCATCGCCCCTTTAAGAACCTGGACGTCTGTGTCTGCGGTTATTGTCACCTCATTACCAGCAAGAAATACGTTGCTCAACTGTACGTGGACTGCTGAATGCTTCTGTTTGCACCCTGTGCGCATTGCCATAGCGGCCGAGGCAGTGTTTGGTGTCTGGTAGCGTCACGCTGCAGGGATTTGCTTTTACCTTTCTCGCAGAGTTTCTGTACTTGTGTAGTGTATGTAGCACACTTGTGTCAATGGCGTTGCGGCGGCAGCGCCGAATTTACCCAGCTAAGATGCTGCAAATCCTAATGCAGCAAGTACGGGCACATCCCTTCCTTAGCAGGCAAACCTTCGGCTCAAAAATACGCTTGTTTTATTGCCTGTCAACTCGCCTCGCTCAGCACAACGATAGGCTTCAATGGGAGACGCATCGGGGTTCAATCCTCACCCCTGCCCGTTTCGATCTGGATGAGCATCGTACCAGCGTGCGGTCGTGTATCACAACTGCGTGATGCACGTTAAAGAACCCAGGCTAGCGGTTGTGCTGCACTGGCTCAATTGCTCATCTACAGTTGGGAGACTCGTCGCCCGTTGAGGCAGACCAAGTTCTAGGCTGTATGAACATACACACAACCCAATTTTGGGAGGCATATCGCTTTTGGGCTCTTCACCCATCCACTCGTGAAATAGTTATGGACATCCAGGGCCTTGAAGGCCTTCATCTGTTGCAGCAACAGTTAGTTCGTCGACATAGCCAGGTAGGATGCACACGTCCGTCGTGGCTGTATGAATTGACGCCGTCGCACATCTTCACTTTATACTCATACCGAGCACGTGTGGGGCCCACAAGCTCTTCGAAATAGGAAGGGCAGAACTCATGGTGAATGGCTTTCGCCATCGTGCTGTACGGGCGATACGGATTCCGTAGTGAAGTCGCAATCGAGCAACGCACATGCGGCTGCGGCGGCGGCAGCGTCCGCATCTGCTTCTCGGTACCTGGCAATGGCGGCTGGCGGGCGGGAGTAGAGGAAGTGACATCACGTGAGAACTATGTATTTCGAAGATGATTTTCTGCAGCCCACGTGCACCAAATTGAAAAATATACTCATATTCGTGATCCTGGAGGCCAAATGAAGACAATTTAAATTGTTTTCCCCTTAAATACAGAAACGCTTTGGTTTGTCCTTCGCTTCTGCAAAAGGTTGGCGAGGAGGGTGGACCACCCTCCCCTGAGTGACTACTGCGGAATTCAGGCTCAACTTTCGACCCGTCTCCCGGATCACGAAATAAGTAACCGTTGAAGTCACAGGCGGTGTCACTTCCGGGCCCCGCACAACCACACGACTGCCCCCCCCCGCCTCCCCCCCCCCCCCCCCCCCCCCCAAAAAAAAAAAAAAAAAAATTGTAAGGTGAATCTTTTTTTAATGAAAAAATTGATATACACTATGGCCTGTTGCAACTCAAGAAGGAAGAGTGAGGGAAAGGAAGGCCAAGGAGGGGAAAGCAGAAGGAACGCTGGAGAAGAGGGGGAAACTGTCTGCTCCCTCCTCCCTGGCCTTCCTTTCCCTCGTCGTACCTTCTTGAGTTGCAACGGACTATAGTTAAAAGTAGTATCTGGTGACATATCAAATATTGGGTCAACAAAATAGATCTCTGGGAAACGTTTCGACCGTAACATCATTGTGAAATGCATTTAAAGATGCTATATTTTGCACCATTTTATATGAAGTAGATTGTTGGTAAATAATTTGTAAATCTGTTTCTAAAATGTGTTTCCAGCTTTTTTTTTGCATAGAAATCTTTTATAGTACTTTTTCAGATTTGCTATCAAATATCAAATTTCTTTGTATTGCTAGTAATTTGTATTAAATTACTAGTAATACTAGTAATTTAATAAACTATGTGCATGCTTCGGTGCGGAGTTGACAGCTAAACAAAGTAACGTAGTCGAAACCTTGGCAAACTCCACACCTTGAAATTTTATATCTCAAAAGAAAATGTGCTACAACATTCACTTAGAGCTGAATTCTCCTCCCAAGAACACGGCTTTTGCATATATGTTTCACATAAATATACAGAATATGACCCGGACCTGTACGATCTAACATGGAAACACCCAATAGTAATAAGAATACCTAACTTTTAATTATTTCTGGAATGTGCGCATTTGTGAGCAGCCGGTTTAGAAACAGAAGAGCTCCAAGAATTATGTAGCAATAAATGGTATGTATCAGGAGCGTCGCAACGTTGCTCTCAGCAACATCACGGAGCTGCAATAACAACATCCCTTGCAGCGTAAATTTTTTTTTTTTTTAATGCATTCGTTTTTATTGTTTTCGTGCTTGCAGCTGTCTTTCGTTTGGACGGTCGTGGTTTGGACTGGAGTAGATTGGTTTCGTGAGGCCGCCACGCGGTTCCTGCTGTGCTCTTTCACTCCTTTCGTTCGCCCGTTGCGTCCACTTTACAAGAGAGAAAGAATCTTCTGGCATGCTTCCAATGACGCGCTGTGGAAGCGGGGAGAGCAGGTAATAGAGCACCCACGGCAGTGGCACAACGTACGCGGTAACGTAAACCCGAGGCTCAGTGCTGCCACCGTTTGCGCGAAACCGCTGACACACGGGAGGACAGATTGGCTGAAGACAACAGTATGCGGATTGTAGGCGGCGACTGAGGAAAGCTGTGGTGGCTACATCCAAAACCACCGACGCCCGAGAGAACAAACTGGCTCTCCGAAGACAACAGTGCGGACCGTTGCGATGTTACAATTCCCAGTGTTGGATAAGGTACATCTGAAAGGCACTTCAAGTAAAGTACAGAGTAAATGAGACGTTATGTACCTCAAGTGAAGTGGTAAGCGCACTGGGTGCAATGTACTTGAGGTAAAGTACTATAAATGCAATGTGCTTTCAAAGTAAAGTACAAGTATTTTAACTTTCATGATGCCCTTTCATTCCCCAAGACAATGATTCTTCAACTGGTACGCATTGCCCAGGGGTAATCACAGCTGCATCACCCATTTTCGAAAACAGCGGCGAATATTTGATAAAGTCAAGTTGCCACAGAGTAGTTATTTTTATAAATGAAGCCAAATTCAGAAGTCCCTCTTCTGAATTTAACGCCGCTTGCACTGGATTGTTGCACCCAAGGGGGTTAAATGTACTAGGAGAGAGCACGACGCCAGCCCCGCAGCTTCCGCAAGCAATCCTCTCATACAGGGATGCCTCTCCTTAATGAAAAAAAAAAAAAAAAAAAGTTTGCAAGGGAGCTGGTGATATTTAAGCATAATGTGACACCTGAGATTGGGGTGCGAAAAAATAAGGAACTTTCAAGTCAAAAGAAGAGACAAAAGAGAATGTTTCAAAACATTGCGATGTTCTCCTCTGTTGTCTTTTTCTTCGACTTGAAAGTTTAATTTTTGCGCACCACAGCCTCAGGTGATTATGATTAATTTTGCTCTCCTAATATTTTAAACCTCCTCCTTTGCGCTGACCGACCGAGAAGTCGTGAGAGTTCAAAAAGCTACGGGGAAACCGCCCCAGAACAAACGGAGCGATGCGTCGCTTGCTAAGTTTTCTGGTGAGAGTAGAATATCCCTCCCAGTATTTCTTCAAAGTTGACAAAGCATCATTTCGTGATGCAAATTTAACAAAACCAAATTTAGGGAATGTACTTTGAAGTCGGGAATTATACTTTCCTTGGAAAGTACAGGAAAAATACTTTAAGTACAAGTACATGCTCAGTGAATGTACTTCAAGTACAAGTTTCCTAAACCTACTTGAAGTAGTACAAGTACAAGAAACTTAATTAAAGTACTTCCCAACACTGGGAGTTCCCATCCTTTGTCGAGCTGGACCCCTGCACTAAATGCCAGGCATGTATCCAGGGGAAGGGCCCTTCCCCCAAAATCTTTCATTTTGCTGGGGACTCCTCTTCCCCCTTCCTTTCATACAGCATTTTGTCATGGGCGGGCAGATGCTTCGTCACGGAAGCCATAAAGATGGCGGGGGTGCCGCGCCTGCGCAGTGGGGGAGCGTGATGTCACCGCTGGAGGGCCGTGTGCACCGAATACAATACCAACAGCAACAACTTGAATACGTGTAGAAACATTACTCGAAAACATTTCACCCGCAAAACAATGCCTTTTTCATTCCTACACATAAGCAATCTTAAGAGTCTTTGGCATGTTTTCTTTTTTTTTTTTTAATGTTTAGCCATAAAAAGTTTACACATGCTAGTTGGGTGGTTGGTTGCGTGGAATGTGGCAATGTGGCCGTAGCGATGCCAGCATTGATTGCTTCCATCTGGTAAGGTTTATGTGAGCGAAGCGAAGTCGAGACGGGCGAGGCTGTGGCAACAAGGCTGGCAAGGCCCCGAGGAGCAGACTACGGACCGCGATCAGCTCGTCGCAGTCTGCCATGCGTCCGGAAGGTTTTACCAAACAAAGCTCGAAGAGCGGACGCAGTGCGCTATGTGTCAACTGTGCACGCCGGTATAAGGCACCCGCTCCATTTGGTAGGTTTAACGAGAGCAGCGTGAAGGCAAGACCGGCGAGACGTGCGAGACTTTGATGAGCGGACGATGGACCATGACAAGAGGATGAGCCAAGCAGAGCCACTGAGCGCCGAGCCAGCCGAGCAGTTTGAAAGAACGAAAGCGTGTGGCGTTGCTGGGACCAAGACGGGGCTTTGCAGTGTGAACGGCTGCAGAAACCCTTCGTGGCAAGTCTTGTTCACCAGTACGCCGCTGTTGGATTACGTCCTGAAATTCGCAGTAACATGGACTTATAAGTGGCTCTTTTAGATTTCCGAGAGCCACCGAGATGCTCAAACAATGAATTTTGGCCCTTTGTTGCAACCGTGAGTGGACTTTATCGAAGCAGAGTTTTGTTCGCTTCAAATTTGATGACTTTGACAGTCGTGCCAGGTGTGCCCCTGTAAGTCAGATTAAGTTGATCCAACGTTGGTCATGATACAAATTAATAAAACATCCTAGTCAAACTAAACTGCATGGTTCAATGTTGGTTGCGATGCATACCAAGAACAGCTTCAACCATATTGTGAACTCGTGTGAATGCTTCCAAAACTATTTCACACGGACGTGCACAAAATAATTGCTGCCAAATTCATAAGTACCGTAATATCCCGAGTCATCGCCCACCCCCTTACCGCCTGAAATTCGTTAAAAAAGTGGGGTGGGCCATGTCTCGGTGGGTGAGCACAAACACTTCAAAAAAAAGCAGAAAAAACCGCCTATTTTTCTCTGCGTATCTAGCGCTGATGCACAAGAGATACATCAAACTCAAAACTAGATTTAGTTTCATTGTTTTATAGAAAAAAATGCTCACGAAAGAATATTTTATTATAGCGCAGTCCGTTGCTTGCATACGCGCTAGAAACACCGCCGATCTGCATATAGCGCGAACGTTTGTTCCGTTAAAGAATGTCACCACTATGTTCTCCTAGTTAGTAAAAAAAAAAATAAAGAAAAGTCTACAAGAAAATAGAAAAACCGACCAGGCGCAACGAGCGAGCGAGCGAGCGAGCGGACCAGAGAAGCGACCGCGAGAGCAATGAGGGGAAAGCGGGAAAGCCGGCGGTCGCGTTGGCAAATACTTTGGCGTCGGGCCAAGTCTGGCGCCTTGTCAATTGCAAGCTCTTGTGCAACTTTCTTGTTTGTGCGTACATACGTGCGTCCGTGCACGGCGGGCTATCAATGCAGGGTTGGGATGCTCTGCAAACGTCTGTGTAGGACGTTCCAGCAAAGCTTTATTTACGCTTTGGCTTTGCCTAAAATATTGCACAACCGCGGTCGCGACGGGCGGGAAGAAGGAGCGGGTTCGCAGTGACCTTATTCGGCGGAGACAGACTTTGACCTAACACTCCGCGGTTACATTAACAAACTCTTATTTTGTTATCTCCATCGTTTTCTTTTCGCACGGATACACGACCACTTTGGGGTCGCTCACGGAGGAAATGCGTAAACAAAAAAGAAGTGTCTTTCCCTCCTTCGTTTTACTTTGTCACGGACGTCCTCCAACTGTAAGGTCCGCGGCCGCGTCATTCGGGTAGGATGAGTGTTCGCGGATCGCAGAGTCCGCGCTAGGGTATTTGAAGGGGTGGGCGATGACTCGGTGTTTTTTCGGAAATCGATATTGGCCCAAAAAATGAGGTGGGCGATGGCTCGGGGATGGGCGATGACTCGGGACATTACGGTATATAAATTTCTTTCGATGCAAAACACATTTCTCAAGCTGAATTAAAGGGAAGATGGGGCACTTCTACATTTGAGAAAAAACACTTGAATTGCGTTCATTTGGCCTTTAGATTAACAGATATCAAAATTGTATTTCAATGCGACGCGCCGGAGAGCCATACGAGCAATTTCAAAATAGGACTGAAGCCCCGCCTACCTAGCCTTGGGCAGCCAAAAGAGCCGTCGATGACGTCACGGACAGGGACTGTCTTTCGCGTTTTTTTCGCGTTTAAGAATACTTACGCAGCAAATGGTTTGGGTATTCGGGCTCACGGGGTAAAAATAAACTAGAATTCACTTCTAACTCATTTTTTCCAAGAAGCTCCGTAGCTTCCCTTTAAGTTACGCACAATGTTAAAATGCTGGTTTCCACTTGCACAATAATAACAGAGATTAAAAAAATAAAAAATACCATTGCAATTTATTGTTAAACAATTCAGTAAAAGCCAGCGTGCAGTCAGCTGCCCGATCTCGCCTCAAGATAAGTGCCACCTGCTTTACTGCTGCTGCTGCTTGATGACAGTTCGTCGTCAAGTTGCTCCTCCAGAAGCAGCGGCTCAAGTAGCTGCGACGACAAGGATTGCTTGTATGTCCTGCATGAATTCGACTGCCCTTCCGGACCTCCGCAGAAGAGGTTGAAGATCGAGACATACTTGGACACCGTTCATGAGTATACCGATGAAGAGGCAAGTGGGCTACGCTGATGCACATCGCTTATCGACACACATTTTTCACATCATGATTAACTTCACTCGTATGTTGAACACATGTTATTAGTGCCAAAATCTGGGACTAACTTCGAGATCCAGGACCGTGAGAAGGGTATTCTTGGAAAGGTAAATGACGGGAAGGTATCTGCCGATCCCGAAGGAGTGGTCATGTTCCACGAGGGTTCCGGAGGCGGAGCGACTCCATTCAGATTGCGCGCTCCATCTCGGATCTGGTTTACTGATCCCAGCGCGCTCCAAAACCAACACCATTAAATTAGCAGTACGAGACCTGGTGGCCAATGACTTGGAAGACTATTGAACTTCCAAGTCACGGCTAGGTGGTGAAAGTCCGTTGGACTCGCCATCCTCGGATGCCCAATGGACTTCCAAGGATCGGCCAATCATTGGCCATTGGTCACTGTCTGCTTGACAGCAGTAAACAGAATGCACCAGACAAACGGAAGTGAATATAATTTACTATTAAACCGTACAAAGGAGTTTCTAAAAACAACTCCGTGTGTACTGCCAACAAGACCGGTTTTCTCCTGCCTTGCTGACAGATGTTACTTTATGAACTGTCCGTTTGCGGAGACACGTCAAGCTGAGTCGCCTCTTCGTCGAGGAGCATCTCGAGCTCTCTGCAGAGGTCGCTGGCTGCGTCGCCCGCCAGCTGGCAGTAGTGGAGGCTGGCCGTCCGGTTGCCCACCGAGTGGAGGTAGCGGGCGTAGTCGAGCCAGACACTCGTGGCGAGAGCCTGCTGGGGCCCCAGGTCACCAGAGGGCAGCAGCCCCCACTCGATGCATGCATCCAATAGCAGCGCGGCCCGCTCCACCATCCGGGAGGTGTGCAGCACTTCGATGCAGCGAGTAAACTGGCCGATGCTCAGCAGAGTCAGCAGGGCTTTGCCCTGAAAGGACCACGCTCGTTAAGACGTTGCTCGTAGAGTTGCTAAAGGCGACGTGCGCAACCTAAAGCATCGCTGTAGTCGGCCTTCCACGATTAGCCAAATGCTCACTATGACGTCCTAAATACAATGAATTCTACTTTCATTATTGGAAATAAGAAGAATGTCAGACTGTCGACTCTGACGGTGTTGGCTTAAGGACTTGATGACTGCAAGTTTCCATCATGCTTTTTACTCACACAATTGAAATTGTTGCTGGCAGTCGATAGTCCTGGTCGTGACATTACGGATGGGAGCCATAAGAGGGAGCTACCAAAACTTATCATCGCCAATACCATCAACTTTGAGAAAATTTAAAAGCCGACAGCGGGAGTAGCATCTCACAGGAGCAGCAGCCGTTCTTTGGTTCCCTTTCGGACTTTGATAGGATTCTTGAGTACCAAAGCTCCTTTTGGGCAGTGTACTGCCATATTGAGGCCACTTGTCAGCGGAGCTTGTTTTTGTCCACTCCGTTCTGAGTGAGCCAATTCAAAATTGCAGTTAGAGATTGTTTTATAAAAACGATTTCTTGTACACTGACATTTCGTTAGGCCTGAAATTGATCACTGCATCCAGGAGCGGATCATTCTTCACTGATCTCAAACAAAAGAACTTACAAATAAACTGCATTTCTTTAGTTTTGGAACAAAGTCTTGCTTTCACAAACTAAAAAGAGCCAGGCAAGTAGGCGCACAGGTCTGCACTGCCTCCACTAGATGCAGCCACTCAAGGCACTAAATTTTGCCGGGGGAGAGGGGGGGGGGGGGGGCATTATTTCGGCCATTTTTAAGGCAAGAAAAAGGAATTAAAGATGACTCTTTTGAGATTAGCGAGCAAAGTTAAGCAACGTTGAGTAGGTAGTGAAGTTAAGCAAAGCTGAGTAGGTAATAGCATGACAGATCCAGAGACACCGATCTTCATGAGAAATGCTTTCGGTGCGATGACATATTAGGGCGACCAAGGGTTGGCTAATTCAGAGTAGGTCAGAATTTTCAGGACAAAACACGTTAACTGCGCAGCCAACCACAAGAAAGTGGAAACAAAAAACTTTCAGCCTTTCCACTGTGGTGAAGAAGGAAGAGCAGCAGAGCTGTAGATTCGACGGTGGCTTTCCAGGCGAGCGATCTGCTCTTCTTTCGCAAGGGAATCTGCAGCGCTCGACGCAGTGGAACTCTAGGCGATAGCGGCCTCGCGGCGGTTGCTGAACTTTCTGCGCTGCTGCGCACATTGCCGATCGTTGCATTCTCGCTCTTCTTCCTCTGAAGAAATGTTGCCGCCGTCTATGAGCGACGGCAGCAAGCAGACAACCGGCAAACACAACACTCTGGATGGCTACCGCCATCTATGAGCGACGACGGCAACCAGAGTGTTGTGTCGACCACGGGTGTCGACATTTGTTTAGTACCCGTCACGATCCTGGGAAAACTAGCCCTTAACAGCTCCGCTGTAAAAGACAAGCGGAAAAGAGAAAAGGAATGCGGTACTCTGGAAATAGGGTGACCAGATGTTCCATTTTGGCCGCGACAGCCCCGTTTTAGAGGTTCGTTTCTGCTGTCTTGTATTTTTGGTCTAACAAAGCCTCATGTCGGGTTTCCGTGGGAACACGCATAGAGGTTGCAAAATCAGTACTAAGTGAATGGAAGAAAACCGAGAGGATGTTTACTTGTCACGGACATAATGTTATAAAAAGAAACACTACAAAACATACTGCAAATGCATCTGCTAATACATTTTGTTCACATAAATGTGAGTGCGGGAGACTCTTCTATTTTACTGAATTCAACGTCTTTTGGTCGGCAACATTTCTTCCCCGTTGCTAAAAGATGGGGAAGAAAAGCACTGGTGTTTTCAATCAAGAACTTTTGAAAAATGTGCATGTTTATGCTTATGTAATGCAGAGCTTTTATTTCCTGACTCTCCCCCCCCCCCCCCCCCCCCCCCTTCCTTCTAACTCTCCTCTTTTACTACAGACACTAGTAAGTCGCTTCTGACTGGCCGTAAAAGGGGCATACTTTGCGCAAATACAGTCCAATCTCGTTAATTCAAACTCTTTTAATTCAAACTTGCGGATAATTCAAACTAACATGCAGGTCCCATCCTATGCATGTCTACGTAAGAAAACTCCCGGTAAGTCAAACTCTGCTTTATTCAAACAAATTTTCGGTTCCCCTTGAGTTTGAATTAACGAGATCCGACTGTATCGCTTAGAATGAATCGCGGATGTTTATAACCTATAAAACATGCATTAATTTTTCTTTTCACGCAATTGTAAAGACAAAAAAATTTTTTTTTTTTTTTTTTTCAGCCTTTTTGCTTTGGTGAAGAAGGAAGAGCAGCAGAGCTGTACTATGCGCTGCCATCTATAAACGACGACGGCAACCAGACAACCGGCAAGCCGGTTGCCTGGTTGCCTCTGTCACTCATAGATGGCGCTACCTGTCCAGAGGGTTGTGTCGAGATTTATTTGTCCACGGACAAAAAAAATGGGGAAACTAGCTTTTAACAACTCTGCTGTAAAAAAAAAAAAAAAAAAAAAAAAAAAAAAGTTAATTTTTTAGCTTGCAGCCAGAACAAGCGGTCATGTGACTTGGAGCCGATTATATGCCTGTGCAAAGCGCAGGACACGCGCTGAGTTCCAGACATTGTCAGGGTTCATCAGCTATTGTCGTCATTGCAGCAGTTGGACACGAGCAACTACCCGAAGGCTTGTCAAGCCATTGATCAGTGTCACGAGCCCAAATTGAGTGCTCACGCAATGTTCGAGTCTAATCTACAAGCCATATTCAAATATCATAGCTCGGGAAATTATGCCAACACTGCAACCTCTAAGCTACGCCATCAAGCTTTGCGTTGAAGAAATTGAAGGTAAATGCTTGCTTTTTTGACGTTGAAATTACAACGCAACAAAGAGGTTACTAGGTAGGTGGCATTGAGTATGAGTATACTTGGGTACCACTAGTGCAGGTAAGCTTGTGCAAGGTTTTCAAGTGAATGTAGCTGTATCACCCCTTGAGAGATTCCTCACCTTCTGGTGCTGCTGCAAAAGGTAGTCGGCCCACCTGCGTACCACTTCACCGCACTCTGTTTCTCCGAGGGTGCACTGCGAGGGGCAACAGTGTGGTCAGCTTGGATGCTCGAAGGACGGTGCCCACCACATGTCAGCAAGTGGTGCATGCAAACGGTGTTTTAACCCAACTAGAACTGTGGCGTTCGTAGCTTCCGCAGCCGCAACGAGAGGTGAAATTGCCCCTACTTTTTACTTCACAAGGCGCGGCATAGTTTTCAGTGAACACGCAGCTAAGAGGTCGATGGGTATGTAGCTTTAAGTCTATCAATTCATAAATATATATGGGCAGTGGCATACTGCAAACGACTTATTTTCGCAGGTTTGATACTTAATGAGTTTGGTCTTTAAAAATATTTCACTAGCGCGAAATTTCGCGAATTGGGGTGGTATATGCCATGAATTTGTTACTATAGCAAAACAAACTCGTGGGATCTGTTTTTTGCAATAATAATACTCCAGTCGCAAAATTCGCGAAAATTATGTCTACAGATTTTAGAAATAGGCATAGCCGACCAGTCACGATTGGAATAATAAACGATCAATCGAGACCAGCAGAGATCCACTCCCCAGCCAGCCAGTCGTAATCGGCAGACCCATTACGATTGACAAAGACCAACATTGTTCATATAGTTGTGACTGGCAGAACAATCCAGAGTCAGCTTGGCCAGTCAGCCGTGATCGGCAGACCGACTGCAATCGGCAGAGGCCAACCTTGGCCATCTAGCTGTGATCAGAAAAATAATTTTCACTGGCAGACTAATCAGCTAATCGCGACCGACAGAGACCCGTCTTGGCCAGCCAGTCGTGATCGGCAGACCCACTGCGATTGGCAGAGGCCAACTTCGGACATCTAGCTGTGATTGGCAAAACCATTTCAATCGGTAGACTAGCCGACTTATTACATTAGGCAAAGACCCACCTTGGCCAGCCAGACTGAGTCGCCCCACTGTCCCGCAGCCTGGAGGTAGCGGCAGGCATCGAGGCCCTTGCCAATGAGGCACAGCAGCTGCACGCCGTCCCACGTGCGGCCGCTGGCAATGAGGTTTGTCGCCACCAGCTTCACCACCGACTGGGCCTTGGTCTCCGTCTTGAGCGATGCAATCAGGCATGCCCTGCAGGGGAAAGACGCACCACTCTTGCGTCTCGTCCCTTTTCCGGGGGTTCGATCCAACATCCCCTAGAACACAAGGTCGTGGTGCTTGATTTTGCACGTCACCTGTCGGAGGCTGAAGCGAGGCATGGATTGAGCACGAGTGCTTAGTCAGCATTCGGTCCCAGCTGAATGCTGGAGCAGCGCTGGTGTCCAACCTGTGCCCCGGGCTGCCCTTTGGTAGGTGGCATAACAAATTCAGCACAACTGCCCGTTTATCTAAAGGGTGTCCCCCAAGAGAACCTTCTGCTGTAAAACAAACCGGAAAAATCGGCGCCGACACATAGAAAGTTCTGAGCAGGTCATTTTTACCATGTGAAAATTCAAGGAACAGTTCTCTTCCTGGAAAGCAAAAAATGTGTTGCAAACTGCTGGACAATCGCGTTACCCGTGAAACGTTTCGGTATCACTACGGAACGTTATTGAGCTCAGCGCTTACGCTAGTGGTGCTTTTCATCAGATAACTCAATACATGGCATATAAACTTGATAGCAGTTCCTGGAATGAAGATACTGGCGCTAGTCGGGTTTTAAAGCCCTGGCGGTTTTCCAGAACCTCCCATACTCACTGGAGTCAGCCAATCAGCGTTGATCGTGTGACCTTTTCACCAGCCAATCAGCATAGAGCTCCGCGGTCGATTTTTTGGGCTTCACTAAATCCGGTGAGCCTCCTGACAAGCCAAAGAACGTTTCACGTCGAAAGCTTGACAAAGTCAAAGTTGGACATGTTCGCAGACGACAAAGTTAGCGACGCTATTTACTTGCGGTGCCATCTTTTGATAGATACAGCAAGCAGACGACGCATTCTATTGTCTGCTCGCTGTGCCTATTGGCACAGCGTTATTTACTACAAGTAAATAACGTCACTAACTCCGCCGTTTGCGAATGCACCCAACCTTGACTTCGGTAAGTTTTTTTTGCTCTAATTTTTTACAGGAAGAGAACTGCGCTTTAAAATTTTACTTAGTGAAACTTACCCAATCAGTGCACATGCAGTGAAAGTTTGAGCTTTCTATGCGCCAGCAGCAATTTTTCCGGCTGGATTTACAGCGGAAGGTCCACCCTACAAAGGATGTAGGTTTGACGAGGTGTGCATTCTTGCCCTCATGCAAGCTACTCCTTGAACTGGTTACAACGCTTCATACTCATGTCATAAGCAGCCGTAAGTTCCCGTAACATAACACAACGTCAGCAGACGGTACTGTGTGAACGGGCCTTCAGCGTGACGTCATGCAGGAGAATAATCAGGCCTTGTCAGTATCTAGGTGGTGCCTCTCGTGTCCCCAAGTCGCTCTTCACCTCTGAAAAGCTTCCCCTTGTTCCCGAAGTGAGGAGATCTTCACCGGAGCGAGTCGCTGTGGAAGTGCTCGCTGCACGTGTCCGTCTCCAGGAGCAGCTGCACGGCCCGGTCGGACTGGCCCAGCAGGAGCAGACGACATGCACAGCGCTGCGTGTGGCTGTGCGTCGTCCGCCGGCTCTCGTGCAGCAGCAGTCGCTCCAACTGCAACGCCTGTGTGGGAACAGATGGAGCTCGGTTCCGCGGCTTCAAGATGCCCCCTGATCGCTAAAGCCACGAAATGTGCCCAGAGTGTGGTATCTTGTAGCGTCCGTCGAGGACAGCAACAGTGCTCAGTAGTGTTATGCGAATATTCGAATAGTAGCTTTGAATAATCCGCTATTTGATGTTCGCTTCGAGATGAACTGGAATATTCATACTTCGCTAAGTATTAATCGCGACGGGTTAGGCCCGTTGAGTGTGCTTCTCACAGAGCACCTGTGCACTGCGGGGAAGCAATACTTGCGGAGGTCGCGGGCTGCGCGGGTATTGCTTCCCCACAGTGCACAGGGGCTTGGTGAGAAGCACACTGAATGGGGCTAACCCGCCGCGATTATGTGAGTATATGGGCTAAACTATATGGAGCGAACTATGCGATGAATAACTGACAAATGCCGCCCGACAACATGCCCACTTTGCGTGCAACGTAGCACCCATTGTGCTGATGCCATGCGCAGAGCAAAGGCCGCCGGGTGAAATTTGTCAATTTTTCGCAGCATATTCATCCCATGGAGTCCAGACTTTAGGCAGCAATCTTTTGACAGCCTGCATTGATCAATCATGCTTGTCTTTTTTTTTTGTCAAGTTTGAAATAGAAGAATATATGCACATAGCAAGCAGATTTATAAATCCCATCGATAAGGATAGCTGCAACAAATAGGTAGTTTACATGGCACAGTTCATATACAGTAATCCCTCGTTATAACAAAGTCAACGGGATAGCAAAAAAACTCGATATAAGCGGTAATTCAATAAAAATGATAGAGCAAAAAAAACAGTGCCAGCAGCCTTGAAGGTAGATTGGGACACTGCAGAACGCTCAGACAGTATATTTAATCAAAAAAACTTTGGTTATGAACATCCTGCGGCAGCTTTACTGAGTAAAAAAATAATTAAGTGGAGTTAGCTGATAATTTCATCCGGGCATCAGTTCTCCTCAAACTGCTCCAGGCATCGCAAGAACACTTACCGCCGCTCCACTCCACTTTGTTTCGAAGTAGCCGTAGGATGTTTCGCTTCTCAACTGTCGTCCGTGTTTCCTGAGGTGCCTCTCCGACGTTGCTTCGTGTTTACCATGGCCGCACGCAAGGTCTACGATCGCAGCATCCGTGGCAGGAGCAACAACGGGAACGTCCACATCAACAAGTGCGAACGAGTCAAAGTTATCCTCGGTAACTTTGCCAACATGTTTTCACACACTCCTGTGGAGATCGTTGCAGCTATGGGAATCGTGTGCCGGCTCAGCAAGCATGCACACAAAAGAAAACTTGACGTGTGCGAAGCAGTTGGTGATTTTTCATCTTCGGGTCACGGGCGCGCTTTCTCCTGCATGAGAAACTTCTCGAACCCGTCCAATATGCCTCGCTTGTTCTGCAAAATAATGGACAATGTCGAACCGCCGATGCCGGAATGTCGAATTCTTCGGCGATTTTGGACTTGGGCCGGACACTTTTCTCAACCACAAGCGACTTTTGGTAAACACTCCCAATCTCACATGATGCACGTGTGCGTGTAGTATGCCGCAGGTGTGTGCGTCGGGGGCTCCTGAAGGGATGATCTCTTCCAGGCTCCATCACTCCCTTGAACTGATTCCGACAAGAGTCGGGCAGCACCAGCCGTGGGCACTGTAAGTAGCGTTGGAACGTTCACGCTGCTCCCTGCCCGCGTTCCCGCATCGGAAGTGGTGCTCTGCACGCTCTGTCCTCCATTATCTATTCACTCAGTTTTCTCAGTTTGCCGTTTGCCTTGGCGGAGAAGGGGGAGGGAATGCAAGGGTCTCCTGTGCACCTCCGTGTAGGCTTGCATGCTTTTGGCACGCAGCCTTCGTAATAAGCATGGTCGACCGCTAATACACTTAGAATTATCCGGTTAAAAATGCGTGCATTTCGGTTGGGACCCTGTTGAACTTCGATAAAAGCGCTAATTAAAAAATTGTGACTTCGTTATAATGAGGGATTACTGTAGTTATATTAAATTGAACTCAGTTTAGAAGTGGACAAGAGGAAAGTGGGGAACAACCTTCACAAGTTCAGCTGAATTTTTGTTCAAGCACGGTGCACGTTAGCAAAAGACTTCAAGAAACTATTCAATATTCTATTAGAAAATATTTGGCCAAAACAATTATTCGCTTCAAACTCAAAATCCACTATTCGCACACGCCTAGTGCTCCGTGATTGGTTGGCTCAGCTATACAGATGCGCCAAAGAGGTGTAAAGTGACGTCCATTCATCACATTATTCCTGGCATTCTATAGTATGTACTGTATAAAATTAGACACTAAGTGAACACTGCCAAAGATGCAGTGGGCACGCGAAGGAAGCACGAGGAGCGGCACGTGGGGCAAAGGCAGGGGACACAGAGCACGCGAATGGAACGTGGCACAGCCACTGCAATTTCAGCCACTGAACGCCGAGCTCCAGAAATGAACAGCTGTTTATCTCTGAACAAGCAGCGACGTAGGATACCACGTTGAGTGCCGCAACGTGGGGTTTGCTGCCCGTCTGGAATAGGCGTAGCCCAAAACCCGTACAACCGAGCCGAAACTACCGACCACCTTCGAGCTACCTTGCCGACCCGAGACCACAGCTCGGCCGGATGCTCCGAGCGCGAGCGCCACGAAGATGAGTGACTGCAGCCTCGAGAACCATGGACGGACACGCCCCCGACGACGACCAAAACTAAGAGATGCTATTGGACAAAAAGGACAGCCGACTTGGCTCTCCTTTACGTCCTCCTTTTTGTCCAACAGTGTCTCTTGGCCTTGGTCGTTGTTGGGGGCGTGTCCTCCCCACTTCTAGCTTCACCTTTGGCGGCCCCATGTTGTTTCCAGAAGCTTCCTATCTCCATGTCGAAGACTTTTGCCAGCCTGCTCACCTTGTAGAAGGGGTTGGGGCACCACAGGTCGTAGCAGGGGCCCAGGGTTGCCTCGGCCGCGGGAAGGTCGGGAGAGGCCCCTTCTGGCCGACGAGAAGCCAAATAGTGGAGCGCCACGCTCCAGAAGCGCAGGGCCTCCTCGTCTCCGAACCAACTGGACGGAACCAAACGGTAGAGGTGTGCAAATGTATGTATTTCGACTCTAAATTGCGCGGGAATATCGAGATGCTACTGCAAATAGAATCTGAATATTGTATAATGTGAATACCGAAGAAGAATTAGTTTTTTGACGGGCTCGATATTTTGCGAATTTCGGGAATATTTCGCGGGTACAAAACATTTTCGCGTCTTGGAGTGATATTTTGTGTATTTATAACTGTGGAATGATAAATTTGCGAGATCAATTTTCTGCTATATTTTTCGAGTCGCAAAATTAGAAAAAATTAGGCTGTTGCAAATAATAAGTCTTTTGCAGTATTTTACGTCTAATGCGAATTTATACAATACTTCTATAAATTATGGCTCGACGTCTTTTTAGAAAACATGCAAATAACAAACACCTAGGGGTATGCAAATACTCAAATCGAATAGCAAGTTCCCAAATAATTCAATTCCGTGAATTGAATCCCTAGTATTCGGTCACATGAATATTCAATATATTCAGCCAAAGACACGCGTCGGCGCGGAGCTGACAAAAGAGCTGTTTTTACTCCCGATGTTAGCGCCGTGATGTTCGACATAGCATGCGAGAAACACCTCTTGGCCGTACCTTTCCACAAAAATCTTACACACAGGTTCGAAAAAATAAAAGTAACGAATGCCACAAACTTTATAGCACGCAGATTTACCCATGATCGGAACGCAATTTAACCTTGAATCACTACCGAAACATCCCGTTTGCACCGCTTCCAGAGAGGAATTGTTGGGAGGCCGGAATTCCGCGTCATGCCTAATTCTTTTCAGGAGTAAAGCCCCTCGTCTAAATTGAAGCGCCGATGTAGAACACACTTGCCACACTCACAGAAATCGGCGACTGCAAGATCACAAAAAGAAAACCACTTTAACCATGCCAATGAAACCAGCCGAGTTGTTGTCGTTCCTTTGGAACCGCAAGCCACAAATTCTGATTCGGAACAGAACGGAATGGAAAAATAGTGTGCCTAGATTTGAGGGGGTTTCCAACAGTTTGATAGCCGCGTTTGAATTACGAACTGCGAGAAGATGACGAAAAGACGAAAGCCTCGGTCGGGCAGGCGTCGTCACTCTTCTGTTTGCGCGCCTCACCTTCTTTCCATGCGACAGCACCACACATGCGCACTTATGACCAATCTGCGCAGGAGGTATCTCCGTAGTTTCAGTTTCGATTGCTCCCTCTTTTAAATCTAGGCTCTCTAAAAGAGGATAGATGGATGGAGGAATGGATGCATAGTGGCAGTTGGATGGTGACTTGCGCCACCTAACCACATTTTTTTTTCTTACTTCAGATTATATTGTTTAAGACTGTTTACTCAGATTTAACAGCTATCTGTTATTTATATTAAAAAAAATCCCTGGTGCCCTTTTTCTTCTTTAAAATTGAGACCAAATGTTGCAAAATGCCCCTTTTCTGAGATATATAAATATAAAAAAAAGAATATGTCGTGGTGTTAGGTCGTGCTTTTAACGAGAAAAAAGGCATGCGTGGCTGTAACTTTGGGTTTCTTGTGACGCTTAGGGTAGATAGATCATGTTTGTGCCATAAAATTGGATCTTTAGTACCCAACGTCTATCAGCAGCTGCTTTTCTTTTCTTTTTCCACCAGAACTCCTATACATTTGAGCTTCTGTTCCGTACAAGATGTATATTCTGCACCAGGCGCATACTCTGCACATATAATAATCTCATTCACAGCAAACTTTGAAAATTTCCTACAGGTAAAATCACTATTCAATATTCGATTCGATATTCATCTTTTTTTTTTCTTAATTCGAATCGGTATTCAATTCGATAACTACTATTCGGTATTCGCATACACCTACAAATAACAGTTTTATTACACTATAACCATTTTACATACTTTCAGAGCCCATCAAGCCAACCAATATGTCAGTTGTTTCTCCTAGCATGTCGATGCAAAGCAGTGAAGCTTGATCTGGGCACACTTGAGTGATGCAGCAAAGCGTGATGCGCAAACACTCGTGTGAAGCAGTGAAGCTCGATGGGCATATGTTTGTGCGAAGCAGTGAAGCTTGATGTGCAGATGTTTGTGTGAAGCAGTGAAACTGACACCAGAGCACTGGCTCAAAGCAGTGGAGCTTGACACCACAGTGCTGGTGTGAAGCAGTGAAGCTTGACATCACAGCACTGGTGCAAAGCAGCGAAGGCTGCCAACAGAGCACTGGTGCAAAGCAGTGAAGCTTGACACGAGAAGTCGGGAAATTCTAAAGACATTATTAGTAACTTTCCAACGTTTGAAAAGCTCTCATACTTTGAACAACAAAAAAAAAGTACTACAAATATAATTGAAGAGCAAACCCCATTCGCAAATGATACGAAGCTTAGAATATTTGAGCACTTCTACCAACCACCTCGCGAGCAGTCGACCGCCCACCTGGCAACACTGAGGCTTCGTTCGGCTACCCCGGTGGCCAGGCTGTCGGAGGGTGCCCGCTGGGCGGCCCAGGCCTGCAGCAGCTTGTCGACGAGGGCGGTCTCGCCCGGCGCCCTCTCCGGCGTAACCAGCTCCGCCAGACCGGCCGGGGACAGGTGCTGCAGCTGGGACTTGAGTCTCAGGGTGGCCTTGGGGGGCAGCAGGTGGGGAACAAAGGGCACCCCTGAAATAGAGTTGGTCAAATAAATTTTTTAGCACACAATGTATTATATTTCAGGGTCCTGGCACTTTCCTAGGAACACGGAAATCGCCCCAAGAACCCTCAGGTGTTCCCCAAGCTCCCGATTTCCTTGGCTGTTCCTGCAACTAAGTAAAGTGTTCTCCCAGTTTAAGCACTATGTTAGAAGACGCGTTCCATCCATTGACCCATGGTAATATGGCTAACATTCCTTAGTACGCGTGTTACTATTTACACTATCTGTAGGCTTCTGAAGCGCTTTGTTACACGAATGCCGGGAACGGGAGGAGTTCTCCAGCTACCATTGGAGACAAATAGGCAAAGTTTGAGAGTCCCTGCTGTAACGGAAAAGCATCACACAAGTGCTGTGTCAGAGTTTGGCTGGAATTCGTGTCCTCGGCGAAGTGTGTAAACGTGAGTCCAAGCCAAATGCCGACGCAGCATTCATGCACAATTGGTGCTCCGTGCTGGTGCCCCGCAGGTGACATAGAAAATCCAGCACTACGAACTTGTAATCTGGGAGGTGTTAAAGGGACACTGACACATCAAAATCATTTTTTTTTTAATTATCCAAAACAATTGAAAACCATGCCCGGACATTACCTTCAAAATTAGAAACTTGGAAATTCAGTATTTGTGAAGTAAAAAAAAAAATATGACCGCATCTCCACGTGGTGAATGATGTTGATTGGGGCAAAGCTCTGGTGGTGCTGATGATACTGATTTTATTGATCATAGGTAATGCTGATGGTGCCGATTTTTTTTTATTGCTCATAGGTAGTGCTGAGTTCCGGGTTGCGTTTCAACTTCATTATTTATGCTTTATGGTCGGTGCAATGCAGAGGCAGTGGTTCTTCTAGTGGATCAGATTGGCTAAGCTAGAAGCCATGGAACGCATCTCCACCGCTTAAAGGAACCATGAAGGCAATTTAATTAAAAAAAAAAAAAAAGGTGTTTTAGGAAGCATTGGGGTCCTGGCATGCCACACAATTTTTTCTAGAACATTGTGACTCTTATTTCTGTACCTGCAAAATAAATTTGCGAAACCGAAACAAACATTTAGAATTCTTCCCTTTTTCGCCTCTGGAAAGAGAAGTGACGTCAGGGAGCACTGTCGGCATCGGTAGGATTTAGTGCAAACTCGGTGTGGTTCCCGTGGTTCGCTCTAGTGCACGGCGGTCTGTGAAGAAAACCTGGAAGAAATGGGCGACAACGCCGCGCTCGCAAACAAGTTTGAGCTCCTGTTCAGCGACCTCACGCCGACTGAACGGGAGATGCTGCTAAGGACGCAGAACTCTGGATTGGCGACCGATGCAGCAATGCGCAGCATTGCTGCATCGGTCGGCAGTTTATGCAAACTAACGTCGCCCGATCGACCGCACGTCTTTAGCCGACCTTTCGCGCAACCTACTACTGCACATAAATGCGGCATGATTGGTGAGACACCAGTTCGCAAACCGAACACGAGATGACGCACGAAACCAAAACCAAAAGTCCGCCGCCCCCGGCGCTCGTACCTCTTTTTCTTTTTTTTTTGTCCATGGTTGCTCGATGCTTGTTACGTGCCCGAGGTAGCAGTGCCGGATGCGTTCAACCAGTGACAAACGGAGGAATCGCTTCAGATTATGCTTTTATACACTGTATGAAACCTAGTAATTCCCAACTACAACTCCAAAAGGTTATCCAACGTTCAAATAAACTCTTTTCATCACATCTCACCACCGAAATCGAAACCAAGAGCACGTCTATCGTTTGAACCAATCGCCAGACGAGGAGCCCCTTGTCGTCACGCTTCGGCGCACTTTAGTTCACCTTTCTGGCGCCACCTCAATGGGGTCTCGGGCATCGTTCCCGGCGCTATTATTACAACGCCTGTTTGCTCGATTGGTGCGGCACCCAAACTTCTGTTCGGGCTAGAACTTGGTCAACAGTGTCTGAGACGTGCCTGACATCCATTTCAATCGTCGAATAAAACTTCAAAACTGCCTTCATGGTCCCTTTAAGTCAACGGTTCATGCCAGAAAGAAAATGTGTGGTATGGATCGTGGTTATTTACGCAGTTGAGCATTTGACCGCAGCGCCCTCTCGTCTATAAACATTGAGCCAATGCATGCAAAGTTTAACGCGATTATATACGCAAATGACCGCAGCGCTCTCTCCTGTATAGACGTTGAGCGGCTACATGCAACGTTTCATCCATGACATCCCATGCTCTTGAGTTAATACCACATCTCAGAGCCCCCTACTCGTCCCGCAGTCGTGGTTAAGGCGATGGACTAGAAATCCATTGGGGTCTCCCCGCACAGGTTCGAATCCTGTCGACTGCGCAAACATTTTTTCTTTTTATGTGAGCACGGACGCCGGCCGGACGGACGGACGGACAAGGCTAGACTCTAAAGAGCTTCGCCCATAAAAAACAATTTCCAAATGCCGAATTTGAAGTTCCCGCGCGATCCGCGCCAGTGCGGTGACGTCAAATATTGCAGAGTCCTGCGAGTCGACTTTCTTTCACGCCTCCACTCCAAACCACGCCATTGCCACCGCGATCCGGAGAAAGGAGGTAAGGAGCGGGAGAGAGGGGCGCCGGCATAGTGGGAAAAACCGGTTTGGTTTCCTCCGTGCGTGCAGTGCCGGCTGCCTATCGCGGCGAGCAGACGACGCTTGACGTCTGAAAGGCTGCCCCGGCTGAGTCAAAATCGAAACTACTATATACAAATTCCAAACCCAGTTGTTTTGAACGTTTGACGATTTCCTTTTCCAAGTCTGAGGCCGTCGGGCACCTAAAAAAGACTACTTTGTCCAATTCCCCGATCACCCTCTGCTATGTGCGTCGAGCGCCGCCATGTTTTCTGAGGGAGGTGACATCACACTGGACTCCGATTTTTGGTATTTCAAAAAGAAGGAAGGACTGTAGTGTATTCGCAATTGCGTTAAAAAACATGTCTTACGATCGCCATTATTAAATGTTATAGAAATGTCACCTTCAAAGCTTCTAAATTTCATGATTTTTTATGTCACGAATTAAAAGAAGCGAGGAGGTGAAATGCAGGAGAGAAGGGCGGCAAAAATAAAAAGGTTCGCTTGAGCGTAAAAAAATTTTTTTTTTGCGATGCAAATTTTTTTGCGTGTTTATGACTACAATTTGCATTGTTTTAGACAATAAAAAAAAAATGTGACCTTTGGGGTGTCAGTGCCCCTTTAAGCGACCGCACTCCCACTGTGGTGGGAAAGTGTACAGGAGGCGAAGGGGAAGGAACGAGGCAATAGGGAAATAGAGTGTTGATACTCTACGCATTGCTGATTTAGTGCTTCTAGTGCCGCCTGTTGGCGACTCCCTCATTGATGACGGTTCGAGGCACGAAGAGCAAAATACAAACGGCTCGTATCCAACTGGCTGGCCACAGGGGAAGAGCAGCCCTTGAGCTCCATGTCCACAATGCGGACGCATCCATCCAGAGTCGCCACCACCAGCTTGTCCGACTTTGCCCAGTCGACGTCTGAAACGCCCGGGAGATCCTGCGGACAGCGGGCCTGCACCGACAGCTGCACCTGCACGGTACAGTACAGTGTTGCCAGAGGATCCATTGTCCCAGGCGCGCAATTGCCTACAGACAACTAAACAAGCTTCGCCTAAAGTATTAAGGGGGAATCGGTAACCGAGTGTGACAATGCACCACAGCTCGGAGCATGTGGAGCAAAAGCTCGCGCTGCACAACCGAGGGATCCTGGGTTCAACCCTGCCTATTTCACCTGGATGAGCATCATACTGGTGTTTGGTCGTGCGTCACCAGTGCGTGATGCACACTAAAGACCTCGGGCTAAAAATTGCGATACACTGGCTAAATTTCTCATCTACAATGGAGACACCAGACGCCCAGTGTGACCGACTAACTTGCCACTGTCTAAATGTACCTACACACAATTACTTCTGCTTGTATTGAAACTTCATTCCTTGAGTGTCTTGTGGTTGCCGCCATTTTGTTGCCGGGTCCAGAGCGAGTGCAAATGGTGACAGTTACGATTAGAAGATGTGACTTCCTGAGCCTTACATGCAGTGTTAGAAAGGTTAGGTGACGCCATTTTAATTTGCCACGGACTGTACTAACATTTCTGAAGGACGGATAAGTGTTTCCCCCGATTCCAGATGTGGCTTTGAATGACTGGCAACGATGGCATTTAGCAACAAGGTAACCGAGGTGTCGCTACACCGAGGCGTTGCTTGTTTAGTCGCTCTACGGTCGCCCACTTGCCTCCTGGGCATCCCACACGTCCAGTCCGTCGGCGAACAAGGCCAAGACCTTCATGTTTCCCTTGCCGGGCCCAAACTTGAGCCTCTTGACGCAGCCCCTCTGCGTCGGCAACGTCCTGCAAGACGGTTCCAGTTTTGCTCATCGCCCCCACCGGTGTACCACCTTTGTGAGCACGTTGACTGGATGAATGGGAGTGTAAAGTTGCAGCGGCCACCGTAGCCGTAAGAAACGAAACACCGCCGTTGCGATACCTGAAGTGCATCTCCGACTAGAGCGTTTGCCGCGCCTTCATTTATGGTCCCTCGATTTCCTCCTGATGACATCAAACTTATGTCATGCAGTTTCCTGCCACGATCACACATCTGCCATGTTACAGCAGGAGACATGGAAGCGGCAGACGCCCATTCTCTTGTGGGTCTCTCTCCATTTTAACAGTCCACAGAGGCTTCGGCAGCCCCGAGTTGGGATGTCGCGACGATGGCAACACTCTTATTCGCTCCCCTTTACTGCCTAAATTTCTACGACCAACCGCCAGGGCTGTGGCATCCGACAGCATGAGGTGTCAGCTTCCGTGACGTGATCGGTTGCCACATCGGGACCCCCTTCGATGCATGGGTGGCGTAGGACGCCATACACACCAGTCGGAGACGCGTTCCAGGCATTGTAGTTGCGGAGCCCATTGAATCAGGGCGCCCTCTCTGGAGCCCACCTCAGCACTTTGCCCTTGAGGTCCCACACGGTCAGAGTCCCGTCGGCGTCTCCTAGCACTATGTAGTCGCTCTTCCAGGCGATGCTGGTGATGCTAGCCATGCCGGCCTGCACGAAAAAGACTCACCTTCGGTGCACCGTTTCTTTTCGGCGGGCGGTACGGGCGCACTCACCTCCGGAGGGTTGCGCGTGCAGTCCCTCACGACGTTTCCCTCCACGGTGAAGTAGTAGAGCTGCGCATCTGCGTCGGTGAAGACGAGCTGTTCCCGAAGCGGCGGGCCGGCCGACGGCAGGCTCCTGCAATGAAAGGATTGACCATCTGCAGATGGCTTCCGGACGAATTCAAGTTGCACGGCATCCGCATATTAGCGACTCTCAGCGCACTTGTCGTCTCACCTCGTCTTTCTGCGCCGTTCACATTTCACCGTACATCACCAACCCGTTGCGCGCTTCTCATTTCATCTATCCGTTCAAGCTTCTTATGACCATAGCGCTGCCACTGAGCCGTTAAGAAAATTCTCAATCTATGAGAGTACATAGGTTGCATTTATTGCAAAAATCGTGTCAGTTCAGCTGATTCTAATTCTTAGTTTCATCATTATCCGGAGTGTCATGATTAACACAAAGCAAGCAGTGTGTACGTAGGGCAAGTAGCAGCCGCCTGCGATAAGAATTAAAACCGAAGCCACAGTTATTTGGAGCCAGTTCTGGTGGGCAGTGAAGGAAATCAATGTGGAATTCTGGACCTAATGCAGCGTGACTCACGGCTGTCTCTCGAGCTGGTTGACAGCGCGGTCGCCGACAGAAGCGTCGGTGTCCTTGCGGCCGGACGCCTGGCGGGCACGCAGCTGGGCCTTGCCACTGACCAACGGTGACCACTCCTGCGTACGGAGGTCCCGAGGCTCGAACACTCCGGGACAAGCGCGGGTATGGTGCCTGGACGCGCATTCTACTGGTGTGCCCAGCGTTTAACGCTGCCCATGCACCGAAGGTTGCCCCTAAGTTTCAAGAAATTGTGCCACGGGAGCCAGCACCTCACAACCTCACGCTATCGGATGTTGCGATCCTGGCAGTTGGTCGTAGAAGTTCAGGCAAAAAGTAAGAGCGAAAGCGAGTGTCGCCGTTATTACGGTGTCCCTACTTGCGGTAGTTTCTGTGAAGCGTGAAGCCAGAAAGGGATGCGCAGCGGAACAAGCGTCTGCTGTATCCACCTCCACTGCCATGCTACTGCCAGGATCGCAGCAAGTAACGGCGCGACACTTTTACGACGTCGTTGGGCGGAAATCGAGAAACTGCAAATGAGGACGGGTAAACACACCAGTCGGAGACGCGTTCCAGGCACAATGGCGAGGCACTCACCAGGGACGTCACGCAGGGGAAGTTGTCTGGCATGGTGCGCAGCAAGGTGAGGGTCCGTAGGTCCCAGAGCTCAAAGGGCTGCTCTTTGAAGAGCACCACAAAGTATTGCCTGCAACACGAGGGCGCGTATCTCTTCCTCCAGCCGGTCGATTGGTGAAATCCCTTTGTACGACAACCCTAGTGTGTATTCAATATGCTGCCCATATTTTCCGGTCTAAGAAATATTTTTTCGTCAAAGACAATGAGCAAAGGGCAGCGAGAATCCGAGACGAAAATAAAAATGGTCGGAGTTAAAGTTGGTGTGGTATGCGAAACAAACACCATTTGTGTGTGGTGCCTTGAACCAAATTGTGAGAGCAAAGAATAACTATTTGAATTGGTCGATTGGTACTGTTGGGTCTACCTCCGCTTTCGGTTACAAGTACAAAATCAGACTTTCATAAACAGACACTGAACTCCCAAAAAAAAGAACATTTCTTTTAACACCTGCATAGCACAAAGAAAAAAAGTTTATTTATTGCACAACATTAAAGTTTCAAGACTCGTTACAGCAATTTTAAAACGTGCCTCTATTCTGGGGTTGATGTATCGAACTGGAAGCATGTTTCGGAATTGCTCGTAACTTAGAATGAGCCTCGCAATATAAAAAAAGAGGAATACTCAAATATATAGCGGGGTGAAAGTTCACTTTGTGACATTTATGTGCAATCCTAACACTTAAAAAAATGCCTTTTTGAATGTTCAGTGTCTCTTTAAAACGGCAAAGCTAAAACTGTCTCTTTGGTATGTTTTCTGGATGTTCGGTGTTTCTTTAAACCGGTAAAGCTAGAAGTGCCTCTTTGTATGTCTTAAAGGCACTCAACATTTACAAGTCCTCTGTGACATCATAGGATGTCACATGAACATAAGGAAGGCACGTGGTCGTGTGTCCCCACACCACATGACATCAGTGTCACATGACATCACTTGTTGTCATGGTGTCACATCGATGATGTCACCTGACATTATGTCACATGACCACATGACGTGACGTCACACGACAAGTCAGGACCATCACGTAACGATGTCGCACTAACGCTAGGACGCCATCGGCATGACGTCACCGTCGAGGCTACAACCCAAGCACATACACGACAGAGCTAAGCCCGATAAATGCAATGCATTTAAAAAACAACTCCGCTTCATTTTTGTTTTTGAAAAAACAATGCAGTCCTCTTTAGTATCATCTAGGAAGACCACACATCAAATATTACAACCTAGTTCTGTCTAAATGCTTCTTAAACAGTCCGGCAAACTTTGCAACTCGCCAAATTGCCGAAATCGGCTGACTTGAGCGGGCAAACCGAGGCGCGACCAACAGCGCAGGCAAGGCTGTGACGTGGGCATAGACAACATTGAGCTAAATGTCACCACCATTGCCCCTCTTTGCTTGTTTTTACTTCTCTGGGCAAGCGGAATGGGTGACGTCAGAAAGTTTCCTCTTGGTGCTCAGCGGTGTCCACGTGATTGGCGTATGCACCCGAGCAGTGCACTTCTTCGAAGCCATCCGGCCGTCTCGCCGTGGTCGTCTCACTGTTTGTGATTACCGTCTCTCGGAGTTTCGTTCACACTAAGGACACTACGTGTGCAGACTTATGTCGCAGTTGTGCAGACATCATGGAATGTTGTAGACACCAAAACGTGGTAAAGAGTGCGGGGCACACGACACTTGCGCCTGGTACACGCCCGTCCCAATTCCGCCCGTCGTTGCGTAGAGGATCACGCGACATCTCGTACCACGTAATAGTCATGTTCTTGGCAGCCCGACGCCAATGTTGCGGGACAAATCCGAAGTTTCGGTTTTGATTTCTGCTCGTGTTTAAAATTAGATTTAATGATAAAGATCCCATTTTTTGCGAAGCGTATGATGTAGTGTTTTTTACTGGTGCTTTTTAATGCGAAATCACTCATCATTCCGAAATCTTCGGAATTGAGCGGAGTTGCCATTTAACGCGCAGACAACAACTTCCGTTCGGACTGGTACACTTCCGGCGCTTGTTTCACCCACTTGAGGTGCGACACCCTGATGGCGCACACCGGCGACTCCTCGTTGGCGTCCGCGCGCACCTGCCGCACCCGGCCCGACCCGGTGCTCGTCAGGACGATCTCGTTCTTCACCTTGCCGCCCACGCCCGTGAGGTTGGCGTAGGCGAAGGACAGGAACGACGTCAGGCTCACCCACTCGATGCCCCTGGGCAGAATGGAAACGCGTCACGGCCTGGACGGCAACGGATGGCCGGCGCTCGCACCTTACGGGTGTCGCGTGCAGGTTGAACTCCTTCTCCAAGACGCCGGTGGACAGGTCAAACACCTGGACTCCACCCGCATTGTTTCCTGGGCACGAGAAAGCCTTGGTAATGACGTTACACCCCAAGGTAAAGGCCAATTCACACATTTGTGACTGCTTACGGCCAAGGGCCTTAAGACCCCTATCGGGTAGCTGTGGAACCTTTGCAATTTCTTTATATACTTCCTCAATTTCCCGTGCATCATCCTTTTTTTTTTTCTCTATAAACTTTCGACAACGTTATAAACAACCATTTCTTGTAAATAGTATGTATGTATAATCTTGCAAACACCGCGAAACCTTTGCTCTAGTGAAATGCAGCTCCAGTGTCACTTTGTAGGCGACACGAGCGTGATCTCTCGTTGTAAGAGCTCTGTCCTCGGCAAACACAAGTGTGTGAATGGGCCTTAAAGACTTGGCAGTTCTCTGCTTGGCTAGGAATTTATGTACATGAAAATTACAAATTCTCACCGCGGATGTAACGATTAGATTCCCAATGTTCTGGGACTGATTCAATCCCTCCTTCACGGGTGAGTCTCCAGTTAGGGCATGCACCGCTTTTATACCTTCGCGGATGTAAAGAGCTCTGGTGACGTCGGGCAACCCAGAAACATGGTTGCTGGGCAAGGTGCCTGAAAACGGTTTGCATTCACTTTCGTTTTGCAATTCTACAAAGAGGCGTTTTCTTGTATCCTCCTTTTCTAAAGTCAGTACGGCTCACGGGCGAGGCATGAACTGGTCCCAAAACGTCGGTAATCTGGTCATTAAATTTTGGGTTAGAGTTTGTAATTTTCGTCAAAGTTAAACCCTTTGAAGCACTGCAAGAAGCAGCATTTATGCGGCGACCGTAAAATACTCTACAAGTGGCTGCCAAAACTCGCGAGATTATAACGAAATTTGGGGGTTGACGCTTGAGTAAAATTTATGCATTACTTAGAAATTGCAGGTGACGCATGCTCCGTATTTTGTGGTTATGCACGCTTTCCTTTGCAGGTTTAACTGTGAATAGAAAACCTGTCCCAGCTATGTTGCTGATTAACTTAATTCAGCTTCACTTATCCATAACCAGACACTGAAGGCTTTGGAATCAAGGTATTCATGCGGCAGTTTCAAGTACCAATGGACCGTTGTGAGCACTCCATAACTAATCTATTTTAATCTCGTTCCCTTTTATTTTATTGCCAGCTTAGTTGGTTAACGCTGGCAATAAATGCATATTAACACTGGTTTCCCCATTTTTTAACACAGAATTTGTCACACGGCTGGCACCTAACCATATCTGGTTAGGTGCCAGGCAATGAAGTCGACAGACAGACTGCCAGCTGAGCGCCGAGGCAGCGCTCGTCTTCTCACCGATTGAACACCAGTATCTGAAAAACCTACTCCTTGAGAGCCTACGTGCTACTCCCGGAGGGGGCAAAACATCACGTGCTTAGATGTAGAATGGCACTCTGATCCGTCAAAAGAGTGTGCTCCAGGCTTCTCCAAAGAAAGAGTGAAAAATAGCAACAGAAAAGTGGAAAAAAAAAAAAAAGCGGATTCCTTTCCTGCAACGGGCTGAAGTAGTTTCGAGTGTTTGGTTCTCTTTTGCTGCGAGCTGGTGCCAAGGCTCCGCTCGGTGCAGCCGCGTTCCAATTGTTGTGTTTTCCGCACACTCAGTCTACTGCACATCACACCCTAACAGGCTTGTAGAAAGTTGCATTTACAGTGCAACCGCAGAAGATGGAAACCACAAGTAAGACATACACGCTCACGCGCTTACTCTGAACGACACAGGGCTGCTTTGTGCCATCCATATGTACACAGTTTTTCCACATTAACGCGTCATATTCTGCCTTACCACTGCTCTTGCCACGCCAGTACGGCAAAGGGGCAACTTTTTTATTAAGGCAAAAGCCTTTAATGTTTTATCGTTCAGTCGACCTTCAGAAAACACGTCGGCGACATAAAAGGTATGAAAATGAAAGGTACCAATGAAACAGTGCCAAAAGTGCGTCATCAGAGAGCGTGCAGTCTTTGGAGGTTCGCTATCACCAGGACCACAGCTGACGCCACGATCCGAGCGAGCCAATGAAACGGCGCCAAAAGTGCGCCATCAGAGAGCGCGCTGTCTTCGGAGGTTCGCTATCACATTTACATGAGTGCCTAGGCTTTCGCCTTCAAATCATCTTGGGGATAACGCAAGAGACCCTGTGTTTTTTCTGTGTTCCCTGTGCCAGACTATGTTGTGCACCTTAGAGGCAAGTTCACACATACAATGCAGCACTATCTCAGTGCTGAATCAACACTAGAAAAACAATGCTGTGAAAAAACATATTAGCAGTTATGCATGCAGTATCAGCACTCTGCACTAATACAGTGCAAAGGTAGTGTTGCATCAGCGCTAAGATCAGCAACATTTCCAGCACTGTGTGTGTAAATAGGCCCTTACGAGTGCCGTTGCTTACATTTTCTTCGCGGCTCAAATTATTTCTGCTCTTGTTGTGTTTCGTTATTGTAACCATTCCTGTCCACTCCCTGGGATTCAGACGGCAAGACAAACGGATGAAGTACATGGACGCACCCACGGCGAGGAGCGGTCGGTAGCTGCTCCAGTTGCCGAAGGTGACCGGGGGACACATGCGCGTCAGGTGGGGCCCTGGAGCCAGCGCTTCGAGAAGGCCGGACATTGGCAGTCGCAGCCCCACGTTGGGTGCCAGCAGCTCGGGCAGCGAGCCGCTCCTGCCCCCTCCGGGCTGTAAAACAACGAGGATCATCCCTCGCTAAACTGTTTCTCTAGACTGCGATAATTGGACCTTCCTGTCACTTGATGCTTCGAAATTCCCTAACTTTTTCACATACAGACCATTTCATTAAGGACTCTCTGGGCAGTGCAGTTTCGTTCGGGCACATCCAGGCATTTCAGTGGAATCGTCAGGGTAAAAGAGGGAAAGGGCACGCGCCCGATCCCAATTGCAGACGACAATCTGGCCGCCCTGCATGGTCATTTCAACCGTTGCTTGGGAGGTTCCGGTAGGCTGCTGTACTGTTGGAACTGCCCAAACATAAAGGCTCATTTCCCTCTCTCCTCTCACCCTGGTAGAATGGTCTATATAGTACCCATCCTGGTAACAACAATTTCTTACTAAATAATGATAACAATCTTGCTTTAAAATCTGTACAGTCACATCCTCATAAATTGCGACAAGCATGATTTCGTGGCTGATAAATTCTTGACTCGGAGCCGCTTTGCACAGCAGCTACGACAAGTCTTTTTAATATGTTCGCTTGTGCAAGACAAATGGTAAATAATGTGTGTTCCAGATTCTCTTCCCTGAAGCTAATTTCTAGTCGTTTTCTCTCAAACTCCTCCACTTCTCTAGGCATGCTAAAAGTCCCCTGATAAACGCAGGCTGTCACAGCTCTTCATCCAAGGAGACACCCTCCCTGGAAGTATGGATCATTCGATGAAGATCCTGCAGGATGCCTAATGTCCCAGGGATATCCTGGAAATGTGCTTAGGACATCAGTGCTGCCTGTGAAACATGCAACTACCGCCACGAGTTCCACAGGAAGGAGCAGTCACTCCTCAGACTGGGCTCCCACCTGCTTAGAAAACGCCAGCTCGAAGAAGAGGAGGCGGCCGTCACCAATGAGCAGGGCCATCCGGTGCTGTCCACTCCGACGCACCGCCAGCCCAAAGACCTTAGAGTGCTTGGTGAGCCGCAGAGCCTCCGAGATGCAGCGCATGGTGTAGTTCACTTGGTTCGTCCCGTGACCAAAGTCTCCTGGAAAGAGAACCCACGATGGCAACAGCCCACTGCAGTGGCAGTGAGGTCATCACCGCCTTGGTCTTGCATGGGACAACACGCATCATATAGCGAGGGAGGACTGCCACAAAAGACTGGCAAATGTCAACAGTGAAACAGAGTTTCTTTTTCTAGGTATGGGTTTGGGAGGAGGGGAGGGGGAAGGGGGGAGAAGCGGCACCTACTATACCCATTTTCACCTCAAAAACCGTAGTAAAAAAAGTATGGTTTCCCAGCGGAGCATTATTAATTTTTCTCTTTATGCTGAGAATTGAGATATATGTTGGTGCATTTTAGATTAGATACATGTTACCTTATTGAGACATACACGTTTCAAACGCCAAAAGCATCGCTTCTGCCTCCAACAACCAAATCTTGTAAGAACTACTTCGCGCGGCGTATGAACAAGGAGCAAAACGTCCTTTTTTCTTGAGGTGAAAAGAGGTATAGCCATGAAGACCGTCGTGATAAATTTTTTTTGTTAGTTACCGCAGGCTAGTGCAGGGCAAATTGGTCACGAGTTCTGCATCAGTGTTTGACTGGGACGTGTATACAATCAGTGAGAGCAAGCACCCCACCTAAAAACTGATGCAGCACTCGTGCCCAAACAGTGCTTCTGGTAGCTGACGTAGAAGAGCCAGCACTCCGCATCTAAGAGGTGTTGGGAGGAGGCACCTCATCTTCTTCACTGAGGCAGGACAGTCCACTGTTCAAACCCTTTTTCCTCTAGTGGTTAGTTGTTTGACTGTATATTGCAAAACAAAAAAATTGAGAGCCCTTCCACCCCGTGAAGAGGGAAGTTCAGCAAAGCTGGTGCTCTGGTGGGATTTGCTATGTTGAATTTGGCTATTATAAGTTGATTATTGGACGATTAAAGAGACATTTACTCAAAGATCCTGGTTATCTTCATTTATTTTGTGATCATTGTAATCATTGCCTTGTGATTACTCTGGTAGATGGCAAGTGGTTGGACTCTCACTGCCTCAATGTTCTTCCCGAAGGTTAGGTTGATGCACGACCGGTGACAAGTGGTGGGTAGGGTGGCGTCGGTGAAACACTCGAGGCCAAAGCGCTCTGCGCGGCATTGCGCAATGTCAGGGGGGAAAGACGTTTTATTATAGCGCGGCTACACGAATCACGGCACAGGTTCTAGTGCAGCACACAAGTTGCTGCCGAAGAGCGTGTGGCATTGCGCAATGTCGGGGGAGAGAGACGCCGCGCGTGGCGAGGAGTATACACAACTCAGGAAAGAGGCGGCGGCAGTGGAGAGGAGTATAAAGTGGGGCATACATTGTTGAGTTTCAAAATTGTTGGTCTATGCTCGGTCTGCCGCCGGAGATGATCCGCCAGAACCTAGCCATAGACAGCTTCACTGTAAACGTAACTTGAAAGTATTGAGCTAATTTTTTAGTACTCTGTTCAGATACCTCTTAGAATTTAACATTTAATCACTATTTTATCCGGTACTCAGTAACCTGGCTTATAGAAGATACCTTTTCCATTCATTTCATGCGTGTCGGTGCTGCACACGTGTGCCTCTCTGAAGCTTTGACTATCTTTCGACAGTGACCACTTTGGAGTCCTCAAGCTGATTGGTTCGCTATACGCTCTAGCTGTTGTGCTCGATCCTGTCCTGTCGCTATACTCTGTTCACCACCAAGATGACAGTGTGGTGGAATTAGTGAGCTCGTTGGTCAAGTCGTATGTTAATCTTTCGCCACATGATCATGCTACCCACGAGCAGAAAGCGGGGTTAGGTGATGAAAGCGAGGCAATTGACTGATTTGGCGAGCGCTTAGCTCGCACCGCAGCATCAGCTTGGCTGTGAACGAAGCGTAGCCAGGGTTGTGCCACACTCATGAGGCGGAGCCCCACACAGGCATGGGAGGGGCAAACGGACGTACCTCTGGCACAATGCTCCTCCTGGTCTCTTTGTCGCACGCGGGCGCTCACCGAACCGGACTCGTGAAGGCACAGGATCATGTCGTGCTGCCAGCATGGCTGGCACCGCACAAAGGGAGAGCCGTTGCGCTCCAGGGAAATCACACCCAGTGTCTGCGTGAGCAAGGGATGGCTTACTCCGCTGAGTTCGTCGTCAGCTGAATTGCACCTTTGCATGAGTCATGACAGACCACTGCTTTAGCTTGACAAGCAGCCTGTACCTTCATTCCATGCTGGTTGCATCCTTTGTAATATCATAACTCCATGCTCAGCGGATATAACGGATCCTTAGTGTGTTGCACTTGTGCCGTGCCTGCTCAGTTTTTATTTAGCCAAGCTGGTTCTTCAGGCAGTATGTCTTTTCACAGCTCACCTTAGGCTGGCAGCCATTTTCTGGTTTTCTCAGTTACCCCATAATAACTCCTCTCAGAACACAATGTCCTACATGGTGTTCTAGAAGGAGATATGCTGCATTAAAAGGACCCCAAAAATAAAATACAGTTCTAGTGCAAAGCACTACTACACACTTTTTCAGCACAACTTTGAAAACAACAAAGCCTACAGTGCACCATCATTACTACAGCAAAAAGTGCTGATTAAGATTAAAACATAGTCCTGGGGCTCAAAGTTTGTCATAAAATACTCTGCGGGGAAACACGCACCATCGGCAGGCAGAGATGATAAGCTATGTCACTGAAACAAGCTTTCTCCTCGCTCTTTTACACCTCTCTCTCTTACAAGAAGGGGGAGTGGAAATGTATCTGCGTTTCCCTCATATTGAGATGGTTGGCTCCGCTCTGTTGGTGTGAAAAAGTAGTGGGATTAGTTCAAAGTTTCACGTGCCACACCCTCAACCCTAAAAAATATTAAAAGCCACAAAAAATTTTTTATTTATTTATTTTTTTAACTTTTTTGTTGGGCACTCAGTTATTGCTGAGGTCTGCGATGTGACAGGCGGTGAGTGATTGGCACGGCTGAACTCCACAGTGTGAGGGGTGGGGATTTTTGGATGGTGGCATACTTCGTGAAGCAAGCGTGAACAGGGTCTTTTTTGAAGCGATAGTAAACGGCTCAAAACTGCCAACCTACCGTAAAATACCGCAGGAGCACCACTTCGTTCAAGCGCCCACTAATAACATTTCCAAAACTTGAAAATTCTGCAAATTATATGTTAAGCGCCTGATTTGATTGGACAAGCGCCCATGCCTAGATTAACCCAGTTTTCACTGAAATTGTGGTGGGTGCTCTTCCGGTATTTTACGGTATGCTGAGCAGCACTCGCTGCAGCATTGCCGGTAAAAACCAACTTTGGCAGTTACCTTACCTGCTGTATTTCTGTGTCCAAGACCATTAGCCTCTTGGGATACAGTAGCAGCAAGTGATACCGGAGTGCCCCATGGTAGCACAGCTGCAGGCATTCACTCAGAGGCTGTTCCTCGTCAGTGCTGAAAAGAGAATCCGGTACAAGCATTTCAGCTGCTAATATAAACTCTAAAATTCCAAAGAAACACGAACATCTGTACAAGCAAATACCAAGTCGAACCTGGTTGTAATGAAGTTGACGAGAACTGGAAATATACATTGGCTATTCTGCAAATTTAGTTATATCTAAAACTCATTAAAAACAACTGCTATCTTTTTAAGCACATGGCACATGATCATCAAATGACTTGCATGATAGCCTTAATTCTATTTTGGTGAATCTGGTGTTCTGCAGCAACGCAAATACTGAAGTCACATTGTTGTACGTATAAGTCGCACCCCTCTATTAATGCCTGTGTTCACAAAGAAGTTGGTACATGACTTGCACCTTTTATAAGCTGCATTTATATATTTAGAGGGTTGGCATGGCAAAACTGCACTAACATAAGCCTACATATCTATATAGTGATATACATGCAAACAGAAGCCAGTTTCAACGTTTTTGCCAAAGAAACAAACTAGAAATATGACCCCCGCAGCATATTCGCGCAGTTAAGGTCCATACTTATGCGGAAAGCAAGTCGTCAGAATGACAACGAGCTCTGATTGGATTAGATTGAAAGGGTAGTGGGAAGACCTCAATGCCAGATGCCTCGAGGTCTACCCACTATCTTTTTCAATTAGCCAATAAGAGCTCGGCGTTCGGACACCATTGCAACCCCTGTCCAAGCAGACAAACTTGTGCTCCGCATGAGAAGAAAACACATACAAGTCACCACAAATTTGACGTCCGTGTTTGCACGGCGTGAGGTCGTTCTGCCTCTGAGGTGCGGCGACACTGGTTTACATCATAGATGATAAGTTTAGCCAGTGCAGCACAACCGCTAGCCTGAGGTCTTTTAACATGTACCACGCAGTAGTGGTACATGACTGCACGCCGGTATGATGCTCATCCAGATCGAAACGGGCAGGGGTGGGGATTGAACCCAGGAGCCTAGGTTCTGCAGCGCGAGCTTTCGCTCCACGTGCTCCGAGCTGCGTTGCGCTAACATGCTCAGCCATCGGTCTCCTTATATCGGTCACACTTTTGTAATAAGACACACCCGATGAAATATTTGTAAAAAGACTGCGACTTATTCACTCTGTGCAATGCAACCGGCATGCCGCCGCACGGCCGTTACCGAAGGTGGGCAGTGAGAACGCCAGCGAAACGAAACTATGCTGAGTAGATTGGTACGCTCATGAATCTGGAGTGGTGCGGTTGTGCTGGGTTGACAGCATGATCTGTTGCGTCGTTAAGAGCCTCAATAGTTAGGTGTCGTGTCTCGTGGGGACAAGGCTTCATAGTTTTTCAACTCGCCGCTGTTTTGTGGGGCAGCGACAATGATGGACCCGTGCCGTACAATGCAAGGGATTTGGTCTCCCGATGATGTCTCCCACTGTATCGGCACCGATGACATATTCTACACTGCCGCGCTGTGTTTGGCTTTGTGCCAGTAACGCCTAAATAGGTATGTCAGCGCCAAGGGGACAAACTAAAATATCATCCCACACTCGCGGGTGTGCAGTGCCAATTTCGCTGGAAGGATGCCTACCGAAGACGTTTCGTCCCCATCGTATGTGATGATATTTCTTGACCAGTATGGCATGCAGTCTGTACTTCATGAAAAAGGATTCAAACGTACAAGAAGATCTGAATGGTACAAACAGTGGCAAATGGTAATCCAAACAAAATTACAATGAAACTTGGTGTCGCTGGACAATCAATGTTTGAGTATGGCAGTTCAAGTGGTGTGCTTTCTTTTTGGATCAGCCTCCTTTCGGACGTGGAAATCACCTTTTTTCACATATAGGGCTGCCGGTAGGCAGTAGGTGACTGCAAGACAAAGCACCAGAATTGTTTTTGATGAAATTAGTACAAGACAACTCTTTAAAATAATTTTAAAAATTCTCATAAAAAAAAAAATCAAATAAATTTTTTATTTTTTTTAAATTTAAATCAAATATATATATATATATATATATATATATAAATAATGGGAATGAGTGAAGATTGACAAGCGCAGCCGGGGTAATATTGTGAGCGAAGAGGGGAGAAGGTGATTATTGAATTTATTGCATTAAAGTTAGGGAAAGGGAAAGAGAGCTGGCGAAAAATTGGGCCAGGAGCGGGTATTGAACCCGCAACCTTCGCCTGTCCGGGGCGACGCCTTAACCAATTAGACCATCCCGGCCACTGGTTTCGGCGGACTCAATTTCTGACCAGCTCTCCGTGTACTGTTTAGTTTCGAATTCGCTTAACTTGGCAGACGACAACCGTTACTGATTTAAGGCCCGCGCTATATCCGACATGCGGCAGTGACGTGGCACGTCATTTCAGCTTGTAAATGTCGGAAAGGGCCCGTCTTCCAAGATGTCTAGGGAACCACACCTCCCCATAGGGATAGGCTGCACCTATATATAATGGGAACGAGTGAAGATTGACAAGTGCAGCCGTGGTAATACTGTGAACGAAGAGGGGAGAAGGTGAATATTGAATTTATTGCATTAAAGTTAGGGAAAGGGAAAGAGAAGGGAAATCCCCCGCTCCTGGCCCAATTTTTCGCCAGCTCTCTTTCCCTTTCCCTTTCCCTAACTTTAATGCAATAAATTCAATATTCACCTTCTCCCCTCTTCGTTCACAATATATATATATATATATACATATATATATATATGTATATATATTTTTCAAATCACTTTATCTAAAAAAAAGAAATTCGTTCTAGTCTTTTTGAGCACGGTAAATGGATTCTTCAATCCGCCCAATCACTGGAAACAGGGTAAAATAAAGATTCACTGTAAATTGAATCATACCGTAAAGTGCAGAAAAATTAAAAACATTTTTCTTGACATAAAACACGTCATGCTAAAACAAAAAGAGCTTGATTTGTTTGGTTATTGAAAATGCTTTATTTGCTATAATACTTCAGCAAAACAAAATAAGAATATCTGCTAGCTCCAGCCAAATTGTTTTCTATCAGCTTCATGAACGTGGTGCGACTGTTGCCATAGCTTCTGAGGTCGGTTCCAAACAAAGTATTAAAGATCTTTCAG
This sequence comes from Ixodes scapularis, assembly GCF_016920785.2. NCBI lineage: Eukaryota > Metazoa > Arthropoda > Arachnida > Ixodida > Ixodidae > Ixodes > Ixodes scapularis. The sequence goes on along the minus strand of NW_024609880.1, from coordinate 97,943,114 downwards.
GCGCACAAAAAGTGAAAAGAATATATATATATATATATATATATATATATATATATAATTAACGAAAGAAGTGGAAGATGGAAACAAAGCTCACCTCTCCTTCAGCGTAGAAAAGCACCGCATTTTGCTCGCGTTTAAGTGCTATACAATTTTATTCGCCTTGTGTTTGTTTTATTAATTAAAAACAATAAATTTACAAGGGCAGCATCAAAGTACAGGCAAACAACAATAAAAACTTATTTATGTCATTAGTTTTGTGGGAAATGATTTTTGGAAAAGGGTGTTCTCGTAGAAAATAATCATAGATGTTGGTGCAGCTTAAATCATGATTTAAATCATCTTGAGTTTCATTCTCCACCCTGAATTCAATAAATTTGTAATAGATTAATTTCAAGATGGCAATGCCTCGTCGATTTTTAGAAAAACTGCAGTGGTTGGACCTTCTAGAAGCAGAAAAGGTTCCTCGTTGGAAGCCAGCATACAGTCTGATTGATAGAAGATGTAAAATTTATTTCCTTAGATATATAAGAAGCTTCCTATATATGATGGGATATATAAGAAGTAAGATGAACTTCTTAGGTTTGCCCCAGCACTGATGCAACGTCACCCTCAACGTATCGGCTCAAAGAGCCAAAGTTCCGTCCGTCTGCTCTTTCGCCGCCACAGCTTAGCACGCAAAAGGCGCCGCAGGCTTCTCATTGTCGAATGCCAGCTCCTCCACTAGTGGCACTCCGCACGTTTTTCAAAGCGCCCCCTATAATTCCCGCACGGAGTGCATAGGCCAAAAAAAGTGAAAGCCGTTTACAACTCCCTGTAACGCTGAATTAGAGCGCAGCTCTTGAGGAGGAGGGGAAGGTACGGAGAGGGGGCTATGCCCCTCCTCCTTTCCTGCTCGGCTCCCATTTAGGAGAAAATTTTCCGCTAAATTTAGCGGAAAAAATATTCCGCTAAGTTTAGCAGAAAAAATGTCCCGCTAAATTTAGCGGAGAATTGTTCCCGCTAAATTTGTCGGGGAATTTTTTCCCGCTAAATTTGGCGAGGAATTTTTTCCGCTAACTTTAGCAGGGAAATCTTTCCGGTAAATTTAGCGGGGAAATATTTCCGCTAAATTTAGCGGGTAAAATTAAATTTCCCGCTAAATTTAATGGGTAAATATTTCTGCTAAATTTAGCGGGGAAGATTTTCCGCTAGATTTAGCAGGGAACTTTTTCTGCTGTGGGTAAATTTTCCCCTAGATTTAGCGGGGAAATTTTTCCGTTAAATTTAGCGGGTAAAATTTCCCGCTAAATTTAGCGGGGAAATTTTTTCACTAAATTTAGCGGGTAAACTTTTCCACTACATTTAGCGGGGAAATTGTTCCGCTAAATTTAGTGGGTAAAATTTCCTGCTAAATTTAGCGGGTAAAATTTTCCGCTAGATTTAGCGGGGAAATTTACCCATAATGCACAACGCGGTTACGCCGACACAACGCCGACGCCGCTCAAGCCGGAAACAGGCGCCTAAGATCTGTGCTCTAAAAACATGGATAATTCTCTTTAACATATTTTCCCGGATACGGCCGCTTTAGGTATGAGAAGCACGCACCCAATCCTGGAGTCGGCAGCCCGCATGAGCGACTTGACCCCGCTCAGTAGCCGGCTTTTGGATCGGTTCTTCTCGTCGTTGGCTGTACCACCCGGCTGACCCGAGACGTGCCACTTGCTGCCGACGCCGACTGGGGCCTGCTGCCCGCTCAGGTCTTCCACCAGGAGGAGGCAATCGGCCGCAAGAACTGAAACACGGGTTCGGCGAGCTGGATACACATCCGAAGCAACCGGAAAGAGTGCAAGAGCCAAAGCCAAACATAAACTCCGGCTCACAAACAATGTGACGAAGGGAACTTGTTCATGGAGCAATATGTTTGCCACAATCGGTCCCAATACCTACACTTACCGGCATAAATATCTTCTGTTCCAGAAGAAAACTGCTCCAACACCTCATCCACCATAAATTGAAATGAGGCTAAAAGAGTCACAACCAAATATGGTCGCGACTTTGGAGTGAGTGGCACTTGCTGATACGCCACAGAGGGGTCAACGATGCAGAACACCTTGCCTCCTGTGATAAAATTCTTCTTGCAAACAGAAGCTCAAAATCTGTTTGAGATGTTCATGCTCCAATGCCACAGATGAATGAAAGAGGAAAGAAGACAACGTAGGTGAGCAAAATATTACCAACAAGTTAGGGCATTTGCGTTCGCCTTTAGTTCTTTTAGTTTCGGTGTCAGCGTCATCGTGCGTGCCAGAATTTGAACAGAATTTTAGGTTACACAATGATTATCTACAATTTGATGAATTGTCACCATCGTAGCAATTTCTGACCATGTGTGGCACCATTCGTTAATAAGAGAACACATCTGAACTGAGTGCGTATCTCAACATGTCCTATGTATGACTATTTTGTCAGGTATGACCAAAGTACTGCAGAAATATTTTTTTTCTCGTTTCTTTGTTAGTTTCAGGCTCGCTAAGCTAGATCAGTACCTGTTTGTTTGTAAATGAGCCAAAAGAAAAGCTACCTGATGATGCCACCCTATTTGTCCCAGAGACTAGATCACCCATTAAAGGTTGAAGCTGTACCACACTGTTACTGATCATGTTTTGTGCATACTGCAAGAGATTGGAAACTGTTGCCATCCTCGCTATATTTCCTGCATCATATTCACTGTGTTCATTCAACTCTATATGTAACCCTCTCTTTGCTATATGTGTGTAAATAAATAAAAAAATTCCTGGCTTTGACATTCTGTCAGATTAAGGAATATGCGATAACACTTGGTGGAGCTTTAAAGGGATAGTGAACTGAAATTTCGAGCTCACAAAACAAGGCTGGACTGATTGGCGGAACGCTGCAAAACTCATAAACATCACTCATACGGCGATATCTCTAACGGATTGCCGTATTTTTGGAAAAGAAGTACGCGATTAAACACGGCCAACGAGGCAAGTCACGTCACAATTCTCATTCCCTCTCCTCCTCGCTACGTCTTGTCGAGCTGGTGAACCGAAGCGAGGAGGAGAGAAGTGAGGCCGCTTGCCCTCATTCTCAATTTTTCCAGGGGAACAATGACGTCATCGCCCTTGCTTGATCGCGCCCTTCTTTTCCAAAAGCACAGCTGCCCGTTTGAGATATCAATGTATGAGTGATGTTTTGGAGTTTGTAGCGTTCCGCGGCTTTAGTTTGCAAACTCCAAATTTCGGTTCAGTATCCCTTTAAATGAGCAGCACTTGCTTACGAAAGGTTATGCAACGTGACACATGGCAGAGGTATTGTGAATGTATGAAATACTTTTCTCCTTCATACATGCACCTCTCTTTGGGGACACTGCGTCATGTTCTCCGAAATGCCGCTGTGCACACAAACTGACAGTGAAATGCCTCCGTGCCCGCTAGATCATTTTTGAATACAGTTTAGCACTCAAAACATAAGGACACAAAGACGAGAATCAGACACCACAAGCACACTGTGGTGTCTGACTTTCGTCTTTGTGTCCTTGTGTTTTGAGCGCTAAAATGTATTCCAAGTTCCAAAACCAACTAGCCCAACAATCTACTCTACTAGATTAATTTACTATAATACACACAGCTGCGCTCTGCTGCTGAAACTCCCTCCCATGGCCTCGCTATGGTGTGACCAAAACCAACGTAGGCAAGCAAGATCCGTAAGAGTTCCGATAGAAAGCTATTGCTTTAATCTGCTGAATAGGCCTCTTGACTAAGCGGAACTTACAGCAGACGGCGTTCTCGCAGAAGGGGTCCAGGGAGAAGGACAGGAGGGCATCAGCATAGTTCTTCCGCCAGAGCTGTGCCCCGCTGTCAGCATGCCAGAGGACCAGAGTGCCCAGCGAGTACAGAGTCAGCAGGAGGTGGTGGCTGCTGTCTCCTCCCACCAGCCAGTTCATTTCTGCACAAGCGAAATCGAGTGTTGGCTAGGTCGTCCGAGCCCAGCCGTCTCAGCAAGGCTGGGTTGGCGAGTGTGGCAAGGCCGATGGTATGCAAACAAGCGTATGTTTCAAGACAGCAATTTAGCCAATTTTTGCTAGTCTCCCATTTGTCTGCAAGTTGGCACATCAATTCAATGAATTTGTTCGTAAATTGCGAGTCGAAATATTTTATGACCATACATTTTTTCCACTGTAATTGAACTTCATGTTCAATTACTCCAAATCGACTACTAATTGCCGCTCCTTGAAAGTGGCAAATAGTAGTAAGCAAGGCTGTTGCAAGTATGGGTGATACACATTCCTAACATATTCTGGGCTCTCACAAACACTTTGCTGCCCATCACTTTGTGAAAGCTGGAATAGAGACAACTATTTGAAAAACTTTCCTGTAAGGTCCCACATGTATTGCCATGAAATGTGCTCTGGTTAAATTTATTAGCCATACCCACAGAATCCTCTACGAGACAAGAGTGGTTGCATGAGTAGGACTAGGGTCACAAAATAAACTAAGTTTAAAGTATCGGCACTCCATTGCCTGACAGTCTTGTGGGCACTGCCACTATGTTGCCTAGTGCAAAGCAGATGCAATTTGCAATAGTCATACAATGATAAAATATTATCCCTTGAGCTTCAGATATACAATGTTACAATTTATAAAGCTTTAGATAACCAAAAACAATGATTTTTAGCAACAAGAAGGCTTAAGTGTCGTTACTCTGAAGTGCAGCCTATGTAGTGGCTTTAGGTAGGATCACTTGCAGCCCTGTTGGGGTTGCAGCATTCACTTGCCAAGCAGAGCACGGTCCGGCTCGGTCAGGGTGCTGCGCACAGTAGCCTGGGAGATGTCCCATACCAGCACCGTGCCTGAAGTGTCTGCGCTGGCCAGCTTCAGGTGGTATGGATTGACTAGATCGTGATAGTGCATGTGGCGCGACCACCGGACCTGCATAAGCAACAGATTAGCGCAACTCTGGCTTGAGCTCATCATCTAGCCGTAGATGGCGCACCTTGGTGACATTGTGGTTGTGTCCAGAAAGCGTCTGGAAGACCTGCAACAAAAGAAGACACTGGCGTATAAAATGTGAATCTGCTGCATGTTAGGATAGCAGGACAGGCCCCTCCCACAAAGCTCCCTGCTTGCAGCAACTGGTGGTTTCCTCGTCTCCAGCATTTGCTCTGCTAATGTGGCAAGAGTGGAGGGCTTCGTTGGAGGAGCTTATCCTGCTAAAGCATGACGATCAGCGTGTCCTCATATAACAGATCACTTACTTGCAGTCTTACACTTGGTGACATCCCCCTACCCAACGTCAGCAACAGCAAAATTCTCGCAGTTACATTCGATCAGCACCTAAATTTCATTAGACACGTGCACGAGACCACCTCCCGTGCAAGGCGCACATTGGGATTCATTACTCACATCACCCGCGGCATGCCGGCGGCATCACTTAGAGATCTATACACGGCTCTGGTGCTCCCTCAACTCGAGTTTTGTTCAGCTATATGGGATCCCCCCTCAACTGTCCTGAAGAGCTACCTTGAGGGTATCCAGCGGAGAGCAGCCTTCACGCTCTACAGACGCGTCTTCCCATCATCGTGCCACACGGCCTCGAGGGACCTCCCAACCGCAAGACTCCTACAGCACGCCAAGTGGCAGAGCCTACAACACCGTAGGGATGTGGCAACAATCAGGTTGCTCTGCCTCTTTATGGGCACTGGTCCGCCTGAAGTCCCCTTTTCACTGCGCCTCAACAAACGCACCGGCAGGCTGCAGCCCCCTCTATCGCGGACCCTGCACCACAGCAAGTTGTGGCTCATACGTGCTGCAATTCTCTGGAGGTCACTCCCCTCAAAGATGACAGAAACTTTCCCCGACCACCGTGATGACATTCGGGAGCTGTGCAGAGCAATCGCGTCCCCCATATAGTGTGTGTGTGTACATATATGTCCTCTTTAGGTACTGTACAGTATGTGTGCCTGGACCCTTTTGTCTGTCCCTGACCGATACTTATCTTCGTTCCCCCCCCCCCCTTTTTTTTTTTTTCTTCTAGTCTCAATTTATAGCGCCGCCCGGTCGGTGTCAGGGGCACTAAACGTGTATGGGCACACTGCCTTTCCCTGAATACCTGCACACCAGGCGGCACTGTACAATAAAAGTGCAATAAAAATACAATACAATACAATACAATTAACCTTGGCGAAAATGAACATTGTCGTGGGTTCACCAAGTGATGTACTCATTTCGTTAACAGGTGATGAGATTTTTTGCCCGTTCGTCTTCTGAACACCGTTTTCATCATTAGTCTAGTCAAGGTACATTCGTAAGAGTGGCCACAACAGGTGGCTTTTGTAGCACTGAGACTTTCCACGGCAAAACGTACCTTTGCATACTTCGTGTCGACGACGACGATATGCTTGTGGCACCCATATGCCAGTAAAGACTGGAATCCCCTGCAATTCGAGAAGATGACGTACTCCAGAATTATTAAGGCACATTGAGTGCACTTACATGGAAGGGGCACACAACCGTTTGTCTTTGCGGCCTTATACATGCTCCGAATTGTCGTGACATGCTTTAAGCGGTATCCGAATAATTCCACTAAACACAACGCCAGCAACTCACCACTCTATGGCATCTTTATTGGCTGGGGCAAGAGCACCGGGCAGGATCCTCGAAGAGATCTTTTTGATCACGGGATTCACCGTTCCGTCGTCGCTGCGTTTTTCGGAGGAATCCCGCGCTAGCGGTGACATCCCTCCGTCGGTTGCACCGACCATCGAAGCGTACGATGGGCGCAAATAGGAATGTAAAATGCCTTCACCTCACGAACTGTTTACACATACCAACACCCACAGCCAAAGAGCCTCATGAACTCATCCGACTGTTCATCACCACACGACCGCACAGACAACAGTGTCACAACACAGACTCCAGTCCATACCGTCCATACGTCCACACCAGTCCACACCTCATTGATCTGCGCATGACTGCGCATGACGTAAGGGGGTGGACAAATGCATAACAAACGCCACAAAACAGGCGGCGGCTTGCGCCATCTGGCTTGTGTTTTTATATCCGTGTGACGGAAGTACCCCTTCAGAACCGGGTATACGCACCTTCCGCCCAACAGATCGACAGGGAAATAAAATATTTCTTTCCAGAGTTCTGTCACCAGCCAGATAACCTTGATGATCTCCACCCTGCTAACATCCGCCATTTCCCCCCGAATTTCCTCACTAGGTCAGTCTCGTTTTTGCGAGATTTTGCGGATTTTGACTTATCACGGACATTAATAAAAGCATGGGCGTATGGGGGGGTGGCGGGGTTGGTTAGCTTCTCCACTCAAAAACAAGTTGGTACGCCACTGAATAAAAGTGTTCTTTTCTCCATTAATAACTTCTGTCAAAATTACTTACTGTGACAACTTGGTTTTACAGCTATGCTCTTCAGATATTTTTTAGATGCATTCTGAAACTTGATAACCAGCATTTCCACCAAAACATTATTCTGAGCCTGCCTAAAGCTTCAATTCATTGCATTGACCAGTACAGTAACACTGACAAACAGACGTACATGTTGCGTGGAGGGTTTCTATAGTTTCATGGACACACGTTTCGTTGACACAAACGTTTCACTGACACAAACGTTTCATCGACAATCACTACGCGAATTGCACGCTGCAGGGACATTTCATTACGCGTGCATCACTGCAGTGGGCGTTAACCCGTTCCCCCCGCCAGCGTTCACACCGGTTCCCGGCGACACTCTGCAGCGGCTCATTACAAAAATGCTAACCCACCTGGCTGACCCGTACACGCCGCTTTGAAACGGCAGTCTCATACAGCTTATTACAGAAAAAAGCTCATCTCAGCTGTTGATAAAACGATTTGTCAATGAAACATTGCATGTCAATGAAACTATCTGTTGATAAAATGTTGTTCCATGAAGTGATTGCCACCGATGAAAGCCTGTGCGCTAGATTTAAACATCACCACAGCGAGATCCAGCGCAGACATAAATTGGACACGAGTGCTGCAACAGCGTTCTGCTGCACCACACGTCCAGTCAACGCATTTGACTTGGGCCCAATTGCTAAGTTGGCACCATCCAAATGTGATGACATCAAGTAGAGGCAGAGGGTGCTGTTTACAATTTGATTATTCTAGCAGGTGTTAGCTGTAGTCGTTAACACATCCTGAACTTTTTCCCCATATTCAAAATAAAGAACTTTATGAAAACCCTCTTCCAACACCCTCCAAAATAGGCAAGAGGAAAGAATCTTTTGAGGCAAGCAATACTTGAGACCACCGAAAACGAAAGTTTTATTAAGCCACAGGTATTACAATACAATGTCATAAATAAAAATGCTCAGTTAGTTTTCCGCAAACATGGTGCCGAAAACGGGTGTTCACTTTTGTATGCAAATCATTATAAGCAATCCGCCCAGAGACGGTGTGTTGCACACAGTAATTGCACTAACCCATCGGTGCCAATGAGCCTAGTTCGGCTTCAAAGCGCCTGACGCGTGCACGCTGTGCGCCCGGGAAATACAAACCAAGATGTGGCAACTTCTCGCCCCCCGGCCAAAGTTCTTTCGCACCTGTTGGGGTATACTCTCGAAACAATTAAAATACAACTACTCCGCGACTGCTTCGAAGATTATAAATAACCGTTACGGAGCACAGTTTTAAAAAAAGATTACTACGCTACTAACGAAATGCGGGTATCAATCGAGAGTTGCACGCCAAAATCATACGGATAGCGTAGCGGCCCCAGTGTAGTTATACTCATTTTTGGTCCAAACAACTGCCAAGAAAACTCGAGCAAAAACAAAGACCCCTAAAATATATCACACAAAACGCTCCACTCACTCCTCTTCCTCCTCCACTTTCGCCAGCTTCCGTTTTCTCGTCTCGCTTCTGCACCGCCGCAACAAACCGATACGAAAAGGCACAACAAACTTCCGGGATACCATCGCGGCGGCTCTCGTCCAAAAATATACTGCCGTTTCTACCGTCACTCACGAAGGAAAGGAAAGGAAGGCAGGAGAGAAGGCGACCAAGCACAAAGCCAGCCGCCACCGTTGCCGGCAATCGCAGCGTCCCACCCAAAAGTATATACAGGCCGAGAAGACGGCAAAAGCAACCGCAAAACAAGCCAGAGTCCACCGCCGCCAGTTATAAGCGTGCAGGGGGTCGCAGCGCCACACTCGTCGGATAGCATCTGCATGCAGCAGATAGTTTCCACATATCGCGACAGTGGGCGGGGCCCCCAAAACTAGGGCGGGCACGGATCGGCTCGGCTAGGGGCTAGACAGCATACTTCAAAGAAAGTCAAACTAGAATAAGCAAAACACAAACCCTGCAAAACAAGTAAAAAAAAAAAAAAAAAAAAAGCAGCTTTGTAGTTATATTTTGTCCGCGATTGTATTCCTAAAAGGGAGAATGTTGAAAGAGGAAAAGCAGAGGGGGAGAGAGGGGGATGTTTCAGGCTCTGCCATATAATTGGCTCGCACCACCTTTCTGGGCTAACCTCCTCGCTCAGAGACAAACGGGAAGCGCCCCACTTTGTCCCGCACCGTGTGACAAAACCCGAATCTTCCGGAGCAGGTGTGCGTGTGCAACCGGGATGCTGCTGCATGTGCGTGTTGTTTCACTTTCTTTCGTTTCCCTAGCTTCGCGTTGCCAGTTCGCCACAAGGGGACGGAAACACTGGAAAGCAACAAAGAAAAATAGCAACAAAAACTGGAAGTGTCGAAGTGCCAAATTAAGACCCTGCGAGGAAAAGCGCGCACGTCTGATCCCTCGGCAGTGCTAGAAACACCAAGGTGTCCGAGCCAGCCGCTTCCATCCGGCATGCCATAAATAACCCCCAACAAAAGAAAAAAAAAATTAAAACACACTAAAAAAAGACTTAGTAGACACAAAATGTTCGTACCATAAAAAGAGCAGGGGACCATAAAACAACCTAGGTAGGCTTAACCATATGGACTGGTAGAATGCATCAAGCGGTTTGGTTCTATAAAGCACTTTGCCTTCTCTTTGGAAGCTGTTGTGCTGGTTTGCAGTATACAGTGCAGAAGAGAGATGTTCCAGGGAAAGCATGCATGAGCAAGACACAAGCAAGGCCTTCGGTTGGTTGTCTCTGTCATCCTCCTCGGCTGGGAGCTGCAGCGGCGGTCTGTGTAAGCGGCGGCTGCAAACAAACGGAAGAGACGGAAGTCATCGGGTCTGCCGGCAAACAACCGTCTTGCGGTCGCTACATGGGTAGAGTGACAAGTTGTTACATTGAAAACAGCCTGCCAGCCAGCATATAACTAGCAGCAATGTCTCAGACAAGCAGCTAGTCAGAGACATCGTAAAAAGGAAAGGAAGCAAGAACAAAGAAACTGCGTGGGAAGAGAGAGAGACTAAACGTGTAGAGGGAGAGTTTGACAATTTCTTTCAAGCACCAAATGAGCAACAATCTAAGACCTTGCTGATTTTATGGAGCGTGCCACAATAAACATGGACTTCATTATTATTTTTTTATTTTTATTTTTTTTTTTAATTTTGAGAATTGTATAAGTTTATTAAGGGGGACACTAGCCCCCAAAAAACAGACAATTTCTACCAAAAAAAGTCAATTTTGAAAAATGCCATATTTACATTCACCAACATCTAGAGAGCATTCCCAAAACGTTTCATTAGTTTACACTGCATAGTTCAATTTTATAGCTTATTTTCGACCCACCGATGCTAAAGGAAAGGTAGCGGTTGAAGCACTTCGAACACATTTTTCTATGTTCCACTTTTTGCCATAAATTTCACTTTAGGAAAACTATTGTTTTCCTATTACACAGCAGAAAATTACTCTTAGGTGGTTTTCTGAGATACAATTTTGTGAGGAACATGCCTGGCTGGTTAGTTTTTCTACTTTAACATTCTTTTATGCTAAAGAAAACTACATGTGTAAAAAAAAGCAGACATGAAATTTTTTTTTTTTAATCTTCTTATGGAGTTATACTTATGAAAAACAATGTAATATAGCAAAGTAACTAGCTGGGTATGTGCTATGGGTATTTCTATGATTATGTTAGAAATATTTATTTTATTTTAAAACGATGGATTTTTTAAACGAACACACTGTCTTCCATATTGTAACATTCAAAACAAGTTTCAGAATTGACATAGGACAATGAAATTTGGCAGGGATGGTCTTGCCACTCATATAAACTTCCACTGCACATTTGAATGAAATCCAGCAAGCGGTACAGAAGATGACTTTTCTGGGCTACCTCAACTAACCATATTTTCTGACTCCCCAACCTTTACCCTTTCCTGTATGCTATTTAGAATCGCAAAATTCATAATAGTTATAGTGAAATCGGCAAGTGAGAATGATGCGAAAACCAACGTTTAAAGATACCCGCACTTTTCAGTGCCGTGACGTCAGTGGCGGGCAGGCTTGCGAGTAGAGCAAGCGGCCTAAAGAATAGAACATGCCAATCATTTGTTCCGAGCTGAAGCGCGGGTACTGGAGCGAGCATCCAAAGCATTCATTTGACACCATGAAACTGCTTCGAATCAAATGGGCACAAATTCTAGTCCAAAAAGTGAGCCCCTGCGTTCCACTGATGTCACTTTTTCGTTGTTGCCAGTAGAGACTTTCAGTTTGAAAAACACGGGGAGGACCAAAACTGTAAATTCAATAACTTCGCGTGAAAAAAATATATTTTGACCTACGTAATATTTGGGATTCTATTTTAACAAAGTTTGTGGGCGAGCTTAGCGAAATTTCAAGAAAATCGGAGACCATGAAGAAATCGCCGGAGTACCCCTTTAGAGGCCGACGACCAGACTCGAGATTCTGCAAGGCAGAAGATCCTCCTCACCATGGGGAAGGAGGAAGCAAGCAACGGTGGACAGGGAGAAGGGGGGAGAGGAGGAAGCGAGGGAAACGTGGAAAGTGCGAACTGGTTGTCGGTCCTTAAAGCTCCTTAGAAGGAGAGTTGCAGGAGCCCTCAGAAAATTCACACTCTCGCAGTGCAGCAAAGCCACCTTAGCATAATCCTTGCAGACGCTATGTGAACTGCAGGACTAGTCGTTTCTCTGGATTCCTAGTGCCCACAGCTCCTTGTGACAGTCCTTGCACTGGTGACACGAGTTGTGTAAAACCACAACAAAGTCAGAGAGCTTCTTTTCAGGTACCACTGACTTTGCCGTCCATTCACTAGAACGATCCCAACCTCGGCAAAAACACCATGTATCCATGTAAACAAAGCTGTCCATTGCTCTCCCATGTCCCCATCCTTTAAGTACAAATAGTAGAAGCTATCCTCCCCACTCGCAAGTTGTGTGGAGAGGCATGGATACGACAGCATGAAATTGCACAAATGCTATCTCGGCAAGGAGCTACAGAAGAGACTACAAAAGGGACAGATGCTATATCGGCCAGGAACTACATAAAGGAGGAACTCCATAGGAACTACAGAAAGGTCTGTGGAAGGGACCATGGGAGGAACTAAAAGGGAACGGCACACTGGTACCTTAGACCCATGTTGTTGTAAAAAAAGGTATCTCCAAACTCCGGTCTAAAAACATGCTTTTCGTGCAAGGCTTGGCGGATTTTGAGGCATTGAAGAAAACCATCTTTTGCGTTAAGTCCTTATTCCAAACTCTTTTTGTTCGTGTTCCACCCACTGAAAAGCATGTGGGAAGGACCTCAGCACTCACCTTGTAACGCTGCATCGCAGTGTTTTTCCACAGCATAAAGGCTGTCTGCTTTCATTGCTGTCACTATGGCAATGAACGCCGATTTTTCCCAACGCCGTTTGCCAGCCATATTTTAAAAGTTTTGTAATGAGCCATAGACTGTCGCCGCAAAGCGGCGTGAACACAGGTGGGGGGAGGGGGGGGGGGGAGGGGGTGAACAGGCTCCCTAGTGATGCACGCGCCATCCGAAAAGGTCATTCGGTATTCATTGTCATGGTGATGGCGATGAAAGCAGACGGCTTTTGTGCTGCAGAAGAACATTGTGACGCAGCGATACGAGGTGCGTGCTGAGGCGCTTCCCACAGGCTTTTCAATGGGCGGAACATGAACAAAAAGAGTTCAAAATAAGGACTTAACACAGAAGGCTGGTTTTCTCCAGTGCCTCGTAATTTGACAAGCCTTACACGAAAAGCGTTTTTTTTTTTTTTTTGCCCTCCCGCGCCCTGTTTTTCTTAGCCGTAACATGGGTCTAAGGTATCACTCTGCCAAGGGAACTAGAGAGAAAACTAAAATAAAAACTAAACAAGGGACTACAGAAAGAACTCCAAAGGAACTCCAAAGGAATTACAGAGGGGACTACAGAGGGGACCACAGAGGGGACCACAGAGAGGACTTTTGCACTGGTGTGTTCCTCTTGCATGAGTAGTCACCTTAGGCCTTCTCCATAGCTGCACTGGGTGGCTGGTAGACCATGCCGCCGCCACGGATGGCCGCCCCAACTGGGGCATGTGGCTGCCCGGCTCGGATTGGCTTGGCTGGTGGGAATAATGTGGACACACACATGTTCAATCAGAAAAGACTGCATTTTAAAAAAAGTGAAAGCCGCTTACAACTTCCTGTAACGCCGAATTAGAGCGCAGCTCTTGAGGAGGAGGAGGGAAGGGCACTGGGGGGGGTTGAACTAACCAGGGGAGGGTCACGTGACCTTGGGGGGTCACGTGACCTTGGGGGTGACGTTACCCCCAATGCCGATGATGTCATCACTGACGTCACTGATGACGTCGTCAGTGACGATGACGATGCGGGTACCAATGACGTCATTAGTGACGTCACTGATGACTTCACCAGTGATGATGACGATGACGATGCGAATGTCGGTGACGTCATCAGTGACGTCGCTGATGACGTCATCAGTGACGTCACTAATGACGTCATTGACGTCTAATGACGTCACTAATGACGATGCGGATGGCGGTGACGGCATCAGTGACGTCACTGATGACGTCATCAGTGATGATGACGATGACGATGTCGGTAACGTCATCAGTGACGATGACGATGAGGATGCCGGTGACGTCATCAGTGATGATGACGATGACGATGTGGATGCCGGTGACGTCATCAGTGATGATGACGATGACGATGTGGATGCCGGTGACGTCATCAGTGATGATGACGATGACGATGTGGATGCCGGTGACGTCATCAGTGACGATGACGTCATCGGGGGGTCACGCGACATCGGCGGGGGCCACGTGACCTCGGGGGGTCACGTGACCTCAAGGAGGGGGTCACGTGACCTCGAGGAGGGGGTCACGTGACCTCAGGGGAGTCACGTGACCCCGGTGGGGGGCTCACGGGGTGCATTATGGGACATTTCCCATGATGCACCGCACGGTTACGCCGACGCCGCTCAAGCCGGAAACTGGCCCCTAAGAGCTGCGCTCTAAAAACGAGAGAAACAACTTTCCAACGAAATGCCACTCGACACTATCTGCTTGCTCGATGAGAGTAGCAAAAAAGCTTTCTATTACACTTTATCTGACAAGCCAAGCATGTTGCTGCTACAGCACTCATTTAATTCAAACCTGAAGTGACTGGCACATTTAATTATCAGAAGTGATCTGCACACCAGAGAATTTAAAACAAACTTCTACAGTTATGGATGTTGCAATGATGGGAGCAGATGTCTAGACTAAATGAACTGATCAGCATATTCACAAAATTTGCGCAACTTAAGGAGTGTACAGTTCTAAACCCGATTTTTCCAAGTGTAGACTCCCAAATGCTGGCCCTTAAAGCCCGACCTACAAAAAGTTTTTCTGCAGGGTGGGAAAGTCCTCCTTGCCAACCCTCACAATCCACCCCTCCCACTGCTATCTTTATGTTGGGGGACTCCTTTTGGTGTTGCCTCTTGGGGACTGGATAAGCCAGGATCTTCTCCCGGCTTAGCCAGCTCCAAGAGCCAGCAACAAAGGGCGTTCCCCGCCGTCAAGGTAGCAGTGGGAGAGGGGGAAATGTGAAGGGTGTCAAGAAGGGCCTTCCTAACCCGCTGAAAAACTTTTTGTAGGTAGGCCTTTAAAAGAGCTGTGCAGCGATTTTAACGTTGAAAGAATCGGCATCTTCTGCTTTTGATATTGTTCACCTTGTCACAAATGACAGAAAACACACCTCTTTTCATCAAAATATTGCGATTCTGCCGCGCAATAGCGAGGCAAAACTTGGAATATTCCCCGACCTGCAGCCGCGAGTGGCGGCCATGAGAAACATGCGGCGTGACGTCAATGGGGAATCTTGTAGAAAGATAGCAAGTTGTGCGAATACCTGCTCGATAAAAGGTAACTTTTCTATAAATCTTGTCATTCCAACATATATATAAATGCGTCAAAAACCTGGTATCATCGCCAAAACTTTTATTATACAGAGTTTTATTGGCGCCATCTATCCTAGGTCCACAAAACCCTCAGCTCTCTCTGCTACTGCGAACAGCCGCCAGAAGCCAAAGGGGGAGGGAGATAGGGCCGGACGGGTATAGCCGGACCCGCATGAGACTTTCCTCCTTTCACCTTATTGTTCGCGCGGCGCCCGCCAGCACGTGGTCACGCGGTCGCGAGCGGTTGAGTTCTTGCTGCTCACTGATGGCTCTAAGGAGAGAACTTTTCCGGAACCCCGCGCCTATGCCATCAACGTCACTGCGCACGTGACCCGGAAAACGACGTATGAGTTGAGAGGCAGCAAAAACCTGGATCTTTTTAATCTTTTTAAATAAAAACTAGGGTATCCAGGCAAAATCTGTTTTCTGTAGTTCACTTCAAAAGTGTCAGGCATCAACTTCCACAATAATTTAAGCAAAGCCCTGAAATTGTTGCACAGCTCCTTTAAGCACGAAGTCCACTTATGACAAGCTCTTCTGTTGAAGACTAGCACACCGTAAGTGGTTACGCTAAGCTGCGACGTTACCAGCGCTGCTTCCAGGCACAACCAACCTCTAAGTCTACTAGATGCATCTGGTAGGTTCCATTGGAAGAAAAGTAGTAGCAAGTATGAAAAAGCCACACCAAGCTTAGCTAATGCACACACATAGGCACACCGTTGTCTGTGCATTGGCTCGGGAACTATCACAGCTTTGTACTGCTGTGCATAATGCACACAATAAGATGGAAAAAAAAAAAAGAAAAAAAAAGATTGATGTCAGTTTAGGATGACATGTCCCTTCATTTAAAAGGCTCTTACCGATCTGGGCCATGTGAGTTCTCCTGGCCAAGTTCTTCTGCCTGACTGCCTCCTTGATGCGATCCACCTCATACTGGTAGCTGCAGTGGGAAAGACACGAGGCATTCAGAGATGCTTGGTTGAGCAACCCAGCAAAGCAGGCATGCTAACCAACCAGAAGATTTCGACAGAGCTTGTAAACCAACGTGGACTCCGGCATTAGTTGAAAGCGTGCCCGTATGGGCGTTCACAGGAATTTTTTTGGGAAGGAAAGGGCACAGCCCTATTTGTTTTCCTGATACAGGCAACCCTGTAATTGTGGAGCTTTACTGTTGGACCCTATTGGGGAGGAGGACAGACCGTGATGCCCCAAGCGGTTAACCTAACAACTACACGGATGGGGACAACAAATACAATGACGCAGCGTTCGGCCGACATAACCGAACGCGGCGTCAGCGTTCGGCTGGAGTTCCGTGTTCTCCGGCGAAGGGGAGGAGGGGCTCTTTTGTTTCCACTCGGCCCGCATGAACAATGCAGCATGCACGATCCCAGCTCATCACAAAAGCCGAAGTGGGTCAAGCTCGCATTTTTTGAGGATAGATCCGGCACTTAACGTCGCTTCGTCAATTGTTAGTATTTTTTTTATTAAACTGCACCCCGCGCTCTATAGTAGAAAATGACATGGCCATGCCCATAAGGCCTGTCGGCATGTGCACAGGCCTTGTGTTGAGTAAACACCAAGCGTGGGGAAAACAAACGGGTCAGAGCGCCCCCTATAGTCCGATCTCCTGCCCAATACCCCAGAAAATTCCAAGGGGGGGGGGGGGGCAACTGACCCCCTTGCAGTCCCTCTGGAGGCCAATGCACCCATGCATGCCCATACAAATCACTGAATTCTGCACGTTGTTCCTGATAGCATGACGGAATTCAAGGAGGGGCACTTTCACGCTGAAGTCCCTACACTTCATATCGTCATATGAACCCCATCCCTTATAAAAGCTTTGATAATCGCTTAGGACTCCACAGAAACATCATGGTATGCCGTCTTTGATGCTGCCATTCTTGAATCGAGTGTAGCAGCCATTCGAACATGCGAATATGTAAAAAATATGCAAATGCCAGAAACAGTACGAAAGGGAAAGCAAGTGAAAATGGCAGAAAAGGGCCACTGACCGCTTTCTGTCGCGCATGGCACTCTCCTTCGCTTCTTTCAGAGCAGTTTCCAGAGCCTTGACTCGCTCCATCGTTGCTCGCAAGCGCTTTTCCAGCTTAGGCAGTTCGCAGCGCAAGTCGGCGTTGTCACGCACCAACTGCACAGGAGAGGAAAACCGAGAAGTTGGGGAACTGCTTGGACAACTGCGGCAGCTCCTTGGCACGGACATAGGCAACACAAAACAAGACAGTTGCAGTGTATCGGGAACCAGCTAGGAGAAAGAACCTGCTTGCAATAGCCGCTCTATGAAGTGCTCTCTTCGAGAACCTACAGACAACCACAACTAATCGCCCACCCCAATTTATGGGCAAATATTGATTTCCAAAAAAACACAGAGTCATCGCCCCACCCCTACAAATTCCCCAACGCAAACTCTGCAATCTGCGAATACTCATCCTACCCGAATGACGCGAACCTTACAGTTGGAAGACGTCTGTTACAAAGTAAAACAAAGGAGGGAAAGATATCTCTTTGCTTACGCATTTCCTCCGCGAGCGACCCCAAAGTCGTAGTGCATTCGTGCAAAAAGAAAACAATGGAAATAACAAAATGAAACTTTGTTTTGCTTACAAAAAATTCGTCGGACAAAAAAAAAACAGTCGGAAAAATAACACAAGCAGTTACCCATTCAGGAATCGCGAGGTTAGCGAACGACCCATATTCTGGAATATAACTGCGGGGTCAAAGTCTGTCTCCGCCGAAGGTTGCTGCGGACCTGCTCCTTCTCCCGGCATGTAGCGACCACGGTTGTGCAATGTTTGAAGCAAAGCCAATGAGTAAGGTTTGCTGGAACGCTGAACACAGATGTTTGTAGAGCGTCCTATTTCGAGCTCCGTGTTCATGGTGCCGCAAAGCATCGCAAAGTATCGTTTTTCGTTGCTCCTTTTGTCTGCCCCCCATCCAAAGGGTTTGGCCGTACGTCCATACGTCCAAAAAGCAATGCACCCTGTCCCACCTGCTTGTGGACCTTGGTAAGCTGGTCCAGGTTGTTCTCGAGGAAGGCGATCTTCTGCTTTTGGGCCAGGCTGCCCCCCGAGGCATCCTCCGAATCCTCTCCGGCCGAGGCCTTCTTCACCCGGCTCTGCAGGTCCTGCACGAAGAGCTTGCGCAGGTTGTGCAGTGTCTGCAGCTCCTTGGACACAGTCTCCTCCAGGCCCTTCAGGTCCTGGCGGGCCTGCTCACGCCGGGCATTCAGGAATCTGCATTTGGTGCGGGAGGTGGTTACTCGGCATTTGCTGGATGCACTCTCAAGCAGGAGAGCAGGGTTTTGTAGTAGAAACAGTCTTTCTGCTAGAATAAAAGGAGCCGTGTTCTAGTATCGTTTAACGCAGAATGTGCTTTATGAGGCGTTTCGCGCGATGAAATCGTCATGAACAAGCGTCATAACGACCATCGTGAAGATTTTATATAAAGTTAATACATAAAGCTCAAACACTGGTGGGGCTCGAACCTGGGTCGATGCGATGGCAGCCGGATATCGTAGCCACTAAGCTATTAGCACAGCTGATCTGGACGGATAAATTACCGTAATATCCCGAGTCATTGCCCACCCCCCTACCGCCTGAAATTCATTAAAAAAGTGGGGTGGGCCATGTCTCGGTGGGTGAGCACAAACACTTAAAAAAAAGCGGAAAAAACCGCCTATTTTTCTCTGCGTATCTAGCGCTGATGCACAAAAGATACATCAAACTCAAAACTCGATTTAGCTTCATTGTTTTATAGAAAAAAAAATGCTCTATAGCGAAGTCCGTTGCTTGCATACGCGCTAGAAACACCGCCGATCTGCATATAGCGCGTACGTTTGTTCCGTGAAAGAATGTCACCACTATGTTCTCCTAGTTAGTAAAAAAAAAAAGAAAAGTCTACAAGAAAATAGAAAAACCAACCAGGCGCAACGAGCGAGCGAGCGGACCAAAGAAGCGACCAAGAGCAATGCTGGGAAAGCGGGAAAGCCGGCGGTCGCGTTGGCAAATACTTTGGCCTCGGGCCAAGTCGGGCGCCTTGTCAATTGCAAGCTCTTGCGCAACTTTCTTGTTTGGTGCGTACATACGTGCGTTCGTGCACGGCGGGCTATTAATGCACGGTGGGTACGCTCTGCAAACGTCTGTGTAGGGCGTTCCAGCAAAGCTTTATTTACGCGTTGGCTTTGCCTAAAATATTGCACAACCGCGGTCGCGACGGGCGGGAAGAAGGAGCGGGTTCGCGGTGACCTTACTTCGGCCGAGACAGACTTTGACCTAACACTCCGCGGTTACATTAACAAACTCTTATTTTGTTATCTCCATCGTTTTCTTTTCGCACGGATACACGACCACTTTGGGGTCGCTCATGGAGGAAATGCGTAAACAAAAAGAAGTGTCTTTCCCTCCTTCGTTTTACTTTGTCACGGACGTCCTCCAACTGTAAGGTCCGCGGCCGCGTCATTCGGGTAGGATGAGTGTTCGCGGATCGCAGAGTCCGCGCTGGGGTATTTGAAGGGGTGGGCGATGACTCGGTGTTTTTTCGGAAATCAATATTGGCCCCAAAACTGGGGTGGGCGATGGCTCGGGGATGGGCGATGACTCGGGATATTACGGTAATGATTTATTTGGAGGGATAAAATCTACACCATGCCTTGGCCTTCAAAAATTAACACAGAATCTTTAAAAAAATGTAAAAAAAAATGAATGCAAACGTGTTGGTTGGAACGGCAGGTTTTGGGTGAAAATATAATTTAAAACAAATAAAAACACAACCAAAATTAATCAGTAAAAATACAATACAAATAAAATAATAAAACAAATAACAGAATGAGAATAAAATTATAACAAAAAAATAATAAAACACCCGAAAAATACTTGGAATAAACAAAATAAAAATAGATAACAAAAAGATTGAAAAATCTTACACAAACGACACCACACTGAGTGTGGTTTGTGTGGGACACATTGTGTGCTCCCTGGTATTTGTCCGCATGATCAAGCCTGTACAATTTTCCTTGTAAGTAAGCTCACTATTTACTAGTACTATGTACTGTTCTGCCCGCCAAGAATCACCCTCACTGCATCTAGCCTCGCCGTACCCTTCAACTAGACACCAAATGTGGCGAGAATGACTCGGGGGCCTAACCCCATGGTTTGGTGTCTCGTTGACAACGAGTGAACCTAAAAAGCAATGGTGCCACCAACTCCAATGAACAAAAAAAATGTTTCCAGCAATGCGTCCTCCCTTCTGGATAAGACTCGAACTAAACTCGGTGCCACTCTTAAGACGACACGGAAGTCTGCACACAGCTGGGAGCAATGCATTACCAAACCCCAGCCCAAACTATGAGGTGATCGATAATTCTGGCAGTTGCTGAAGCTGCTATGCAAACACAATGTTAGGCAGACTCAAAGACGATCATGCTTTCTTGTTTCGCAGATCTGTCTCTTGTCTTTAAAACGGAGAGTAGGGACAAGATCTGGAAGGCCTCCAACTAAGGGCACAGAAAGGCTCGGGCAAAACAAAGCTGCTCTCATACTCACTGTAGTTCCTGCAGCTTCTGGCTCTTCTCCTGTTCCTCCTGCTTCAGCTTCTCATATTCTTGCTGCAGGCGGTCTTGTGCCAGGGACAACTTCTGGTTGGTGCTGCATCAACAGGCAATGCCGCCAGTCACACAAGGCATCTCTCAAAGCCGGCACTACAAGCTTCAGCAGATGCTCTGTTTACGGCAGTGAAGAAACGACTCACACCTCAACCTTTTGCTACCTGCAAGGAAATTCTGAAGAGGCATGCATCGTGGGAAAGAGCTAGCATTCCCAGTTCTAAGAAATAAAGAAATTTTACTAGGTGCTTCAATAAACCATTGCTGGTGGCTGGGAATTTTGAGGACAAGAGTCTAGCAAACACTTGTCAATCATAACTATTCCAATTTTCACATTGAGATATCTTTAGAGGTGCGCAAATACCAGTGGCTCGAATCATCTGAACGCAGGGTTCTCCTTGGAAATTTCCGAGATGTGGAGATACGACAATCCCCAGGGTGTTGGCAGGGACGAGGGGGCCATAACTGGACTTTTTGGTGCCGCTATGGCCCCCTCCTCCACCAGCGATCTTGTTTGCAGGGATTAGGCAGTTCAGATGCGTAGTGCCACACAAATCTGCCAAACTTAACAATCTGGTGCGTCGCGCATTTTCAAAATCGGCACTGTCTTGTCCAGCAGAGCTAAAATATAGAGGTGGGCTGGACATTGTAGAGATGGGCAGTCAGCCAGACTGGTGGGCAGCAAAACCACAGGTGCCCACAGTGAGGAGAGCCCTGTCTGGACGCCATCATCGAGAGCAGTGCCCTGGACAGCTGCCGAGTCGGCGCTTTTAAATGAAAACTCCTATTCTTGTGCTCCTTATATTATTTGGTTCATGGCAATTACACAAACAGTTGTTTAAAAGCTTTTAGAAAGCATGTTCACGGATAGAATAGACCGCAAAACCCAGTCAATGTGAGTGCAACATTTAGGTTTCGTTCAGGGGAGGTATTTTTCAACACCGAATTTTACTCCTTCAGTTGGTGCCTAAGATGGGCATGTATGTTTCACCACGCTAATAGTTTTAGTGACAGTCTCTGTCACTAGAAAAAAAAAGAAGAAAACCTTACATCACTTACTTGTTAAAACTGTATTGTGCTCTGTAAATGTTGCATGTATTTTCAACAAAAATTACATACGGTAAACAAATCTTTTTTTTCCAAACTCAATATTTTGTGAAAACTCGATATTCGTGAAAGCAATTATTTGCGACTTTGTTCAAGTCGCAAATGTCGCAAAGGACTTAAGTCCTCGCAAAAATTAAGTCGTTTGTAGAATATTGTCCTCCTACATGTAGGAGAGCATACACACCGTATGTTGACGGGGGGATCATCTCAATCGAGGAAGAGACCAGCCAAGTGAAACCACTGTGTCTCCAGGCTGACCGTCCTTAGGGCAAAAAGGGGAAGGGCCCAACTCACTCCTTGAGCTGGTCAATGTGGGTCATCTTGTCGGCGATCTCGTCCCGCAGCGAGGACAGCTGCTTCTGGTGGGCGTCCCTGTGCTTCTCGATCTGCTGCTCCAGGGCCTCTTTCATCTTCTCGGCAGAGTCCTTCTCCTTCTCCTTCTCCTTCGAGGCCATGATGTGCATCTCCTCTGCATTGCCGCAAACATGCAAAGACGGACATCACCGACTGCATCCAAGAGCGAGAGAATCTTGCCTCTCTATTGCAAGGGATGAAGAACCAGGCAGACTAAGCGCAAACGAAGTTCCAGACACAACTACTGTTTCCGCATCGGAAACAATAGTCATGGGCAAATCTATTTAAAGCCTACCCAATGAAGAACAAGCAAACTTGAGGTTAGCGCATCAGACCAACAAAGGTCATCTGGCACGCCCCAGCGGAGAGCTGAGGATTACTTTCGACCACCTGGGGATCTTTTGATGTGCAACCAAAATCTTGATTACATGGCGTCTTCTCCGCAATAAGCCTCTGTTAAGTGTAAGCAGCTCGGTCGGGATTCGAACCCGCCACCTGCGGATCCACAGGCCGGTGCTATTCCTCAGAGTCCACACGGGAATGGTGGCTTTTCCACACCACACGTGTCATAAAGGAAAAGCATGATATGACAAGAAGCCAACGTTTCATCTACCAATTCAGCATAGCTACTGCAAAAACTTCATTACATTAAACAATGTTGTTTAATGCAATGACATTACTGTTAGCTCTTAGGCGCACTTGAAAGCTACGCCTTCTCCATCTGCGGCCAACTCGAGCAAGTTTGCTCACCAGCTGCCTTGAGCTTGGAGCATTCTTCGTTGAGCTCGTCCAAAGACTCTTCTAGCGAGCGTCGCTTGTTCTCAATGTCCTTCATCGACTCCTGAAGAGACTTCATCTTGGCCTCGTACTGAAACACACAACCAGAAGGGTTTCCACAGGCAAAACAAAGCACCGTCGAAGTCGCCTTGCCACATGACCGCTTTTCAAAAACAGTTTCAACTGAATTCTAGTCTTTTCAAGGTATACAAGCTTTCCTTGTTGAAGTCGACATTTGTGAGATGTACAGCGCAGCTCGTCGTAATATGACGAAATGTATCTTTACGTTAGCTAGAGATGCATTAGATAGTCCATTCTCTGTAGTGCTGCTGTGAATTGATCAACAGAAATCTTTAATCTCAAAAATGACCTAAATCAATCTCAAATCATCTGATAAAAATTTGGCTAGAAATACCCACTTTCAAACTGGCTCGAGTGAAGCAAAACATTCCAAGCAACACAGAGTACCCTGAATAATGCAAATGACACTGAATTTAGGTTTGAAATTTATCGCCTCTGAAATATTTTTAAGGACTGCAAGACAGCTATCTATTCACTATTAGAAGAGTCATTTGGTTGTGTTATGAAGTTCGGCAACAAAGTAGATTATTATGCATTGCCAAACTCAAAACATTTGTGCGAGGCTGAGTTGCCTTCCTCTTTGAACAAAAAGCAGCAAGGAGTCACAGTCGCTACTCCATAATTCGACATAATTTGAACATACAAGAGGTTTCAGGAATGCGTATCAAGGAAAAGGCTGGCCACAACTTCAGAGCTTGCAGAGATGGATAAGCATTTGTGCAAATGCAGAAGAGACTCACCTGGCTGATAAGTAGCCTGCACTCTGCAAGGTCCTTTTCATTGGACTCAATCTTCTTGTTGCAATCCGACTGGAATGACTCAAGCTGGTGGCAACGCTGGGTATGACAAGACAACAAAGCCACTAGTGAGCCACACCCTTCCTTCCAACTAAAATAAAGCATCACCTTAAGCCGATGCTAAAACACTTCCCCTCAGCCATAAAAAAAAAAAAAAAAAGATATATATATATATATATATATATACAACACGGGCACTTCACGTCATCGTACGTGGTCTCCGAGGGGGATATATATACAGTCTAAGCTCATTACAACAGACCTGGTTACAACAGACATTTGGATATAACATAGGGATATTTGTGAAGTTTGGTTCGTTTTCCTCTACATACCTTTGACTCCACTTCATATCTACATACAACATACTCCTCTTATAACAGATTGAAATCTTGGTCAAAATCAAGGTGTGTTATAACGAGCTTAGACTGTATGTATGTATGTATGTATGTATATATATATATATACATATATATAAAGAAATACATAATATGTAAGAGTGCAGTGGCCTCACTGAAATTCTCACCAGCATACTTTAAAAGCATGGTAGTTCAAACATGCTCATACTGTTAAATTGACCTTCTGAACTTGTTCAGCCATCTTCTATGTATTAAATACAAGTGTCTTTGTAAGAAATCATGTCACAAACCGTCAAATTTTGTTAACAAACGCATAAACTCGAGATAAGGGCGAGAATATTTTGGCTCGCAGCAGATACATCGATGCATTGCAAAGCTGGGTATGCCTAAATTGAGAAGAGGCATTGTTTATCGGTATGCAAAAGTGAGAAACGTTAAGTTCTCAAGAAATGCCTTCGGGTACTACGGGGCTCCTCTGGGCTGCTGGGAACTAAGCGAACCCCACGGTTCAAAGAAACTGGATGAACACACGCAGGATGTTGCATTTCATCACATTTTTTTTTTTTCTTTTTAGCAGAGATTTCACAGCAGCAGTTACAAGGCACACAGCACAGTACGTTTCGGCGACCTTCAAGGCTGTCTCGTTCCTAAAAGACTTTTGCGAGGGGATGATCTACGACAGCCTGCGAGATGAGAAAACTTCGTGATCCAAATAAAAAGAAAAAGTGAGAGCTCACCTGAGCCAGGGCCTTCACTTCGGACTTCATCTTGCTGATGTAAAGGCGGGCGACCGTGAACTCCTCCTCGATCTTGCCGTTCATGTCTGTGCCTGGCTGCTGTCCACAAAGGAGACAGAAGAAGCACCCGCAACACATGAGGACACACTCGCGAGTCGACTTGTGGTCCTAAGAACCGCCTCTGCCGCAGGCCGGCATAGACACTCCAGTGGTCGCCTTCTGTGCACTGCCCCCTTTGTTTACAGGGCTATAAAATGTGTTTAACGCATGCAGAGGAGCTCTCTTCTGCATGCAAATTATCAGACGCAAGGCACCGATGCAGACCCCGGTGACTCTGCATTTTTCGCAGGCCGATAAGCACCGCAAAGATGTATGAACACGCTATGTTTCGACTCCCTAGAAATTCTAAATGTAATCCAAGAATGTGGTACAGCTGCATGCCTATGAAAGTGGACATTCTATTGGTATTACATCTGGGTGTCCAGTTAAACAATAAGTGCAGGCAGCACGGACACTGGATGTCAAGAATGATGGCGTTTCGATTCAAGCATGTTCAACCACGACAGAAAGGCAGACCTGTCAAACTAGAATCAAAACTAATCATGATCCTAATTATCCTTGCTGCGTATTCGCTACCTAGCGTGGCGGGAGCTGCCACGCCCTGCGTTTCTTAGGCAGTCGACAATCCCAGAAACGCGGTGCGCACCTTGACGTCGGCCGAGTTGCCTCCGAGCACGGTGCCGATCTCGCCGAGGTCCTTGAGCAGGCTGGTGAGCATCTCAGTGGTGCGCTTCTTCTGGTGCACACTGTGGTCCTTCATCTGCTGCAGCTCGTTCTGAGCGCTGTTCAGCTGGCTCAGCTTCTGGTTCAGCTCCTCGCTGAGCGTCTCAAACTCCCGGTTCTTGGTGTCCACCTCCTGGGACTTCTGGTCATAGTTGACGGCCAGCTCCTCCAGGGCCTGCAGCACCTCCTTCACCTCCTCCTTGGCAGACTCGTTCTCCTGCTGGATGCGCAGCATCTCTTGCTGCTGGCCCCCGTAGTCGCGCCGCATGGACGTGATCAGCTGCGTGGCGACGAAACAGGGCAAGTTACTCCACAGTCGAGAAACTACGCCCTATCAGCTGTGAAGGCTTGTCCACAGATTTGCGTACGAGTGTAATCGACTCTGGAGCTATTTATTTTTACCCTTTGAATACTTCCAACCTGCATATATTTCACGCTTCACTCTCTCACCGTGGGCTCGAAATAATCCTGATGATGTTAGAAGCCACCACTTCTCGTAGATAGTGCATGGATTTGATTTCGCACATACAGCAGAGCCCTAAAGGGGCACTAAAATGAATTTCAGATCCTTTTTTTACGGTGAAAACTCAAATCTATCTGCCCTAACTATCGTGGAAAACCTAAAATTACAACCTAGAGTGGTTTTTTTTTCCCCTATCAAAAACGCGACCAAACACCGCAACACGCCTTTTTTTCGAGATATCCCGGACAACAGGCGTGCAATGGTGTCCGGTTGTGTTTTTAAGGGCGAAAAAGGTCATGCACGATTGTGGTTTGGGCATTCATAGGACGCTTAAGGGTGCATAGATTGAGTATGTGCTATAAAAAGAAGGTTTCAACCACCTTAGTGCCCCTTTTAGACAAAACCTGCGAATTGCTCTCCACAATTTATTTATAACAGCTCAAATACACATTGCTCAAACATTTGGACAGAAAACAATTTAAATAAAACTGAAATTCCTTTTTTTGTCTTAGCTCACCAATTATAGCTTCACTAACATTGAAACTGAACATTTTGAGGCAACCCAAGACTGAGGAAATACGAGAATTGACACCAAGAGAAGAGAAGGTATGTCTTCTTATCGCTGTAATGCCCTCGGGCCCTGAAAGTATTTTTAAGTAAATACACCGGCTCACTTGCACCCTTATGCCCTGTACATTGAAATTCAATATAATTGAATTTCGATAAAACTAACGTGCTAACACAGCTGAAATGAATCTCTGCCCCCACCTCCTCCTGCTCCATCATCTGCTCCTTGAGCTTCTCGATGAGCTGGCTCTGGCGGTCAATCTCGTCATCCTTCTCGTCCAGTTGCGCATACAGGCGGCTGCGCTCCTCCCCCACCAGGGGGTCCGCCTTGGCACCGGCACCCCCGGCTGCGGGGGCGGCACCGGCGCCGGCTGCCGCGGCTAGAGCCGGCAGGTTGGCAGACGACGAGCTGGCAGACGCCGTCTCCGACAGGCTCAGGGTGCTGCTCTCCAGGTCTTTCAGTTGCTCCTCCGTGGGCACCGACTCTCCTGTGGGAGGAATCGGTAGCAGAGCGCATCAGCGCACCGCAGCTTATAGCCCGTAATGCGAAACCTTGAGCTGCAGGACCCCGGGAATTTGGGCTCTATCCCCACGCCTGCCCGTTTCAATCTGGATGAGCGTCATATCGGTGTGCGGTCGTGTATCCCTACTGCATGACACACGTTAAAGACCCCGGGCTAGCCGTGGTATTACTGCACTGGCTAAATTTCTTGTTGACAGCGTAAACTAGTGTCGCTGCTCCTCAAAGGCAGGCAGACTGACCTTACACTCTCTAAACACAAAACACAACTTTTTTTTGGAGGCGGAGGAGGAGAGGAGGAAGAGGAGGAGGGGGGGGGGAAACTTACACTTAGGCTTACACTATTGCGGAAAAACTTACACTTAGGCAACGAAAATCACTCGGGATTGTAGGTAATGGCTTGCCGGCAAAGTTGCAAAAAATAATAACTTGCAAGTTGTTTTCTGTGCCGGCAAAGGCATGGGCACAAGCGCGTGGCTTGCGAAAGTGCTTCCTTGCACGAGGGCTTGTGCAAACAAAGTATTCTGCAGAGTCACGCCCTTGTTCCCGCGCCTTTGCCGGCATGGAAGTCAACTTGTGAGACAGATTATAGTGTCCAACTGCTCTAGAGCCAGTTGAGCTACACTGGGACCACCGTGTTGGCGCAAAGAAGCACCCGGAGATCAATATTATTTTCAATAAAACACGCCTGGTTTTTGCAACAAAGCAGTTTTACTGGACGGAAGCCTGGTCTTATTGGAACGTTCCGCTTTTTTAGAGAATTGGACATATTTGTGTGACAGCACAGGCTCTGGATTATGGGGTGGCATGGCAAAGAGATGTCCCAATTGACTCCTTTACATGCTTCTTTTATTTAAGAATTTATAGAAGTAAAAGAAGACAAGGTCATGAGTCAATGCTCTGGACGTGACCTTCCTCTGCTTGCCCCCGTTTTTTTATGCCGTTTTCTAATATTTTACAACCGACGCGTTTGTAATTATGACTCCAGCCATTTTTCAAACGGCCGGAGTTGAGGACAAGAAAGACAATTCGGTCCGAACAATACTTCTTCCAAGTTCCCTTTCAGTTTTGCCCTGGACATAACACCGACGAAAAAACCGTGCCAGTACAACTAGGAAAGCTAAATTAGATGTCTAGAAGGTTCTGAAGACTACAGTGCTACAGTGTGTCTTTAGAGGGAGCAAGAGGCCATCCTACCATTCCGCCAGCGCCCCAGCTCGAACTCCGCTCTGCTGAGTTGACCCTTGAGCTTGGTGACTTTCTCCTTTTCCTTGTCGAAGCGCCGTTTCCACTCTTCGGCTGTCAGCTCCTCATTCACGATTACCGTGTTCTTGATCGTCTTGGCCCTGCAACCGTGGCGAACAGGCAACGGGTGAGGCTAGGCACTATCAAAGCCAGTCAAAGGTTATGCTAAGGCTGTCGACAACATTTTTCCTCGAGTGCAACGAGGCTGTCTTGTGTTACAGTGATGCTCTGACATATACCAAAAAAATGCTGAGCAAGTACCCATGTTGCATGAAGCGGCCACCTGCCGCTTTCTAAATGTTTGAAAAATAAGCAAAGGACATATCGGGTGCCCACCCCAGACTTCTCAGTCTGCTTAGGTAACCGAGATGCTCCTCCTTGTCATCCACTTCTCCAAGCACTCCGGTGCAAAGCGGTGAAGCCGAATCTATTATACGCCCCTTCTGTATTTCTGCAATCGAATCAAACAAATGCCCGTCCCCCAGTTTTTCAAGGTTATCTCCAAATAGTGGGTCGGCACTTGCTCGGTATTTTATGGTAGTTCCGAAATGTGACTATGCATTTCAGAATCGGTATTGGAAAGATACGGCACGAGCCAATTTGCTCGGTCGTCCACAGCTTTAATGACTGGGACAGAAAACACCTCCTGCATTCTCAGTTAGGTATGTCGGCAAAATCCGGTAACAAGTGGCAGCTCCGATGGTTTGCGGCAGTACGGCTCTCGCAATATTAGTCCTTGGAGCGTGGTCTACGCAGTGGCAACGAGCATGACCATCGTGTGGTCAACCAAGCACCCTTAAGGTTGAGTACAGCATTACCTCTTGCCAAACTCTAGCGTTGACTTTGTCTCGCACTCGTTGAAGGATGCAGGGGAACAGCAGATGATGATTGTGGTCCGCGAGTTGCCTCCCAGACTCTCCTGCAGGATTCTCGTCAACTTGCTGTCACGATATGGGATGTGGGACTTCTGCACGGGCAATGGAGCAACACAAATGCCGTGTCACTGCTCAAATGCCTCAACTTGAATCGTGCAAGGCACCTGAATCGACGTGAGGAGCCTGTGCTCCTCACGTCAATACCATCAAACCGTTCGTGCTTTACCGACAAAAAGAAAGGTGGCAGTAAACCCTAGTTTCTCTCGGAAGCTTTTTTTGTCCTTTCTTGCCTTCCCCACTGCCCAATGCCACCAACTTCGAACAATGATAATAGTAGATATAAAGTAAGGAATGTAACTTCACTGCTAACCACATATTAAAATATGTGCAACAATGAACTGCAACCACAACTCAAAGGAACCCTGACAATGGAGTAATGAAATAGTTCAAGTCACTACCGTCAACCATTTCAGGGGGACCAGGAACTACCGCAGAGTAAGGCACATTTAGCACAAGCAAGACCAGCTAGTTTGCACCCTGAATTTATGTTCGAAAATTGCAAAAGCTTTTTTAATTTTTTTATTATCTGAAGGGCTGTCATTGAAACTATATTACAACCCTCTTGTTCATCTCTACTATATCCAGATTTGAATATGTTCACCGACAAAAACATGCTGCCGTCCACAGGATATACGTGATTGTGGCACTGATTTCGCACCACAAACCTGAAAGTCGCAGAGCTACTTAGCCACCAAATGGTGTAGTGCAACTAAGCAAACACTGAAATAAAGTTGGTTTACCCAGAACTCAGAGACTAAGACAGGTTCAACTTACGTTTCCGTCAGCCAGTGCGGCGATCACATTGCCCAGGGCTGACAGCGACTTGTTGATGTTCTTAGCTTCGTCCAGCACCATGCCCTCGGCTCCTGTCTTGCTCACCTACAAGGTCAACAAAGAAGCCCCGAATAAATGTTCCAATGTTCCTATGGCTTGGCATTGTTAATGAGCAGTCCCACTTGGTTGTACACAAGATCTACAAAGAATAGACGAATCTAAAAGAAAACCCTACAAGTCGACGGTTTGGCAGAGGAAAGAGAAACTTTGCAAGAAGACAATTTCAACAGGTGTGGTTAGTGGATGACAATTTCACCAATTAATGTCGTAACTCAAAAGCTAGGCACAAATGCCTTAGGAACGTTTATGCTCACAAATAGTAGGTAAAGGTAAACATAGCCAATGATGGCTCTCACGCTTCACGGTTTTAATGCTCGCATTGCGAGGATTTCAGTAGTCAACAAATAAAGGCAGCTGCTAAAATTCCCGGCAGATTACAGTCAAACTCAATTATAACGAACAGCAGGAAATGCTATGATCAGTTCGATATAGCAAGTAGTTCGGTATAGCAAAAATCATTTACAACGAACTTCCACGACGCGTTCGTTGTAAAGCCAAGAGCTTCTCTTTCTTTCTCATCTCTTCACTTCCGCCTTGTAACAACGTGCTGAATTTTTTTATTTTTTTTTCTCGCATGCGTGCAATTTTTTTTTGGGGGGGGGGGGGGGGGGGGGGGGATTATCTTCCCTTCTGAATTGCTTCTCTTCGTGGGCAACCGCTTTGAGATGAAAAGTTTTTTCTTTTTTCTGTGTGTGCGTGTGGTGTTTTTTTTTTAGTTTTTTTTTTTAGTTTTCTCTCTTTCTGAATTTCCTCTCTTCGCTCAATTTTGTTTGCGGCATGAGCTTTTGGGATTTTCTTTCTTTCCTACCTTTTTTGGGGAAAAGGGACAGGCTTGAAGACGATTGTTTGCTCGTTTTTGGAAGCCTTCTCGGGGGGGAAAAGTTTGATATAGCCAATGTGCTGTTCGTTATAAAAAGTACATTTTACATGCATTTTTATTTAAATTTTCCGTCAGTTCGATATCGACAATAATTTGGTGTACGTGGGTTCGTTCTAAACGGGTCTCACTGTGTTTATAAAAAACATTCTACCTAAGCAGCATTCAACAACAATTTTTTTCAAATCTCGCATATCACTTTTTGTCTACATCCAATGTCGTTAGACAATGACTACGAATATAATCTAGAAACCTTCCACTTCCAGGATTTCACTGGCAAAAAAAAAAATAATTTTGAAAGTTTAACATATTACCAGCATTTTATGGGCCACTGAATAACTTAATGTACACTCTGTGACATCGTTAGTGCAAACATGAGATCGTCATTTTTCTCTTCGAACAGAAAAGCTTCCATCAAAACTACTAATCCGGTTGAAAGTACTAATTTGGGGCACTAAACTGAGGAGTAACAGTTGGTGCTTGCTACTAATAAAAAAGCGCCAATGTTGTGTTTGCGCTAACAGTGCCGCCAGTGGCATATCCAGGAGGGAGGCTGATAGAACTTCAAGCCCACCCCCCCACCCCCCCCCCCCAACCCTATAATATACATGTGCATTTTGGACCCCCCTCCCCTCCTCCGCACCCCAATCCATGGACATGTCAGTACATGTCAGTCACCTCGGCACCCCCTGAAAAGAATTCCTGGCTGCACCACTGAGCGTCGTGCAGTACAGATCAAGAAGAAGCTTTAAAAGGCATTAGGGAACGGGTCAACCTATTTTAGTAATGCTGTAATTTTAAAACAATTACGACATCACTGCAAGCATTATCAAGTGGGACACAAAGCAACATGAGTGGGTGGAAGATAAAGCGATAGACATCTGCAAGCAACTTTGCAGTATGAACCCTCCAGATAAAGATAACATTCTCCTCCAAAACGCTGTGGATGTAAAGCTCAGTTTCCTGGCCCTGTATCTGACACTCTACCGTACAGATAAAATTCAAAAATAGGTCTCGGAAAATTACGGTCCCACAATTTCAGGAGCTATCATCCAAATAGGTCCAACCACAACACAAGAGTGAGTGTTTCGCAGTGCCTTTAACCTATCCAAACCTATCTCTCCTCGACTGCACCGAAAGCACAGCAGACATTAGAGCAGAACTGTTTTCACGACTGCCTGAAATGTAAAGTCAAGTAGCTGAGGCAGGAAAACGGCACTTTTTTTCTACTCACAATAACAATCAACTACACCTTTAAAAAAAACTAAAAAAACTTTCAGTTTTTTTTTTATTTTGGTGAACAAGGAAGACCAGGAGAAGCTGTACTATGGTGGAAATGAAGTTATGGACGGCCGCAAGTCAGCAAGCCAGAGTGGAAAGACTGGAAAGGTTGCCGCAATCTATGAGCGATGGCGCAACCAGACAACCGGCAAACACAACACTCTGGACAGCTACCGCCATCTATGAGCGACGGCGGCAACCAGAGTGTTGTGTCGACATTTCTTTGCAGACGGACACGATCCTGGGGAAAATAGCCATTAACAGCTCCTTTGTAAAAAGAGAAAGAACTTTAGATGACACTAAAGTGCAGAGAAGATGAACAGGATCACAAGAATGAGGAAATAAAACGGAGGAAATACGCCTTACTTTATGTTAGGAGCTAGAAGAAAAGAACTAATTTAACAATACTAAAAGTAAATATTCCACCTCAACCAAATAGATTTGGTCCTAGTACTGCCTTAGACCACAATATAAACTTGCTTTACTGTATCTAGCATAAAAGCAGAGGAAGTATTTTGGTCTCAAGTATAAAGGTATGCTAGAATGAGTGACATAGCCTAAAAGCAGGTCGGCACTCAGAGAAAACCTGCTCTGGCAAAATAGTAGAAGCCTATGTAGGGTGTTTCACGAAATGCTGGCCAAAATTTTCTCGCAAAAACTATGCAGCGCGTGAAAGAAACAATTGCTGTTGCATTCATCACTGCCGAGGGGGCAATTTAAAGACAAACAATGTTTCAGCTAATGAAGTTTTTAATTAGTTTTCTATTAATGATTTAATTAGTAAACATAAACATAATTTTAATTAGAAACTTGCTGGGAATCATAAAAGGAACCCTAAAATGCTCGAAAACTTGAAACGTGCGAGAAGTGTGGTGGTGTGCAAAAGAAACAGTTAGTGCTACAGGCGCAAGGCTGGTGCAGCAAAAACACTGATAAGAAACTGATAAACCGGGAGAGAACAGGGATTAAATAGTGCACCTCGTGGCTTACGACAGCAAAAGTTTCAGTTCGTCCTTCTGTTTAAGGAAAGGTTGTATGCAAAATATTTTACTTTATGGGAAACAAACGACAAAGGGTCATTAGTTTATACAACTAGAGCCGAGATTAGACACCACCCTGAAGTCTTCAGAACTGAATGGTGTCACCCTTTAAAACCTGCTTAAGATTGCTGCAGTCTCAGCGCAGGCGTGTACTCAGAAAAGCTTGTGAAGTAAACCAGGCGACGCGACGTCCACGAAACGCTGATAAGAGCGCAGAAATCTGCCTGTTGACAAACTTTTCCGAATACACCCACACAGGCATGCTTTAAAGCTATGCTTTACTGTCATTTGCAGCTTTGCAGAAAGTTGCCCCCACTGGCATCCCAGCACACCGTCCTGCAAATAGAACCGGATGCCCCTTTCGAACGAAGCAAAGCAAATGCACCTTTTCGCTGCCCGCAAGGTCGACCAAATACAGCTTCCCGCTGAGCTTCTTCTGGTCATCCAGGTTTTCTTGCTTGACGTTGATCAGGAACACACTGTGGCTCCTCGAGCTGTGCTCGTTCATGTCTGCAGCAAAATTCAAAAGGATTCGTCCCAAGCTGGTGTATGCGAATTTTGCCACAGACCCCCACGAGAAACCTTAACACTGTTTCGTTCTCGAGGTTCACCAACGATGGACTAAGTGCCTCAGTTGCATAGACTGTAAGCCGGTTTATGGTTCTCATTCGTATGTCACCCTAGCTCCCTAGAGATACTAACCAATAAAAAACTGTCCTAAAGTCTGTCACTGTTTTTTCTCCTTGGTTATGTCCACAGCCTGGAGAGCGAAGCGCAGTGGACTGTAGCAGCAATACTGCACATAAAGTGCAGTATTGATTAAAAAATAATTAAGCGGTCTCATGCGAAATCCACTCACTTGCAATCTGGGTTTAACTTAAATGTTAAAGTTTCCAAGCATAAGCTTTAGGAAAGACACACACTATTTCTAGTAGTTTCAACAATCTTTTTTTAGCATTCGAGGCATGGTGGGTATTTTTTGACAGCACTAATTTCAGTTCGAACAAGTGATACAGATACCTATTCCAGCTAGCAGCAAGACCTTGTAAAAATTTATCAGGGACATAAAACTATGAAGAACAAATATGTAAACAGACAAGCAAATGCCTAGCTATGTAGACTGTATAAAAGCATTTCAAGCATGAACACTGCTTCTGATGCAACCAAAGACTTGTAGAAGTAGAGCAACAAATTTAAATAAAATTTATTTAAATTTGTTGCTCTACTTCTTGATTTATTTAATTAAAATTAAATAAATTAAATTTTCTACAGTCTAGGTATCTGGAAATTAACCATTATGACTAAGAACAGTAGTTGAGTTGACAGAAAAAGACAAATTTTCATGTATGGCAGGGGTTGCCTTGCCTGCTGGTCTGCCCAAAATGTGAAAGGGAAGACTAGGGGAAAAAACAAAATAAACATACTTGTGACGGCGATGTGTCTGTTAGATTTTCCCTCGTCAATGACTTCCATCACTTCCTCTGGACTGGTGACGAACCTCTCGGTTGCACCCTACAGAGAGGCGAATAATTAATGGCCATTAACGATGGGTTAATGATTGACTGAGGAATGCACCACATGAACATAACAAGCAAAACAGTTTAGAAGGCAGCACCAAAACTAAACCTACCTTGACGAAGGGAACTCTGTTCTTGTCCTCATGAACGGAGAGGTTAGTTTTTGTTACTGAAACAGAGCAAAACAAACGTGCAGCGTGATGAGCATGCCACTAACGGATTTAACACTCAGCAAAGGTTTTTATGATTCATGTCGCATTAAATTGTGAAATTATTATTCATGTCGCATGAAATTATACCAGAAATTCTGTTACCTTGCCCCTGTTGGAATTCCAAATATTTAAAACAGAATAGAAAACATTATTTCTATCACATGACTATTTAATGGGATTACAATTTTTCTCTTGCAACGAGAGGGTAATCATTTTGTGCTTGAAGGTGTTTTAATGTAATACAAGTTTCCATGAGTGAAGAAAAAAAAAGGACAGTAAACCTCTTTGAAATAATTATTTATTACAGCTTAAATCTATCATTAAAAAAGACTCAAAAACATGATGAGGTAAAATACTGACATATTAGTGACGAAGAGCATCTGTTGGAAAGAATGGTGTGTCACACCCGGAATAGCCACTAGTCTACGACAAGTGAAAAAGAAGAAGCACGCAGGCTCACCGTCTAAGAGATCACGTATCTTGTCTAAATAAATTTCATAGTACGAAACCTGGAACAATCCCAAACGAACCACCATCAGACAGCAGCAAAGCATAAAAAAGAGACACAACAAAGACACTGATTCGGCAATCATTAACAACAAGGAGAGACGAAATGGGCCAACTGACCTTTATGTGGAACTCAATATTTTCATCCATTGAATAAATGTGATTAAAAATATCGTTAATGATGCGGGGGATAATGCCCTGGCTGTAGGAGTCTCCGAGAACGCCCTGCAGAAAAAAAAAAAAAAAATTACGAAAAAGAAAAAAAAAAAAAAAACAGCACAAAAGAAAACAAAGAACAACGAGGAAGACCGCCAAAAGAGAGCACACTTCTATTCAGCACTGCTTTTCTTCTCGAGACAGTCCCAGAAAGATAAGCTCTGCTAATGGCAGACGCACCTCCATTGTGTGGGTCTTCCCACTGGATGTCTGGCCGTAGGCAAATATGGTTCCATTGTAGCCCATGAGGACATCTGAAAAGAGAGAAGAGTGCAGTCAACGAAGGAACAGACAGGCCACGCGTTAGACGAGGTTATTAGCCAAATTCTGCCTTCGCTTGCTCTTACGATAAGGGACGCGCTTTACAAACATGCTTTACAAGAGTGTGTGGGGAGCACGCTGATGCTGCTTAACGTGTCAAAGACGACTGATGTGTTTGCTCGTTGACAACTTGTTGCTTACGCGCCTTTGTCGTTTGAACCTTCGGTGCCTCGTAACAAGCCTTTGCTTTGTTCGAAGCGTAGCAGCTCAATCTCCTATAGCCTGAAAGCTTTGTTGACAGTGAACTATGTTTAGCAGGCTGTCCTAATATGGCCTTGATCGCAATAAGGTCAAAACTGTCCCAAGTGCTCCTATAGGATGCAGTTCAACCATTTTCTAATGGGGCAAGACGCAAGGATGAATAGCTCCACACTAAGAGAGCCGAAGATAGAACCACACGACATAATGCACTTGGTGTCATATAGTAAGATGCCTCTCTTTATGATGCTGAGCCATTAACAGGGAAGGCAAAATCAAACATAGGTAACGGTGTGCTTATCACAGTTTCTTATTTCCAAGGAAAGTTTTGCATCCACCTTAAGCCATGCAATAATTTCTAAAACACAACATCATGTAATGTATTCCTGCAAGGTTCTGAGGGGAACTGATGTCCTCATAAATCACACACGGGGACAAGCCTATTCCTATTCGGACACTATCAAGACTCAACAATCGCAGGGCCCAAATAGCTGCTCTGTGCAGGTGAAGCCGGGATAGAAATAGGTCTAATGCCCTCAGGCCTTGTGACCCCAAAGCTCGGGAGGACGCTTGAGCTGGAACAACAAACTTTGAAAGTGGCAGAGTTTACCATGAGGATTATGGTACAAAGCCGCGCAAACTGCCTCTTCTAAATCAGTTGTGTTAGATACCGAACAGCTCTAACGCAAAGGAAAGAGAGCAGCCGCCCAAGCAAAGCTTCCTCAGAACAAAGTTTACTTAACGTTCCTGCCCCAGATCTCAACGAGGCACTGTGTGAATCGGAGCGTAGAGAGTTTGGCCAGCCAAAGTGCGAATTCCACCGTCTATTAAACACCGAGGCGCCAGGCTACGTGCATAACTTTGGGCAGAACTACCTTTGGCCTATTGCATTCAACGCAAGTAAAAAAAAGACGAAATGTCATTCGCTTTTTAAAATTTTCAGGCACAATAAAAAATATTTTCTGTTGCACATTGGACTAGAAAAATTCCACAGTAAAAAAAAAGTAAGCAAAGAAATGAGGGAGACAAGAAAAAACAAAACAAAAGAAAGACTAACATCAAATAAGATACCCAAAAAGTAAGGTTCATAAAGTTATCTCAATTACCGTAAAACACCAAGCATCCGCCCATTCCATACTAAGCGCCCACACCCAAATTCGCAACATATTAAAAAATGGGCACAGTGGATATATAGGTAAAATTGATGACCTAACAGGCGGCCATTCCCCAATTTTCGCGATTATTTCCATTATTTGAGAGGGCGCTTGCTCGGAATTTTACGGTAGATAGAACCCAATGAAAGAATGAAAACAGCAAATTTCAGGTTGATAAATCATATTGGTAGCCAAATTGAAATAGATCTAATTCAAATATTGTCCCTGCTTAAAGCTGCTAATAATAATAATAGTAATAATAATAAAAAATGACTTCAAAACTCAAACAATTCCAAAAACACTAAATCTTCAAAGGAACAGAATTAAAAACCAAACACATTATAGGAGTATTGTTAATGATATAAATGCCTTCTTTATGTTACAGACATCCCAGCATGGGTTCCATAAGGACTTGCCATGGGTATCTCAGCAGAATTTGCTCATCGTTCGGCCAAAACATCTGACAGATGCTCTGCCAATTCAATGTTTCTCAACCTCAGCAGAGCCTTAAAACTAGAGCTAAATTGCTTATTAATTTTTAAACTGGATGTGTAGAGCGTGGATTCTGGAGCTATTCCGTGGTATGTGGATATTTATTTGTCGGGTGTCAGTGCGTGGCTATTAACGGTCGTTAGTTCATCTTTGCTGATGATACTTCTGAACTTCCCAGGGATCCATTTAAAGGGATACCGAAAACCCCTTGCATTAAGAAATAAGCTAAACATGATCAACTCTATCTGCTAGTGACAATCCCACGCTTGTATTTTGAATGGATGGCTATATTGTCCGTTCCAAACGACCGGTTAAAGCAAGCGCTCGAAGATCAGCCATCGAAGAGCCCGATGCATCACGGGAGCTGGACCAATAGACCAATCTCACAAACCAGTTTGGCTATGCCACCGCTGCCGCAATGCATCGAGGGAACTTTAGTTGGAGCTCTGCGCATGCAGCGCACGAGAAGGCACGAGCTGTCTAGGGACGTGACGTCCATTGGTCCAGCACGGGCAAAGCCATTTGGGGGCTGGCATGGTCATGAGCTCCGCCACCTGGTGTCGCCAACAAGTTACAACCTGGGCGTTTTCAGTTGCGTCTCCCCGCTCCACGCAAGGGTTGAATACGCCGGGAGAGAAGGGAAATCCGGTTCAACAAAGCTGACGCAGACGCAGCTTGCCGGTGCACTTCCGCAGAGCAGCGCTGCTTTTAAGTGAGTAGTGACGTAACATTTGGTTTATTTATTTTAAATAATGTTTTCGTATCTTTTCAAGAAAAAGATTGGTGCATCCATGGCGTGGCCAGAACGTGGCAGACATTTAGACAATAAAGAAGGCACTAGAATTTCGTTACACTATCCCCTTAAGATCAATTTGGTTTCACTGAAATATTGCGAAAAATGTCTGCTCTAAGATGCAACTGGTTGTTTAGAATTTTGTTTTGTGCAGATTAATGAAAAAAGATGAGGCTTGTAACGTTTCTCAAGCTTGTCTAGAAACTATATCCTGCTAAGTGCCAAAAATGGGACACAGTTCTGATGCTGCAAAATCTACATGTCAAAACCTAGAAACCTAGCCAGACACTCTCTTCAGTGTAATTACGATAAATATATAAGTACCTGTTCCACCTAATTTGATTTACATTTAACATGGAAAGTGCTCGATACACAGAGAAGGTGGTGCCTCCAACTTACATTTGTAATATTTTCAATTATCATAACCTCTACTTTTAGAGCCAAAACAATGAATATATGAGAGCTCCTCATTTTGTTTCTTTCCGTATGATCAAATGCAAACGAAATGGAAAATTTCCCGCAGTGGTGACATCTTTGGTCATTTTTCTTCAAACTCAATGAATGGGACTACTATAACCAATTAACAGCATTCATGACTTAATGACATGATTGTTTTATATTCTTTATCCATATGGACTAAGTTGCATACATTTTCTTCCCACCCCCGGCGGTTGTACTGCCAGCAATTTGAGTCTTCAGCTCGTTGCTCGCCCTCGCCTTTGCCCCCCCTTCCCCCCCCCTCTCTCTCTCCCCCCTCCCTCCCTCCTCCTTCTCCTCCTCCTCTCCTCTCTCCCCCTCCCCCTCCCCCTCCCCCCCACGGCGGAAACAGGAAACGAGGAGCGCTCTACTGAGGGTCCCCTGGTTCTCCTGCTCACTGGGCACGGCGGAACTGCTCGCGATCATGGCTCGCGAAATGTCATTTCCGAATGCAAACAGCACTCTTCACTGTCCTAATGTAGTGCTGCAGCTGGTATGGGATTGTACCTTATTAGGGAGTTTTAGTTTTGCGTTTGGACGCAAGCGCTGTGCATTTGTGTTAGAGTTGTGTGCTCCACGCATGCGCACGCGCGCTGCTGCCGTGCTCCAATTCAAGATCGCAATTTTGGGCTCCACACACGCGCAGTGTAGAACATGCAAACACAGAGCCTGCATTCGCTTGTATATGCAATACTAAAACTCAATACTGTTTCACCAGTTTCCAATGCCAACGCAACGTGCTGCAGTGGGCAGAAGTGCCAGCAGGTAGGCGTTCCTTTGAATTGCAAAGGATGAGATTGGCAAAACGACGGTGTATAAAAATTGAGGGAACTAAATGTTCTAAATCCAATTAAATAAATAAAAAATATAAATTTTTCTTATTTATTTGGACTGGAAGGACTTTGGAAGTTTTTGCCGATTGTCAGAAGTCACAACTTTGATAGAACCATATGCTTTACCCAGAATTAATGTAATTTTACATGGATTTCTCAGATTAGCTGGAATGTTTTTATTGATTTGAGGCTATTTTTATTTTATAACTTGGTAATTAGAAATGCTGTAATTGGCACCAATGATGATAATTTGCACACTTCTGATTGCCATGCTTGTTTGTGCACATGAAATTATATCGTAACCAACAAATTATATCAGAGCTTGAAAATCTATGCATTAAATATATTAATTGTATTATTATCATCAATAAAAATTGCAGCAATGTAGGCTTCCAATAAATGTCACGATCACAAAATTAGTCTTTCCAAAAAGGTCTCATTTTGTTTTCCTTTTAGCATATGAAAAACTGCCA
This sequence comes from Ixodes scapularis, assembly GCF_016920785.2. Lineage (NCBI taxonomy): Eukaryota > Metazoa > Arthropoda > Arachnida > Ixodida > Ixodidae > Ixodes > Ixodes scapularis. The sequence goes on along the minus strand of NW_024609880.1, from coordinate 97,902,164 downwards.
TTGTTATCAAGATAGACAAACAGTCAAACACTGGATGTAATATAAAGTCCTATGCATCACGTATTGCTTTAATTAAGAATATACACACGCTTCTGCTGTCTGACTCGAATTCGGTCTTTGGGTTTTTGTAGTGAGAACAATGTTTCTTAATTGATATGTTATGCGAAAAAATTTTAAACTCGTCACCCATGGAGATATGTTGCAAAATTTGGATCAATTCTGTTTTGCCCGTCTAAATATCTCAAAATCCATTAAAAGACCCACAGTTCACTGTTTCACACAACAATCATCTCAGCAAGAAAAGGCAGCAAGATCATGCAAATATCAGCGCCAATTTTTTCTACAAATACAGTATTTTATTTTACCTCTAGGCTGTATGAAGGACCCTGTCTTCAAAGGGACACTGAGCTCTCCAAAAAGTTTGAAGTGCCTGGATCGGATATGTACGTAACAAAATAAAGTTTCTAAGAACAACTTTAGCTCAATAATTATGCTGTGAGACACATCTTGAGTTATGAAAGGATCCGAAATTAACACCTATACAGAGAAATAAAATTTAAAATAGAGATTAGTTTTGGTTTCGTTCCAGAATTAAAGAGTGCCTCCTGACATAAATATTACGCTAAACACTTTTCTTGTTTTCAGGGTAAGGAGGTGACCTGCACTCATAACACCTTAGCTTTCTCGTATGAGCAGGAATCATTTGTGTCACTCAGTGAAGAAAGCACACTAGAGAGGCTCAGCAACTTGTATCTCCAGCACGTATCTCGACCCTCACTATGACGGCCATTTTGGAAAATAAGTGGGGCCACCTAAAGTGAACTGGAGTCGCAAATGGTGCTTAGTGTAACAGAAATAAATAAATAAATAAATAAGCAGAAGCTGCAACCGTCCGAGATTTTGTTTGATAAAATATTATTGTATAGAGAGAGACATCAGAGATTACTGATGATTTTCTTCATTAATCTCGCACATTTTAATTGCTGATAATCGGGACTGATGAGGAAATTCAAGGAATGGTAAGCGCCCTTAGCAAAAAGAAAGATAAAAACAAAAACAAGTCCGGTTTCAAAGATATAAACTGGTTTCCGGTCGCCTGCTTTTACACTCTCTAAAGACTTCTTGCAGAGAAGAAAGAAAAACTGGGAACAATTACAGCCAGCAGCTCTTTTTCTGTTCTCACGGAAAAAGGAAGGCTACCCAGCGAGGCGTGTCTCGATTTTCCAGGGGACCCGACTTCATAGCTACAATGTGAGGAGGCAAACCAAAAGAGGTATTGCTTCAGTTTCACTATGGGCTACAAGTATAATAATTGCAGTATCAGAAGTTCATTGCATCATGTTCAGACTTTTAATATTCCCCATATAACAAAAAGATTCCTTCAAACTTATAAATCTTCTGTTTCAATGTACATTTTCAAATAAAGAAATCCTTGCATTTTCATACTTACAGCAACAACAATTTGTCTAAGCTTGCAGAGGCCAGTAAACTTTGAACAAGACATGTTGACAAATTCTTTTTATGAAATGTGCTACAAGAGTATACTGTTTCCAGACCAATCTTTCCGTGAATCTTTATAAACCAAAAATAAGTGCCACCTAAAGTGACCCAGATATGTGAGGAGCCTAGATAAGGTTTGCATCCATGTAAACTATTAAAGTGTAGGTTTTTGTTTGCAATGGCAAAGTGAAAAGGGTAAGCTCTATCTCAACCATGACATCAACATAATATTGGAAAAGTTTTGTATTTAAGGTGTCAGCCATAGATACACACTGCATATGTAAGGGAAAAGAAATGAAGGAAGTGTACTATGAAATAGTGAGCAAATGGACACCCAAAACCATACAATATTATTATCAAATGTGGAGGTGCACTGTGTGAAGGTGTGAGTAGGGTTACAGAAGCAGGCTCATACTGGTGCACAGAAAATGGAAATACAACATAAAAAGAAAAGCCCGCCTGTCCAACGGAATCGTAGCATTTTCCTCAGCAGGAAATAAATTTAACTTTGTCCTATGACCAGCAGCTGCAAAGTGCGCATACAATCACACAAAGAGAGAGAGAGAGAGAAACAAAAAGCGTTCGCTTTTACTGTGAATTGGTAAGGCCGTCCCGAAGAGTCTGATTGACCAGTGCCGTCCGACCCTGCACACGACACAGGTGTGCCGCTCTCCGATCACGAACGCGTACGGACGGCGGCGGCGACGTGAAAGAGGGGCGAGAGGGCGTCGGTCGTCCGACGCGTCGGCGCCGGCGGACGCCATCGATCGCGACCAGTTTTCGCCTGTCCTGCCGAGGAGACGCGGGGCGGGGGTGGCCACCACGGACCCAGCACGGAGCCCGGTCGATCAGTCGCCGCCGGCTGTCCCGCCGACGCACACACGCGGAAGAGGCTCCTCGATCACCGGCCAGCCAGGACTGCAAGTCCCCCGACCGAATTCAGCACTGCGGATTTAAAACGAAAGCAGCCCTCTCCCTCCTCCTCCCTAAGCCTCCCATGGCCACCTTGTTTTTTATTATATATATTAAAAAAAAAAACTATATACACAATTTTTATTATTATTAAGACACCTTTAGTTTTTGGTGAAATGGCAAATATCCGACGACCAAAATAGATCTGGCCATTGGCATCACATCCGTCCTTGACGTCAGATCTCTCTGCCCTCAAACCTGACCCGTAAATCCCCTCCCCTCCCCTCCCCTCCCCCCCCCCCCCCCCCCGATCGTTGTGGAGTTGCGTGGCCCCCCCCCCCCCTGATCGTTGTGGAGTTGCGTGGACGCGCTCGAACTGAACTATAAAATGCGCACCGTCGGTGGTCCGGCACTGAGGCCATTCTCCCGTACGAAAAATAGCCTCAGTTTAAACCAGGGATGTAATGACCGTGACATTTTAACGACGGGACAACACGACAGAAATAAAATTTGCGCTGAACTGTTTTTATGCAGAATTGCATTTTTCGTTTTATGGAAACCTCGCGAGCTCCTTTTGCGCGCCGTGGCGTGGCCCAGTGTTGGCGAACCCGCGCGCCGCGAACTAAAACGCCGCGTGTCGACGACGAGGCGACGTTTCGAAAAGACGCGGCGGCCCGTGCCTGCCAGGAAGGCGGATATTGAACTTGAGCGTCGGCTACATCCTCAGAAAACGCAATTCTGATTATAACAGTTCGACGGACAAATAGAAATGCAAGTAAACTTTTTTAAAATTAATGTTTTCTATTTTTTTTTTTTTTTTTAGTGGCCGATGGAGCAGGAGGTAGGTGCAGCCGTTTTTCTTAGCTTGCCTCGTATTATTCCCGTTCCCACACATGAAATGAAATAAAAGAAAAGCATAGTGCAACTCAAGAAGGTAGGGCGAGGGAGAGGACCGCCGGGGAGGAGGAAGCAGACGGAACGCTAGAGAGGAGAGGGAAACGACCTCTCTCCAGCGTTTCGCCCGCTTCCTCCTACCCAGCCTGTCTTACCCTCGCCCTACCTTCTTGAGTTGCAGCGAACATGGGCAGTTCAACACTGAACGCTCAATGAAAAAACTGAGTGCGCAGGCATAGCCTCCTCTATTCGCGACTCCAGCGACCTATAGGGGGCGCCACCACCAAACAAACATGGCGGCTGAGTCCAGGTCGCGTTGGCTCGGCCGGGCCGCCTGAACAGGTGGCGCGTTCGATTTAACAGATTTTCTTTTGTTTAATGGCCCATTTTATAGGTATTTGAACTGAGACGGTTAAGTGCAGCAGCTGCACATAAACTTGATGAGAATAGTTTTGTTTTCCCGGTGTTTTTTGTTCTTTTCATGTCAAACTTTCGTCTCGGAGATTTCGTTCAAAACCGAAACTATGGGCTCCGGGGAGACGCTAATATACTAGTCAGTTTTGATCATCTAAGGAAAACGACAATGACTGCAGAATTCTTCCACCGACAGTAATTTTCAGCCAACTCTCATGCCTCGACCATGCGACTTATCTGTCCGCGAAATCGAGCTTCTGTGCGTATCCGCGTTTAAAGAAACAGCTCCAGTCGTCTGCTCGATCAACAACACAAGCTGGAGGAAAATTACAAAAATTACGCAAGCGCTTTTGAGCCAAGAAGCATGTTAACCCGCCGGCACCCCACTAAGCAGCTGATACTCGTATTTCAATTCAGGTTTTAGTAGCAATCGAGAATTCATTTCGACGAGCGCGTTATGTATTATATTACGTACTATGTCCCACTAAAGCGACATTAGTATATTCTTCGGGTTGAAATATGAGCTTAGTTGACTAGCTATTAGGTGAACTGGTGAATAGAAGTATATTTGACAGACAGAGAGATACTGTTTAAACTTAGCCAAATGGTTCTAGCCGGCAGCACGGAGACAAACTGAAGAGAGTCTTCATTGGAGTTCACGCAGAACCTCTCTGCATTGAACTTTGCTTCGAATCCTGAACGGAGAAAATAAGTATTTTTTATGGCCGATCAAGCTGAGCAATGTAGACATATATTGCTGCTGGCTGCGACGGGGGTATAATATAAATATTGGAGGCGTGATAAATCAAAAGGCCGTGACAGCTTCTTACGTTGCGAGACGCGTCCCCCACCTTTTGAAAACAGATAATTTCCCTCATTGATCATTTGCAGCGAGCAGGTTTTCCTGAATCAAGTATAATTGCGAAATCAGCCCAACTCCTTCAGAGTGGTCCAGAGGCTTTTTCGGCGAAAAGCAGCCAAGGTGAAGAGTCAACGCACCGACCGGCGTGGTGGCTCAAACTTGAAGCTAATCGAACACAACCAAACTCAAGAAAAGCAGCTATCGAACCCTCCCATTCACTTAACCGCACCATTCGTGCTCCCTCCAGTGAAACACCTCGTCTGTCATCCTCAGTCCACTGATCTACATCCTTATAAAGAAACCCCTTATCAGTTACCAAGTGTTCGTCACTTTGAATGTGATTCGAGACAGACAAGAAATCAAAACGTTTTTCCGCGATTCCTCCCCATCCAAGAAATCGAAAACACGTGGTGGAAGGAAACAATCTACTGAGGCTTCGCCACACTAATGAACACTCAGGCAAACTTAAGAAATTTTCGGACCTTCGTGAAATTACACTGTTCGCCACCGCGCCGACAACAGGTGTCCGCGAAAGCCACCAGAGACGCGGAGAGGCGCGGAGCGACCTGGACCGGCTGGTTCCCAGTTTTCCCGCTTGGTGGCGTCCGTTTTGCTGGAGTCGCGATAGAAAGCCTGGCACATCGACGACGGAGCCATAGAGCGCGCGGCCGCAGGAAAAAGGAGAGGAGGAGCGCGCCGAACGGTGACCAATATGGTAGCGCAGAGCAGAAAGGGCAGACCTAGACAGCGAGCGCTTGGGTCGTGAGGGGCCGCTCCCCGAACCACGCTTGTTTTTGTGTTTTCGTCACCGTCGTTTTTGTACTCCGGGTGAAACGGGCGCGGCGATTCGAAAGGGCGCAGGGAGAAACGGGAAAGGGTGGACGTTGAGGTTCTCCTCTCCACGATAGCGACAAGAAAAGAGAGAGAAAAAAAAAAAAATTGTTTCTGCGTTTGGCCGCTCGCTCTTTTGTGGCGCTAGCGAGCAAGGTTCTCTCCGCTCCCGTTTCTCCGCCCCTCCTTTCCCATTTACGGCGGCCGTCTTTTCACGCGACGCGCCAGGCTTTCTCCGTATAGAGGAGGCTATGGCGCAGGCGAGCTGGTGAATGTTGATCATAATGTAGAAAATCCGAGACTGTGGTAAAAGCAGGGAAACGGTGTCGGAGAAGAAAGAGACGTTATTTTCCCCTGTCTTTCTTCTCCGACACCGTTTCCCTGCTTTTACCACAGTCTCGGGTTTTCTACATTATGATCAACATCCACCAGTTCGCCTGCGCACTCACAGTTTTTTCATTGATAATTCCGGAAGCAGGCTTATTTCCCTTTTTTCTATGGACCCGCAAGCTACCCGCAACCAACAAAGTTACTTCTTTGAGACGTTATTTTCCCCTGTCTTTCTTCTCCGACACCGTTTCCCTGCTTTTACCACAGTCTCGGGTTTTGTACATTATGATCAACATCCACCAGTTCGCCTGCGCACTCACAGTTTTTTCATTGATAATTCCGGAAGCAGGCTTATTTCCCTTTTTTCTATGGACCCACAAGCTACCCGCAACCAACAAAGTTACTTCTTTGAGACGTTTTTTTCCCCTGTCTTTCTTCTCCGACACTGTTTCCCTGCTTTTACCACAGTCTCGGGTTTTCTACATTAGGGAGTTTTAGTAGATCGTTTTCGTGCAGCCGCTCTGCAGAGCGGAGCGCGGAATCGCCACTGCGCCTGCGCGCCGATGGCCTTGGCTGTAGAGTTCCGGGTAGCGGAGGGGCTTAGCGGAGCGGGAAACACGGTTTACTAAAACTCACTATTATGACTGAACGCTCACATCCAGGGAAAAATTTAGTGACTAACTTATATCGCAAATAAAAGCCCGTTCACACACTTGCGACCTCGTAGAACCGAGTGCCTTGGAACTATCTGTTACGGCTGTGGCGACGAAGGCGGCGGAGAGGAGAAAAGTAAAGGAAAGGGAGGAGAGCGCCGGAGGAGCGAGAGAGAAAGAAGGGAGCAAAGAAGAGACGACCGCCATTTTGACGCAACGCTGTCGGCGCGGAGCAGTGTCGAGGCTACGCGACGTCTGCTACGGGCTTATTTCTTTTTCGCCTGAACCAAAGTTTGCGTTCAAACGTGAAGAAACGTAATTCGTTAGCTTTTTAAGCCACCGAGGAATAACATTATATCATTTTCTTGCCACAGCCTGCCAAATAAAACTAAAGAACCGAAATTTGGATGTCGATCCCATGCATTTCGCCAGGCGAAGGAATGAAAATGGCGACCACCTCCGCTCAGCTGGGAGCAGCTGAGAGTTCACGCGCATGCGCTCACGCCTATCACTCTGAGCCGCGGGCTGATTGGCTCACTCGGGAGAAGGACGTTACGGCGGCGAGATCATAGACTGGCCAAACTCTCCCCATATACGGATCTGGACGAGATGGTGGTGGTGTAACTATAGGCTCCTTGCACATGACGTCATTTCCGATACCCTCCAGAGAAGAGGGGAAGAAGGAGCTCCCCTCTTATCAGGACCCTCCTTTGTGCCTTCCGGATTTGCACAGGCGTCGCTATTCTCCTCCCAGAAGATTATAGAAGATTAACCCGTCACTCAAAATTCTTACAAAAGCAGCTTCCCTCTCCTCCTCTTACTTGGTGTGCAAATGTGTGCGATGTGACGTCAATGCAAGACCTTTTCCACAAGGGCGCCGCCATCTTGAATTGACGTCACTTCCAGTATGGGCGAAAACGTAACATTGCCGTTGCCACGCCAATAGAAGACATTTAGGATATAAGCCTAACCGTCACACATTCTCGTTTTGGCTCGCCTCTATTTTTTTACTAGTTACAGCTTGAAATGTTTTACTTTTTTTTCGTCGCCCATACTGGAAGTGACGACAATTCAAGATGGCGGCGCCCTTGTGGAAAAGGTCTATATTTTTTACAAAAGGTTAGGGGCACACTGGGGCCATCTATTGGGTAGCAGTGTAAACTTGGCGGTTCGGCATATTGTCTATTTCTCTCGCGCATTATCTTTTCCTTTTTGGCTCGAACAACTTTTGGCAACGTTATAAACGGGCCTTTCTCATATGTATTACGCACATTTGACCTCGGAAATCCCGCAAAACCTTCGTTCTTGTGAAATGCAGTTCCAGGGTGACTGCATAGATGGCAGCAGCGGGTCAGTGTGTTCAGAGCCATAGATAGGCTCCGAGTGTGTTTACTCGTCCAAAGAAATTTTAAGAGGTTTCAACCGGTCTCGTCTCTATCGGTCGTACTCTGTTGCAAGTGTGTAAACGGGACTTAACTGTCACCCGAGCGTTTCTTATCATTTCTTTTTCTCGCTGTCTTAGTCTCGCTTTGATCGCAGAGAAAACAAAGCACGCTGAAGTCCGCTCGTGCTCCAATACCACCGCGGAGACCACAAAGACGCCCACCCCTCCCAAATTGCCTAAACACTCGAACACACACACAAAAAAAAAAAAAAAAAGTTTAGGCACACGTCAGAAGCCCAAAGAAGAACCCGCTCGAATTCGACCATACGCTCTAACCTTTACCTTCCGGAAAAGTAGGTCGCGACCGAAAATCAGCGACCGGACAAAACGTCCGCCCATCGCCCGCCCCTAGACCTCGACAACGCGCGCCTCCGGCTCGTCCCTACGAAGCCAAGGCGCTCACCCATCCATCCAGTCTCTTGTTTGTTCGTTTACAGCGGCCGTCAAAACACGACAGCGCAATGCGGGCCACCCGCAGAAGAGATCACGGCAGAAAAAACCCCGCGTGTCACCTAATGGCAGCCCGCCATTGGGTGACACGCGCCATCAAAGCCAGCCCAATGTGGCGTGAGCATCATGTGACCTTCAGAAGGGCGCAGAGACACGGCACGCGTAGTCACGTGGTACGTTCGTAGCACTCCAATTGGCTGGAATGACTCGTAGCGTCCGCTCAGGTCCATCCGTAAGGAGACACGGAGTAAGGCAGCAAGGACGACCTCTCGTCCATCCGAGTCCCCAAGACAACGTGGACAAACAATGGCTACTCAAACCTCGAGGAAACCCAAATGGACTGACAGGAACCAAAGAGAGCCATTAAACACATATTGCGTGTTCAAAAAGAATAAATGAAGAAAGAAAAAGCTGAAACAAAGCTTTTAAGTCAACGGTTCCTTTCGATCGATGAGTGACTCGGTGTAACGGCGGACCCGACTTCCTTTTCAATTGGACGGTAGTTCGCGCCATCTAGACTAAACACGAGTTCCTACCACCGTGGTCCTGACTCGGGGTTAGTAGACAAAAAGCTCTACCACCACCAGTCACGTGACCCGGAAATCGTCTCTAGTCAAGGATGCCTGGCTACTGAGGTTTTCACAAACAAACGCGGGTACACTGCACTGGTTTCTTCATAAAGCACCCGTCGTATACAAAAAAAAAAAAAAGAAAAAAAATACAAGGGGTTTTTAAATACACAAAACAAGAACAAAAAATGTAAACGCTGCACCAAAAGCTGCTACCACGTTCCGCCTCAAGTGTTTCTTCCCCCCCCCCCCCCTCCCCCAATCTCTCTCCTCAACAGAACAAAATACAAGTAAAAAAAAATAATAAAAATGGTGGTAGTAGAATAAGTAAAGAAGGGGGTGTGGTGCAGTATTATAAATGAACCCCCAGTTCGATTTCCGATCGAGAAAGGGGAACAAACAGACAGTGGCAGTCACCGACCACTAAATTTCGGCTCTTTCGAATGGGGACACCTCTCCCCTTCTTACCCATCCTCGCCTTACCCTTTCTCAGCCCACCGTTAGAAACAGTCCACGAAACAGCAAACACCAAAAAAAAAAAAAAAAAAAAAAAAAAACGCTAGTAATAAAAAAAAAAAGAAAAAAAGAAAAAAAAAGCTTCAATAAAACAGAGTTGACCCGACTGCTCACAGCAGAGGCGGCATCTTTTGTGCAGTCATCGTTCCACTGAGTCACGCATGCGGGCAGCAAATGGTCCAACCCCTTTTCTTTTCTTTTTTTTTTTTTTTTTTTCTACGGAGAAGTTTTGAGTCGTTGTAGCAGACGCCACACCGCACAGTGGCCCGTGTCCCCGATACCCGACACAAAAGCTACCAACACAAGCGTGTTTCTCAACTGCACGAGACGATAGAGGAGAATAGAAGAATAAAAGAAGCACACACGGAAAAAGCGGCTGAAGCCGAAACACCATTTGCCGGAAATGCATCCGATCCGCAACACCCACGAAATCTCCGGGAAACCGACGGCGTTTGCTCGCGCTCTCGGCTTGGACTGCGACGAGCGCGATCCTGAGCCGGCAGCGTGTCGCGCGAGTTTCGTATCGCTGGGCTGCGCCCCATCAAGTGACGCGCTTCGCGACGCCGCATTGGAACGAAGGTTTGGAATCATTTGCCGTTGCGCTTCCTAGGGTGAAACTTCGCACACGCGGCTTATTTTGCTTTTTCAGCGAGGCTTCATTTACTTCAGTATTGCTCGCGCAACTTTAAATGTCCCCGCCTTTTTTTTTCTTTTTTTTCTCCCCCTACATTTACTTTGGTCAGCCTACAACACCTTCCGACGTCAACCGCTACCAGTGCCAAAAAAAAAAAAAAAAACCAAAACAAACAAACAAAAAAGTGCCGATGTACAATTTGAAAAGTTCCGCGTCAGATACTTTTTTTTTTTTTTTTTTTTCGATTTCGTATTTGGTGTACGCTGAAACTTTTGTTTCCAACCTTTTGTTGCTTCCTTGCTGTTTTTCTTTTCTCCGAGTTGAGGGTGACCCGTTTCCGGCGACAGCGGTGTCGCAATCGAGGCAAGAAGAAAAAAAAAGCGGAACAATGAAACCAAGTCCGAGCGTAGCACAATAGAACCTCTGCGCCCTTGACGACGCCTGGCGGGACGGAAAACATTTCTTGGGCGGCCCACATTCGCCAAGAGACTCATTCCGAGCTCGCAGCAGACGTCGACTTCCGCCCCAGTCGACTTTCAGCGGATGTGTGTAAGGCCGGTAAGGCCCTCTGTGGACGTTTAAACCTCCCCTCACAACTTTTTCTTCTTCTTTTGATTTTGTATTAAGGTTTTCTTGTTGTTTTTTTTTCGTTTATGTGCGTTCCCTCGTTTACGAACGATGTGTCAACTTGTACCAAGTGGTTGTGAAAATTAGCGCGATTGAATGGTTAACTTTATAAGGGATTTATAAAAGCAGTAAACAGCAACCCAGCCATTATCGAGAGGTTATGAAAATGAGCGCGAATTAATGGTAAACTGTAAAAACATCCGTCATTAACAAGTGGCATGGTATCATTTATATGTGGGCGGCTATGAAAATGAACTAAAACTGATGGTTAACGCAAAAAAAAAAAAAAAAAAATCCAAAGCGGTAACACAGCGTTAAATAGACGAAGGACACAGGGAAGGTACATGCACAGGGCCTGTAGATCCATTTATTCGTCTCTTTTCAGCGCTGTTTTACCTTTTTATAATTATGTACCAACTAGACCAACATAATGCCTTGTTGCGATTTCCAAAACCAGTATATGGCATCCGAAGAACAGTATCTAATAATAAAAAAAAGAAATCTTAAGCGACAGGTGTTTTGATTGTTTATTTGTTTTCTCTCGGGTTTGAGCAACTTTGCATTTTCGTTACTGGCGAATAATTATCGATACTCTTCGGTTGCGATGTTCTGTGAGATTCACCGCATTAAGAATCCCGGGAAGCGATCGCCAAAACGCGCAGTGCTGAGCGCAAACGCTCCAGCAATGCGGACCCGTTTCCCAGCCAACAAACAAAAATTGTAACATACATACACAAAAAAGAGAGAGAGAGAGAGAAAAGACAGACGTGAGCAGATTTGTACGGCTCGTTCCAGTTTCCGTAGAAATCACGGTACGCAACTCAACCCTGTTCACAGATGGCAGTCTCGAGAGAAACGAAAACTCGCTAGGCGAACAATAGAGGGGTATGAACAGGGAGTTTTAGTGGATCGTTCCAGAAACTCCGATGACGGCACCCGATACACCGCCGGCGCGTTTGCCCATGCATCGTGTATCTTCATTAGGTATCGTTATCGGATGTATCGGAACGATCTACTAGAGCTCCCCAATGAAGAAGCGAGACAAAGCAGTTCGTTCCGATACTCCCGATATCGATACGATGAATGCGTGAAGGCGACGGCGGAGTATCGTTGTCGGAAGTTATCGGAACGATCTACTAAAACTATCAGGGAGGCGTAGTATAGATCGTTCCGATGCCTCCGATAACGGTACCCAATAACCACACGATGCATGCGGAAAGGCGGCGGTGGAGTATCGTTATCGAAATGATCTACTAAAACTCACTACTAGGGAAGGTGTAGTATAGATCGTTCCGATTCCTCCAATAACGATACCCGATAATCACACGATGCATGCGCAAAGGTGTCGGCGGAGTAAAGGGTTTCCTTATCGGAGTCATCGGAACTATCTACTGAAACTCCCTATAAGGGAGGGGTAGTATAGATCGTTCCGATACCTCCAATGACGATACCCGATGACCACACGATGCATGCGCAAAGGTGTCGGCGGAGCACAGGGTTTCCTTATAGGAGTCATCGGAAAGATCTACTAAAATTTCCGACTGTTACGAAACGTTCGTAGTAAAAAAATAAATAAATAAAAGCGGCAAATATAGATTTCTGAGCCTGACAACAATTTCCACTACGATTGCTTTGGGAATCTAGCCGCCAAAGACAGGGGACAAACACGGGTGGTTATCATTTGAGCCCGTTCTCGTTTCGCCCTTCTCACTTGGCCCTTCTCAAAACAACCATTCTCAAAAAGATCTTCTCTTCTGGACCTGTCGCATTTGGTCCTTTCCCGTTTCGTCTTTCGCATTCCAGCTCTCCTCATTTGGGCCCGTTTCTCGTTTCGCCCTTTTCAAAACAGGCATTCTCAAAAATATCTCGCTTTGACCCGTCGCACTTGACTCTTTCTATACCAAAATCGTTTTTTTTTTTTTTTTTTTTTTTTTTTTGGGGGGGGGGGGGTAATATTAATATATTGATATAAGTTGTGTGTGTGTGCCACACTACAGGCATACTCTGCTAAGGATTTTAGCAGTGCGTCGAGGTCGCCGTGAAAAGCTACTAGCTGACAATAAAACAGACCAACTATTTATCGCAGCAAGATCATATTCCGAAATGTCAAGTTTTTGAGGTCTCTCGACTTGGGACATTGCCACCACTTCAATGATGCAGAGGTTTTCAAATGGGGGTCTGCGAAGGCATCCTAGGGGTCTCTGCGAAACCCTGTCTCATCAGTCAGGCACGGCAATATTAGTTGTCTTTTTTCACGTTGAGAAGAAACGTTTTAATTTTCGGGAGAGTACTCACGTCAGTATGTCAATGAGATAAGTCTACTGTACACTAGCAATTAGTTATATCCATTTATTAAATCATTATCATGATAACCTATACCTCAATATGCCCCTCACCCAGAACGGGGTCCTGCATCATCTCCGCCTTTCAGCAAGGCGTCCGCGAAACATCAATGGTTGAGAACCTCTGCAATTAAATATGCTATTTCTGTTCAAACAAAGTTTCCAAATTAAATGTTCATCGCTTTTTTTTTTCCTCTCGTTTGCTGAGAGGAAGGGAAGCAGGCGTCAATTTACGCTTCTCAGTGCGTACCTCTACACGTAGCATATGTCTGATGGTATGTTGGGTGCCCAAACAAGGCAAGGCTCATCAACAAAGCCGCGAAGGCATTACGACGTTAGAACCATGCCGAACTAGTGCCATTCGGTCGTAGCACGAACGGGCGAAATGAGAATGGGTCCAGTTGCGAAAAACACGATTCGGATCTTATGAGAAGGTTCAAACGAGAAGGACCAAATGAGAATGGGTCGAAATGTGCAAGGTTCAAATGCGAATGGGACGTTTTGAGATACACCCGGGACAAACCAGGGGTGAAGTCAGGGCAGCGGAAGCGATATCACTCGAAAGGGCAGCGACGGTTGAGCCGTGTCACAGTGATAAATATCCCGAGATTAAGATAAAGATTAACCGTCCGATTGCGCGGAAACAACAGAGGGTGCACACTGCACCGAGTGCAACGTTGCTAGAACTCGGTTGGGAAAGTGACATACAGCCGGCTTTGAAAAAGTGGCTCCGATCCGTACTCGGGAACCGAACTAAAGGCGATCGCAACGCCGCCATTTCTGCCGCAGCGGCCACTCCGGGAACTGCACAACTGCACGTATTGGTTCAGCTCGAGTCTCGCAAGGGCCGGTGGCGCCATCTCGCAGTAGCTATATAAACGAACTTTTATGTTTTGACTCGTCGCTAATGGGCGGCGCGGTTGTCGCATCCAGTTTGGTCTCGGCGGACGGGAATGGTCTGGGCTTCAAGGGCGAGTTTCCCAACTGAATGTTTTAGTAACGTTGACCGAATGCTCGCGGTGACGAAAAGTTTCGGTGGCATCCACCTACGGCCCCGTTGGAACATGTTCCAACGGTGCGCATAAAAAAAGGTGGAAGCTTGGAAGGAGGGCGTTCTTAGACCAACACTGTCGAAGTTGACACATTACAATTCGACCCATGTAAAGACACCACAGTGGGCGTTTTGCCTATAGTGGAGGACCGACCAGATCGACGCTCGTGGTCGCAAACGTCGCCAGTGCCGCGCCTCCAGCTCAGCAGAGCAGTCTGCTTCGTTGACAAATAAAAAAAACACACGACTTGAAGGGCTTCACGTCGCAATCACGTGGCCAGCGTAGAGAGCACAGGTGGCGACGACGATAGATGGAGCGAAGAGACCGTGACGTGACACAGGTGTCTGCCCAACATCCAGCAGGCGAAGGACAAAGTGAATGAAGCAAACCCAGAAAAGACGGCAAGGAGATCGTCACATCACGATCACGAATGTTATATAAGATGGCATCGACGTCATGGTCACGGCCAAAGAAATAAAGCCCAAAAAAAAACAAAAAACGAAGGAGATGGAGAGTGTGTTGTTATGGAGGGCTGTCCCGACATGTTCGACATCTAACAAACGCCGCAAGGGACGGATACGCGGGTCGAGGAGGAGGAGGAGAAAGAGAGAGATGATGTCGAAGTCCTGGTAAGTCAAAGTCATGGTCACGGCATCCAATGCAACAGGCACCGGAAGGTGAGGATGTGCACAGCAGAAAGAGGGGCGTCACAAAGCGGCCGTGACGTCACGCCCACGTGACCCGATTCACAACACATTGCAGGAAAGCTAGAATCGCGCAGATTTGGGGGGGGGGGGGGGGGGGGGAACGGAGAGAGAAATAAATAGAGGGATACGACGAGGAGGGGAGGCAGGATCTGCGCTTGGTCTGTTACATTGCGTCATCCATGTGTCCTAGCTATCACGCACCGCGACAGCTACTTTGGCTACAAAAGGAACTGGCGCCGTCCCGCCCTCCACTTCGCGACGAGGGCTTTGACAGCCAAAGTGAGGCACGCCGTAAGCACAAAAGAAAAAAATAAGAGAGAAGAAAATGGGGGGATCGGAGAATAATGGCGACGAAAATAATAAAAGACTCGCGGGGAGAGCGCTAGGGGCGGAGCAGCAAAAAAGACTGCGACGCCACACACCTTTGACGATGACCTTGGCTGCCTCGTTGTAGACCTTCTCCTGCGTCGCGTTCGGCTTGAACACCTTGTCGTACACGTAGACTTTGCCCTGGGTGGGGGAAAAAAGAGCACACATTGGGGTGCGGTCGTCGATACCCGAGCTACGGTGGTCCTCTCTTGTTCTCTAGGCAAAGGGACAAGGCCGTATTTCTGGAGAGGCAGCATATCTACCGAGGGCATACGGTTTCAATTACACTCAAGAACACCGCAGGGCCAATAAAAATATACAGGTAAGAAAAAAAATCAAGTTCAAAAGCTGACCTAAAAAAAATTATAGTTCCGAGCTTCTTATTATCACTTTTGCAGCCAATGATATTACAGTAGAAGACGATGAGGACGTCGAAGAACGAATCACCAAGCAAGAGCATTCTACGCTATGTACGGATAAAAATAACATTTGATGGCTGATGCCCAATGGCTTCGAGTGCAACAGACAGGACCTCCAAGGTCACGTCCAACGTCACACTGAACGGTCGATTTGCCCGTTGTATGCCCACCCGTTTTCTTTCTCAACAGCGTACACAAACAGCTACTACTGGCTCTTCGCTCAAAAAGGCGGCACACCCCAAATGAAAAGAAGCACGCCCAGAGACCTTATTAAAACTCGAAACGAGGGCGCGCAGACTGACACCCGAACACATCCTTCTGGGAAGAAAAAAAACAAAACAAAAAAACACTTCGTCCTATATGATGACTTACGTCAATCACTACAAGTAACAAAGCAAAAAAGAAGGAAGGAAAGGTGATGGATGAACCAGAGAAACAACGTCTTAGTAAGCTGTCTCAGCCTTCATGCCGCGCTTTGCGTTGTATTAATCGTGAACTGAACTCGATAATCGTGAAGTGAACTCCGGCGTTCCTCGAACGCGTTCGACAAGTGCAGTGGAGACAAAGGCTGCCTTTATCTCCAGTGTACTCGTAAAAGCGTTCGAAGGAGAAAACCAAACGGCGGACGCGGGCGTACCTCGTTCTAAAGACTCTGTTAAGGGTGATCTATCTACACACTTGCGGCGAGTCCGACCGCGTGCGACTGCAACAGCTTACGACGTACGCGTTGCTATAGGAACACCTGCGGCGGCTCCAACAAAACGGGGTAAAAACCGGTTTTGTCGGAGCCGACGCAGCTGTTGCCATAGCAACGCGTACGTCGCAAGCAGTTGCAGTCGTACTCGGTCCAGCTCGACGCTAGTGCACACTTGCGTAGGTAGACCTGAGATCTACTCACTAATCATTCGAAGCAGAGCTCGGCTCGTTTCCTCCTCCCCGTCAATTTCTCGGCGCATTAACTTTTCGTTCGATCGGGTCTCTCGCGTACGCCATCGTTTTCAGCTATATCGGAAGAGGAAGTGACGTCACGCCGGTGCGGCGGCGCTACTGTCCGCCCTGCGCATGGGCAGACGCTTCATCTCGGGCGAATCTGCTTTCTTCGCACGCGTAGCGCCCACACTGGGAGTGAGCGAACGCGCGCTTGTTCGTCAACAGCATGTTGGCGTAGGAATTGTGTCCTTCCCCAAAAATGTATAGTTTTTTTGTTTTCTTTTTCACTGCAAAAATAATTTACGCATTGCCGAACGCTCACTTCCTGCCCAAATGTAGCGCTAAAGGTCCGAACCAGATGCCCAAGTTTCAGAACAAACCGTTACTTTATTCGAGAGAAGGGACTCTAAAATTTTCGATGGAAAAATGGAGCCCGTATTCGACAACTGGCACCATTCAGTTACATGCCGGCCGCCGTTTTCCCATTAAAAAAACGTTTTTTTTTTATTATTTTAGTGGAGAAGGAAGACCAGCGAAGCTGTACTATGGTGGGAATGAAGTAATGTCCGGCCGCAAGTCGGCAAGCCAGAGTGGAAAGGCTCGAAAGGTTGCGGCCGTCGCTCATAGATGGCGGTAGCTGTCCAGAGTTTTGTGTAGAGATTTGTTTGCCCACGGACACGATACTGGGCAAACTAGCCCTTTACAGCTCCGCTGTAAAAACGCAACTTTCGAATAAGATAACCGTTTGTTCTGAAACTTTGCCACCTGGTTCGGACCGCTAGCGCTACATTGTGGCGGAGAATGAGAGTTCGGTAATGCGTAATTCATTTTCGGTGAAGAGAAAAAAAAAAAAAAAAAAAGCCTGTAAATTTTTTTAAGGGGACAGCCTGTATAACGGTCAGTAACGCGTTGGCACTTGGAGAGCGGTGGACCGGTGCACCGAGACTTATCTCCGGAGTTTGTTTCGCGCGTGTCGGTTATCCCGCCGTTTTTGCAGTCGCGCGCCAACTAGGGCGAGGTCAGTCCAGTCAAACGAGCGTCTCGAAAGGGCACGACCCAACCCAAAAGCGAAACAAACGAGCCCAAAGAAGGGCAGGCGCCTGTCCAGACGCCTTCTCGACCCCGAGACGTAATGAGCAGGGTCTGCAGCTCACATGCTGCGCGATGGAAAACCCGCTCAAAGTGTCGGAAGACCTCGAAAATTACAAAACACAACGTGCGCCAAAAACGGAAAGAAAAGCATGATGACGACGACGACGACGATGATGATGATAGTGATGACGCCGTTGATAATAATAATAATAAAGCTCGATTTTTGTTTGAGCAACACCCACTAACAGCAGCCTAGTTTCAGCTGTCCTCAGTTAGAAGAGGAACGCCCTCTAGTAAATTCTTACGACCACAAAAACAAACTGTCAAAACAATCCCCCCCCCCCCTTTTTTTTTCTAGAGACACGCTTGTTCAGCTGCGAATTGCACATTCAACGCACGCCTCCCTGGTTACATTTTTTTTTCTTCTTTTTCGGTTACTACCCAGTTATATCAGCGTCAATCGCTATTATTATTTTTTCCCCTTTTCTTGGTCTCGAATGAAGAAGCGATCATCGGATCGTTAAAGGGGCGCTCCGGAGTTCTTGTAAGCCACAACAACTAACTGCATTTTCGGAATCACCGGTCTTTGCCTTTTTTCGTTATGCTATTTAGTATCGCAAAATTGAGTATAGTTATTGCGAAAATGAAGTGAAAATGATGTCAAAAACAACATTCAAATATACCAGCACATTTCAGTGCCGTGACATCGGGGAAGGCAGGCTTGCGGGCCGAGCGGGAAGTCCAAACATGGACTATGCCGAGCATTTGTTTCGTGTTGGTGCGTGGGTGCTGAAGCGAGCTTCCAAAGCATTCATTTGGATTCATTTGGCACCGTGAAACAGCTCGTAGTCAATTGGGAACAAAGTCTACAGACAAAAGAGTGAACCCCCGTCTTGCGGTGACGTCATTTTTTCATTGTTGCCGGAGAGATATTCACTTTGAAAAACACGGTAAGGACCGAAATTCCAAATTCGATAACTTCACACGAAAAACAACAACAACATTATTTTGGCCCAATATTTGGGTAACTATTCAGCGACGTTTGTTGGTGTGTTCGGCAAATTGTCAGGCAAATCGAAGATCACGAAGAAAACGCCGGAGTACCCCCTTAAAGGGGTACTGACACCCCAAAGGCCGTATTTTTTTTATTGTCTAAAAGGATACAAGTTGTAGTCATAGACATGCAAAAAAAAAACGCATCGCGAAAAAAATTTTTTTTTTGCGCGCGCCTGTTTATTATTGGCGTTTATATCTCCCGCCGCTCACCTCCTTGCTTCTTTGGATCGGTGACGTCAAAAATCAGGAAATTTAGAAGCTTTCTAGGCGACATTTTTATTAGCGGCGAGATGTTTCGGTGGCGCCCTGGTTTAGTAACCTTTCGTGAAGTCATTACCTTGTGAACAACAAGTTGAATGGTGTGTGTAAGGAGCAGGAGGAAGCCTGAAATCATAGCGCTCTCGAAGCAACATTGTCAAGACCGTCAAAATTGAAGCTCTTACATTCCTCTTATTTCCGTCGATGAGACATCCTTTGCTGACGTCATGTCAGCATTCGGCCAATTGTGGTGGGCCGACCACAGCGACGCTTTCGATCGCTCACGTCGCCAGTAACATTTAATAACGGCAATCGTAAAACAGGTTTTTTAACGCAATTGCGAACGCACGGCCCCTCTTTTTGAAATACCAAAAATCAGAGTCCGGTGTGATGTCGCTTCCTGGATTTGTATCCTCCCCCGGAAAACTTGGCGGCGCTCGAGCAGAGGATGATCGGCGAGTCGGGGAAGAAACCGTTCTTTTCCCGCGCCGGCGCCCTTCTATGCCGCCTGCTCACCTCCTCCTCGCTTCGGGTCGCGGTGGCAACGGCGCTTTGCTTCGTAACGTGGAGCGGAGGTCCGAAAGAAAGTCGAGTCGCAGGAGACCGCAAAATTCGACTCTCTGCACTGGCGCGGATCGCGCGGGAAGTTCAAATTCGGCGTTTAAAAATTTATATATATATTTTTTTTTTAGTTCACAAGTACTGAATTCTTAAGTTTCGAATTTTGAGAGTAATGTCCCGGCATCGTTTTCTATCGTTTCGGATAAAAAAAAAAAAAAGATTTTGATGTGTCAGTGCCCCTTTAAGTCCAGCATGGTCATTAAAAAACCTCCAGGGCCCGATATATATATATATATATATATTGCTACGAGGAAGAAGACGACGGGCTGTCTCGGCGCCACGGACTCGAGCGAGGGGCTCGCGCCGGTGGCGGTCAGTTTGGAATTAAAAAGCCGAACCGCAAACAATCGTCTCCTTGCTTGGACCCGGAACAACGCAACATACTTGGTGGAGGTTGGTCCTTCCTCGCACCTCTGCTGCCATCACGTTACTTCGCAGCAACCGCCAACTACCACCGGCCGGAATGGCCGGTGGTAGCTACAAATCTGGAAAGAAGCATGAAGCCCCCGACTGCCTGTCTCGGAATCCAGTTGATGCTTGCCCCGAAAACCATGGAGCCCTCGCCGCCGCAGTGTCCCTAACGGCGTCCGTTGATTTCGGTACCGAACAGCAGAAGGACCCAAAACTACAGAGGATTATTGCTACTCTTCAAAACCCTAACCTAACCCAGAAGGACAAACGAGGAACCCGCCTTTATGAATTTCAGAATAACATACTGTATCGCCGAAACTATAATCCACACGGTCCTGATCTCCTGTTCGTCGTTCCCAAACACCTCAGAGCGAATATTCTGTTGGCATTGCATGACGACCCTACTGCCGGTCATATGGGCGTTTACAAAACGTACCTGCGGGCCCGCACCAACTTTTACTGGCAAGGCATGTATAGTGATATCTTCAAATACGTCACGTCCTGCATCAAATGTCAGCGGCGGAAAAAGCCTACCCAACAACCAGCCGGTCTCCTTCAATCCCTCCCACCACCTCACTATATATTTGAGCGAGTCGGCATTGACTTGCTCGGTCCGTTTCCTAAATCCTTCTCAGGCAACCGCTGGGTGATTGTCGCAATCGACCATTTCTCGCGGTACGCGGAAACTTGCCCTTTGCCTCAAGGTACAACCAGAGAAATTGCCACATTTCTTCTTTCTCAGGTCATTTTACGGCATGGCCCACCTCGCCAGCTGATCAGCGATCGTGGTCGTGCTTTCCTTTCTCAGATTCTTCAAGATCTTTTGCATGTTTGCGGCACTGTGCACACGCCTACGACTGCGTACCACCCTCAAACAAATGGCATGGTCGAACGATTCAATCACACACTTGCAAATATGCTGTCTATGTATGTCCAGGTCGACCAACGCCGCTGGGACGCAGTACTCCCATTTGTAACATACGCTTATAACACTGCAGTTCACGACACACACGGCTATTCTCCTTTTTTCCTTCTTTATAACCGCTTCCCAGTATCCCAGCTAGACACACTTTTTCCTTCCCGCGACAATGTCACCCGGCTCTCCCCCAGCGTTGCAGAGATAATCTGTCGAGCGGAGGAAGGACGCCAACTTACACGTGAACGTACCCGCGCCTCACAGCAAAGACAATCCCTGCAGTACAACGCCACCCATCGGCCTGCAAGGTATTCTGCCGGCGACTTAGTTTGGATTTGGCTGCCAACTAGACAACTAGGCAAAGCAACCAAGCTGCTTCATCGATATGCCGGGCCTTACAAAATCATCGCCAAAACTTCCGACGTCACCTACAGAGTGCAACTCCCGCAACCCCTCCACGATCGCCGTCGAACCTCAACAGACATTGTTCACGTCAGCCGCATAAAGCCCTACCATCCCCCATTCACACCATAGCACCCTTCCCCATCACCCTCAACGCCTGCAGCCTACGGTCGGGACGACCTACGCTTCTCCCCGGGCATTTGCTACGAGGAAGAAGACGACGGGCTGTCTCGGCGCCACGGACTCGAGCGAGGGGCTCGCGCCGGTGGCGGTCAGTTTGGAATTAAAAAGCCGAACCGCAAACAATCGTCTCCTTGCTTGGACCCGGAACAACGCAACAATATATATATATATATATATATATAATTTTGTTCCTGTGCGGCTAAAAGGTGTTCGCGAAAAGTTTTGCGACAATGGATCAAGGTAGCGGTGCGACGCACCTTTTCCCGTTTGTTTGGGTACTTGCGTCGTTCATTAGCTCGTTCATTTATTTATTGTGACGCTATAGTTGCTTACAAAGTTATACGAACTAACGTACTACGAAATACACTGTACTACGAAGTACCACTACGAAGTATCACGATCAATGTGAGCTTCAACGCCCGATCCGGCCTTTCTTTTCGTCTTCGGTCAGCAGAAGCGCTAACCTCCACCTCGCATTCCATTCCTGGTTCGGACCACAGGTCCCTCCAAAAACTGGCGGGCACGTCGAGGAAGCACGAAGGACTGTTTCAGCTCACACCGGGCGCGATAATACAACGAAGTAACACAGTCGGTAAGAGTCACACGCACATGCGTGATCCAGCCTCCAGAGAACTGGCGGCATTGTATAACGACACTCCGCACACAGAAGTATTTTAGTTCACTCCCAGCACGAGCGCCAGCCGACAACCGACTTTCCGATGGGATGCGCTTTCCGGAAACCAAACGACAGCTGGGGACCGCTCGAGAGAGACTGGAGTCACGTGACCGAAGCGGTACGTGCCTCCCCGAATAACGGCACTCGGAATAAAAGAGCCCGTGCTCTCTCTCTCTCTCTCCGGGAAAATACCGAACCACGACCACGCGAGAGTAGACGAGAGACGACCAAATAAAAAGACCACTGGCGAAGAGAATAAAAAAATAAATATAAGGAATGATAAGAGGATGTTGCAAGGCGCCGCGGCTGGCTTTGCCGAGGAATCGACGGGCTTTTCCTTCCTTCGAACTCGCTCACCAAAAAGGAAAATACAATACGCTTCGAAGAAAGCCAGAAAATAAGACGGAGAACGGGAATAAGAGGGATGAGATGAAGCATGTGCATAAGGAAGAGGAAAGAGACGAGGCAGAGAGTGATAAACAAGAGGACCAGGGATAACTCAGGCAAATCTAATCAGAAGCGCGCACCTCGAACAGTGTACTTTGTAACTCTATCCCCAAGCAAACCGTAAATTCAAGCGTAAAAAAAAAAAGACACTAAGGAGTAGTAGTACAAAAACGCGACACAACAAAGCAATAAAAAAAAAAAAAAAAAAAAAAGGGGGTAAGGTTCAGGGGAGAAACCCAAACAGTGAAGGGAAAAACCCAAACAGTGCGGGGACAAAACACAAATTAAAAGCAAACGTGAAAAAAAAAAAAAAAAATTTAGAAGGGGAAAACAAGGGCCTCGGGCGCGGGTGGACGAACCCCGAGACAGTTGGCGGAGGGCTGTAGCCAGGGCCCTGCCAAATATACTCGCGTGACGCTCCTCCCGGCCAATTTCAGGAGCCGAAGAAAAGCCGTCAGTAAAAGTCGCGCGACTCTCCCGTATTAAAAAAAAAGAAAAAAAGTTTTACACAGCAACAACGTGAAGCAAGTTAGCCATGACCCTCAGGCGAGACGTTGCGAGAGTGGACGCAACCCGGACTAAAAACGGTGTTCCGGCCGCGGTCTGCTCCAAGTGATGGAAACCACTCTTGGAGTGGAGCAATTTGTGAGCGAGTTCTGCCGCTGATTACCGCTTCGGGGCTTTACAAGTACAGTGCTGATTCTAGAAGAGGATGACTAGGCCGAAGTACAACGGAGTAATACAATTTTAATGGAAAATTAAACTCGAAAACCGACGCAATTATGAACGAACGAGTGTGAATGATTGAGAGAGAGAGAGAGAGCCTAGGCATAACTTTGATCACTACACCTGCGACGCTAAAAAAAATTGGAGAGCAAACGGTGCTTTGGGTTAATTTCAGAACTCGGGCTGGTGCCTTGCTTTTCTCTAAAAAAACAGAAAAATAAAAAGACGAGAGCAGCTAAGAGTGAGGTCGCACACTCACCCTTAGCTGCTCTCGTTCTACAACAGGTTGGGAAGTTAGCAGGTGTATATATACATTAATGGTGATTCGTTCCCTGGAAAACTGAGGGATGTACAGACTTCGACACAGCACAGACAAGCGACCGCCAGCTTTTTTTTTTTTTTTTTGTCTAGAATATAAAGGCTGTCATATGAAACTAATAACGCCAAAACGTGCTCATTTAGGGCACCAACCTAATAGGTGAAATTTTGCTGTGCTGCCTAAACAAATAAAACGCAAAAAAAAAAAAAGGCGATGCCGCGTTGCGCACAAAATATGGCTGGCGAAATAACACAACGCTATATTTTTTAGCAACTTGTAAGAAGGGTGGTGACCCAGAGCGCGAGCGTCGCCCACAGACACGAGACAACGTTCGCGTAATTATAACCAATTTCATACACAAACACGGGATACAAGCGGCACATGTATAAACACCGCAAAGGCTACACGGAAAAATTCACACTAGCAATAATCATCATGCCATCATGCCGCCACATTGAGTTTTTTTTTTTTTTTTTTTACATCTTCCATTTATGGACGCGGCGCTTCTGCATTTAACTCGGTTTTCATGATGAGAACGCATTTGTACATGCCATGGGTTGCTATTCAGTTTCGGTGCAACGAAGAAAGACGGCAGCAACATTCTTGAAAAGGAATGATCAGTGACGAGGTCGCGAGACTCGTCACTGAAGCAATGAATTGGGACACCCAAGTAAATCAACGACGTCTTTTATCGAAGACGCTGCGTGAAAGGGTCGGACTGGACTGGCAGTACGTGATCATATTTCTGATCTACGACCCACACTTTGTCAAAAAACCACCCCATATCGCGTGTTTTTTTTTTTTTTTTTTTTTTAATGAACGATTTGCATATGTCCCAGACCCCACAGTCAGGGCGTGACGTCAGAAACATGGCGCTATGGGTGTACACCCCAGATTAATACAGGCTGAAACACACGAGCTAGAAGTTTACCGTGCCTACAGTTCCCACGAGTTTCCTGATTGAGACCGAAGCATCGCGTTCAAGTCAAGTGTAAACCAAAGCTTCTTTAAAAAACTGCCAGAAAAGCCAAAGACGCACGGGGGACCGATTCGGCGCATATTGTCCGCGGTATAGCACCTCGTGTCCACTCCTATCCGAGAAGGCGATTTTAAGCGAAACTACACTTGTTTTGTTTATTTTTTTCGTCTATTCTCGCTCGTCCAACGGATGACATCTAGGTCACCCAGTTCCCCAGCAAAAGCGGATTCTTCGCGTTTTGATGCTTTTTTTTTTTTTTATTTTACTGACCAAAAACAAAAATATGAAGAAAAAAGAAAAGAAAAGAAGAAATTTCTCGCTCTGAGTGGCAGTTTGCTGCGAATATATAGGCTTCCGCTTTCCCGAAATAAGGGACGTCTTTTAATACCACACAAAAAAGACAGAAGTGCCTATAAATAAAGGAATGAAACACGAGAGAAGCTGTCTTCGTTCGCATAACCGCATAGAGAAGAAAGGCGCTGTCTTTGGTAGCATAACCCCTACACCGTCAAGATTAAGCAGGAAGAAAATGAAAAAAAAAAAAAAAAAAATGAAATCTTGAGAAAAGGGGGGTACAGCGAGTGCGATAAACTCGAAGCTCTCCATCGGTCAACAAAACTGATCCGCGAGCGAACAAAACTGTCAGCTTAGCTCACACGCGTATACCTGCACGCCAGGCGCATATTACGGACGGCCCAAGTTTGGCCTCAATGTATTTTTGTTTTCAGCAAAAAGCTTAACAGAAGCGGTCACCAAACCTAAATATAGGCCGGAGTAGCCCAATAACCCATACAAAAAAAGTAGTAGTTAAAAAAAAAAAAAGAAACATGTATAATACAGGAGTGTCTTAAGTTTGAGAAGAACCCGATGTAGGTCTAACATTTATATATTTCTTTTCCCATCAAGACACCGTGGCTTTTAAACCGCGACGTCGTCCAAATTTTAAACGGTTATATCGCGGAGATGGATCCAAGATGATCTCGTTGCTTTACATCTTATAAACACTTACCATAAAAATTTAAAAAAAAAAGTATGAGTGGCCCCATTATTCGTTAAATAAAGCTCCCGTTGTTCAATGTGAGGAAGGGGTTTCGACATCTGGGTTTAGCGTCGTTCCAACAAGTGAAATGATCCTGCTCCCAAATCTGGACTTGTTCCAGAATTTCGAGTAGCAATATGCAAACTCAAATTAAACGGGCCAATTTTCTTTTAGTAAAAACATTTGGAGGTACAGATAGCGACACAGTTAGCGCGATCCGTGGTCATTCCTGTATTTTTCTCATCACTCAAAGGTTATTCTCAGTACTATATTAGTGCAGTGGAACGTGCTCGACTAGACGACGGCAGAACAAGATGTTCTCGATGTTCTCTTTAAACAAATTGCAAAAAAAAAAAAAAAAAAAGTGTTGTGTTTGCGGCAATTACAGAACCTAAACAGGCCACTTAGGGGCAAAATAGGACAAGAGAGTATACAGGAGAGGCGCCTGTCCTGCCTACTTTCCATCGTCTCTTTTGGGGTATTTTGTTTGTACCTAAATATGCACCGACCAGCCTAGCAACGTACGTTACTGACTTTATCTAAAATCGCAGAAAATGTTTTCCCGTCCTCCAGATATGTTAAAGCGTCTGCGACAGAGCAAAACGATGTCCCCTCAGCTTGGGAGGCAAAACGAAAGTGTGCGATGGTGACGCTTATATCCTAAATGCATTCTATTGGCGTGGCGACGGCAAAACGATGTTTTCCCCCTACCAGAAGTGATGACACTAAAGATGGCGGCGCGCTCGCGGAAAAGGTCTATACCGTGTAAGCGGCAAGATTCATTGTCCCTCATAATTAGGAGCTCAGAACGCACAGAGAATAAAGTGGACGCGAAATGAGGTCATAACATACTCTGTTTTGTCTGCCTCCTCTGCGTTCTGAAATTACAAAATGTTAAGCCAACGTCAACTTCGTCCTCGATTCCCGGATAATCTCACGTACCGTGCATCGGAACGTCGTACTTATTCAAGCAGATCGGCGGGGGGGGTCAAATATTTTTGGAAAGGTCTACATTCTAAGCGTCACTTACTAGAGTTTTTTGTAGACTGTTCCGATACCCCCGATAACGATACGTTGCACGCACAAAGACGGCGGCGGAGTAGCGGGTATCGTTATCGGAGTTTTCAGAACGATCTACTAAAACGATCCATTTAGAGCCTCCTCTATTCTCACAAGGCCCGGCAGTTCGACGACAAAGCCATAAAATCGCAGATTTGGAGCGCGAGGATCTGGTGGCACAGAGCATCATAGAGCAATTTCTCGGGGAACCTGGACGTCAGCTCTCCCAGAGGCGAGGACCCGAAACACACTCGTTCGCTCGGGAAAAGTGTGTTTCGGGCGTCTTGCCGCAGCGGGGCGCCAGTCACGTGGCTCTCCTCTCATCCGTTGTCTGCCGCTCCACCTTTTCCATTTCGGCGGCCGCTTCTCGTGGCGACCTGCCAGGCTTTGTCAGTATAGAGGAGGAGGTTATGAGTGGCGTCAACTCTGTCCTCAGCGCACGTTCCGAGGCCGATTCCCGGCCGTTGGAAACACACCGCCGCGACGGATCTCCGCTGTCCCGGGTCAAGCGAGCGAGCCAGCAATTGCAGGCGGTCGGGCGGCGTCTATCGAGGCTCGTCAGGAAAGGCGGGTGAACGACCCCGTCCCGCTGCCGCCCCCGAAAGCGCGCGCACGGACGCGCGGGCACCTGACCGGAACTGGTGCACCGCCCCAGCCTTCCTTCCCTCAGAGCCGACCGTGCGTAAGCCCAGGTGTAAGCCGAAAACAAAGGGCCTCCTGCCTGAGCAATTCCGGAAGTCATTGCTACACACACACGAGCGCGCCGCCTCTTGGGGGGCATATCGCTGACGCGGAGGTTCGGCCGCGCTCGTATAGTGGTTTCGTGTTTCGTTGCGAACTACGAATGACTAGAATAATAAGAATGAAATAGCTGGCGTTCTTTTTATTCGAGGGTTTTCTTGGCGGTCGGAAAGAACGGAAAGTATCGGCTTTAAGGGGTACGTCCGCAAAAGAAAGTGTAGTCTTGTGTTATGAGTGCGCTTAGAAGTGGGCGAAGTGCTGCAGTTTGGCGTCACAACGAAGCCGGGTTTACAGACTTCTGCCCGGAAAACTTGTAACGCCCAGTTATTCGATATTATTATTGTCATTATTATTTAGAAGAAATTGGCGAAAAATACCCAGAACGGTCGGGGATGTGTCCTGCAATTTTACTGGTCCGAGGAATAACAAAAAGTGGGGACAGTCGGGCATAGGAAAGACTACCTAATTTCCTGCCCGTCTCCGCCAGTCATGCAGGTGAAGTAAGCAATTCATGTCCAAGCGACTTCAGCGGCTTCCGAGGAAAAAGTGCAAAAGCGGCCGACACGTGCCTGCGCGATCTGACATCTTGAGGTGAACGGCATGAGCCTCTAGATTTTGGCCCGTACACCTTGCTCCGAGCCTCGCGAACCACACACTCCCAGTTTGAGCTATTTGCGAGAGACAACAGACCGAACAATAGACAGTTTCACGATGTATCGTGAAAACTGGATGGCTAGGTTTGACATTTACAGGTACGTTTCAAAAGGTCACGAAAGTGGCGTAATGGCGTCTGATTGGTGGAGGCAATGGGATCCGCCAATCAGACGCAATTACGTCACTTCCGTTACCTTTTTGAAACGTGCAACTCCGCGGCAGGTCTGTGCAAACAAAGCACTAGGCGGCGCGAGCTGCCTCTGGCGCCTGCCTTGTACGATACTACAGCTATGGTGGCGTCACACATGCGTGGAACGCGTAGTGAGATCGGTCTGATAGGTGTTGTATGCGGACGTTTCTGGAACACGTTCCGCCTTTGCGTTTTGCACTGGTCAAATGGGAGCTCGTTCGCGTTTTCTGCGTTGAACGACGTTCCTGTTCTTTCTGTTGGGGTATAAATTAACCATATTTACACGGACACTGTTCAACTACAAAACATTAGAACGGACTAAATTTTTTTAGTTACGCGGGAACGTAGACAGACTAATCTTTTAAATGAATACACATTTCTAGGGATGTCCGAATAGTAGAGAGTTTTAGTTGATCGTTCCGATACCTCCGATAGCCCCGATAACGATACTATGCATGCTCAAGGGAGGCGGTGGTGGAGTATCGGGTATCGTTATCGGAGTCATGGGAACGATCTACTAAAACTCTCTAGTGATTCGAATCGAATAGCGTTGCGTCGTTCATAGTCTTCTTCAAGAGCAAGGGAAAGTCGCGAGAACCTCGATGATGTTAATAGATAGGCGAGCTGATTTAAGTTACAGAGAGACAACGGAAGGGACAAAAACAAGAGACGTGTTGTTTCACGAGAACCGTTTAAAAGCTATGGATGACACTGCATTATTCCATTCGCCCTACTATTCGCACACCCTGCACATTTTTTTTAACAGTGTGTATGTGTGTTTGGGGGGGGGGGGGGGTGCAGCCCAATCAAGCCATATTTAGGTGGCTTTCTGCCTGTAACACCCGACAACCAGTGAAAATGGGTGTCACAATAAATTTGATTTATAGCTCTTGCAGTTGTGCACGCTAGAGCCGACTCACATAGAAAGAGGTAATCTTACAAATTATACTTGGATGCCTTACTTGTCACTGCACCTTCCGTCCTCAGCAAAAAAAACCTTATATGTATAAGAAACTGCTTTGTCCAATAAAGGCATATGATCAAATAAGATCTTACAAGAGCATACAAAGAACCATATAAGAACAATATATTATAAGATCTTATTTGATCATACCTTTATTGGACAAAGAAATTTCTTATACATATAATACTTTTTACCAGGGGTAGCGTGTGTTTCACTTGCCATTCCACAATTTGTCCTTTGGTAAGTGTCATTCGATAACTCATCATCAATTCTAGTCGAATGCACCGCAAGCTATACTCCATCTCACAAGCATCGGCAGTGAGGACCTGCAGTGAGGACGAAGTCATGAGCACGAGTGCGTGGCTTTAGAAAGTGCCCCTTATGCAAGAGTCCTCCTACAAACAAACGCATACCGCCGAGCTAGGACCACGCGCCTGTGCTTTTGTCATTACTGCAGACATTTGTGAGGTGGAGTATACATCATTCCAATATTTACAAGCCCAGGCTGATGAGCTGAGGGCTCCTAAATATTGGAATGGTCTATAGGTGCAGAGACGCGTTCTGCTCCTAGAACAGCAACAAGAGTGGTCCGCTCGAATCGACGGGTCTTGTGCCGGAGAACGAACGCGTTGTAAAACTAACACGAAAAAAGAAAAAGAAAAAAAAAAAGAATGTAGTTTTTTTTTGTTTTTTTTTAGGAGCAAGGAGCGCTTGTTGCAGCTTCGAGCTTTGTTCGAGGTACGTTGTAGATAACGCTTTGGCCCGCTGGCAGCGTTATCCCTAGAGTGCCTTCATGTTCGAAGCGGGACATGAAAGCACCCTAGTTATACCAAGGCACACAAACACGTTCCCAATAATCGATACGCGGAATCACTCTCGCATCGGAGGAGGGGGAGGAGGCACCTCTCGCTTCCAAAACGTCCCGAGGAGACAGACCACACCATCCAGCTGAAGGCGTCCTCAATCGCCGCCACCATCGGCTTCTCCGCAGCACTAATTACCACTTATCCAAATTGGTCGGAACGGCCGCGGGCCCGTCTCGATAGACATCTCCGCGTGGAGGAAGCTGCTACCCACAAAGTTCCCCGTGCCGCGCTGTATTTTAGAATTATTACACTGGTTTGCCCGACACTGTAGCAACCGCCTGTCGCCTTCTCGGCCAAAAACACAGCCACCACTGTTCCAGTTAGCGCTGTCGCGAACTTCGATGTCGAAACTCGGAGTTCGACTGCATGGTTCGGCGAACCTTCGTACTTTTGACAGAAATCGACGAAGGTTTGGCGGCCAATCGGGTGGCAGCCTACGCCACCTAGACTAGAAACATTTACACCCCTCCCTTTTTCGATGTTGCCCTTAATTCCATATCCCCCGTTAAATCGTCTACCCCTCCAATTTTTTATCAACAAACTTCTTTACACTTTTACTCCCCAATCTTCTGACTTTCTCTTCGTGATTGTATCATTTTCTCCCCTGTACTTCTATCTTTTAAATAATGTTGCCCGAAAAAAAAAAATCATTTGTGAAGAAAAAAAATTATGAAGTAGTTTATTTTTAATTTCAGAAAATAATTTCCAAAGTTTACGCAATATGTAAAAGCAAACTATATATATATTTTTTAAAGTTAGTTTGTCACCTTTCTCCAGCAGGTGGCCATCAGCTGGTTCCCTATTCCCGCGCATGCGCATAATAGTCGAACTTCAGTCGAATCTTCGTCGAACTTTGCGTTAAGAGTTCGAACCAGTCGAATCTGGTCGAACCAGAATCTCCGCAAAATCGCCGCATCCCGGCTTCCCCAGTACAATGAGTTCCGGTTAGAGTCACAGTCCGCCTAGAGTCACTCCCCGACCTGGAACCGTCGCGACGACAATAACGAGAATGACCACGAACCGATATAGTAGCCTATTTTTGGAGCAACTGGTCGGGGGAAGAAAGTAATAACGTACGCGAGAGATCGCTTAGAACCTCGGCAACTGCGCGACCACGACGTCGGCACGCATAGTTGCTGCATAGGAATGGCGTCATTTTCCACACCGTCGCCGCAGTTCGCTATACGTCGAAGCGGCGTTCCGGAAGACATGTCGCCGCGACGCGGAACGCGTTCTCCGTAGAAGCTCGCGATACACTATAACGAAGAACACAGCGTCGGATACGAAACAATGGAACGAGAAAGAGAATAGATCACACGTGATCGATTGAAACGAGGGCGATTTCGATACCCCTTCCCCCGTAACGTTCGCACAAAAGTATACATTAACTACAATGTCGTAACATTCATTCGTGCAAGCGCTTGCTTTCACGGAAAAACACGCATGTGAATGCGTGCATTTTGTGCCTCGGAGGTGCGAACATCGTCGACAGTATATAAACACCAACTCAACTCTGACGTCACGACTGCTGGGTCTAGGGCGAGTGACTCAGACCTTGTCTTCTAGGGGGTACTGGTTTTTTCGTCTAGATGACACCGACATTCAGACCCCGCGGCCTCGCAATGTTTAGGTGGTGTTGGTATACATAAAGTCCCTGGATACTTCTTTTACAAGTAACGACAACCAAGACAACTGACAAAGCATATTCCGCTGGAACAAAATGGTGGTATCCTGTTCAAACGTCCACTGTGCGCCGCCATTCGGTTCCTAAAACTTGCACCGTCACGGCGTCACGCGGTCGGCGCTTGAAAGAATGTAGGTACTTGTAGGAAGCTCTATTATCTAGGGACTTTATAGGTATACAGGGTGTAGATACACGCTCGGCCACGACCGCCAGCCCTGGGCGTCCATTGCGTCCAGTAGGCCCGAAAAACCGAGATCCGGCATTCCGCGCGGGGTGGACGTTGCCCGAGTAACGACACTGGCCCAGATACGTCGGCGCAACAGCGGCCGCGTCCGACTCCGCTCGATCGCGGTCCTCGCGGGCCGGCAGCGGCCGTATCTTGGACGCCGCGCCGACCGCACGCTTCCACCATCCGTGCAGGCGGCAGAGAGCGCGGCAGCCGCGAGACGACCCAACATATCGGGACGGGGCCGATCGGTGACCCCCAGAGGTCGCTTCGTTTTGTAGGCGTTCGAGTGAAGACAACCGAATACCGTCCCCCCTTCCCGTGCGTCGACCGAATACAACAACCGCCCGGTCATTCGGGACACGGACTGCCATTCCAAGTTCCACAACCTGGGGCCGGGTTCCATCGAAAAATCACGTGCTGCCAGAAGAAGGCACATTGCAAAAATGTCTCAGAAGCCACAAGAGTTCATGATTAAAAAAAAAAAAAAAAAAAAACTTTACCACAATTTAACATAACGCAACCCCCCCCCCCCCCCCCCCCCAACCCCCCACACCAAAAAAAAAAAAAAAATTACAGACGTTTTGAACATGATAACGTAGCGATTGCGCAGGCGAGCTGGTGGATGTTAACCATTTTGTTCTTAGCCCGAGACTGAGGCAGGAAAACAGGAAAGTTTCGAAGTAGAAGAAAAATGAAATGACATGTCCTCGACTGTTCATTTTTCTTCTACTTCGAAGCCTTTCCTCTTTTCCTGCCTCAGTCTCGGGCTAAGATCAACGGATAGTTTTGAACATGACACCGCGAGGAACGGTACCGTGTTTGCAGACATATTCTCGGTGGTGTAAATACCCACGAGAAAGAGAGATGGACGAGTTAGATAAAGGCAACAAATGTCCATGAAATTAGACGATTTAGTGAGAAAATTAGGTAGGCGGCAAGAACCATCATGTTGATACGCGCTTTCCTACGTCATGTATACCTGGGGCGAGTATGGGGCTTAGTGAGAGCTCGACACCCAGTGGAAGGCTGCCATATGGTAACCCAAGTGACGTAGAAATTCCAGCACTGCGGCCATCAAGAACACATCGTGCGGTTGCGTCAATCTGGCACTACAAATGTTGCGCAGCAGACATAAAGGTCTCCATGTCTCCTGTGCAAAAGAAAAGCCGTTTCTCGACGACGTTCGCTGGCGTTCCAACGTCTGGCTTCAACGAGTGACCACCTCGGTGCGCGAACCGGATGGAGCACGTCGTCCGCACTCTGGCAGGATGAGAACGGGAGCCGTTCTCATCCTCCAGCGCGAACTTTCCTACCCTCGATAGCGGCCTCTCGCCAGCCTCGAGCGTGGACACGAAGCTAGAACACGTTTGAAGGCGACGAGCGCGGGCTGTGGAGGCACTCGCGGCCCTGTTCTTTTACCACCCCTGTTGCCCCTGTCAGAGAGTCAGAAATGTAACAGTCGCGTTTCGTGGACAGTCACGAAACGGCACTTTCCCAGCAAACAACACACGTCGATCTCAGTTCAGACGTTCATCACAGATTTCGGGAAAACCTATCCGACGCACAACGCAAAGTGCATCACGAAACTGATTGCTTATCCCCGATCCCAGGTCTATTCGGATATCCCGTTCCAATGACACGCTAGATGAAGTACGCGAGAGGCCGTGGTGTTATGGTATAGTGCAGGCGTGGCCAAACCGCGGCTCACGACAGCATGTAGAAAAAAAGGGCAGCTCGTGTTTTGTCAGCTTTCTGCCATCATACGCAGATCCGACAAGGTTCTCGTTTTACGAATGAGAGGACTCACATGAAAAAAAACACACAGGTCAATCGCTTTACGAGTGGAATTCACCCCAGCTGAGAAAAAAAAAAGTGTCACGCCCTCCCTTTACACCAACAGTGTTTCCAAAGAAAAGCCCGCATCGCCCACACCAGGTGTGGGCGATGCGCAAAAAACAAATTGGGGAGGAGAACCGTTTGCGCATGCCCAGTACCGACAGCAGCGCCACCCCAGTTGCGTGACGTCATTGAGGAATTAGTCTATAGACCTTTTTCCAAAGTCACGTGCCTAATAATAGAAGGTCGGAACCACGGCACAATGGCGGAACAACTGACATCATGGAAAGTGAAAGTCATTCCATAATATAGCGAAGATCGGAGCGCGGCCAAGGCTAGGAGCCAACGAGCTAATCAAACGGAGTCGGAAGTGCAACGTCCATGCACCCATCCCCTTCTTGCGGGTGTTTTTTGCCTTCTAGTCCAACCAAACGTATAAAGTGTGCCGTAACGTGGCGGTTTTAGTCCGCCATTAATCGTACAGGGATTCCACAGCTGCTAACTGGGGAGCAATCTTTTGGAAGAACTCTATATATGCAACTCTTGACTTACTTTTCTGGTTTTGTCTTCTTATGGCTTTCGAAATATGCACGTCTGGCCACCCCTGCATGGTACAAGTGCCTGGAACGGCTGGAACGCGTATCGGACTGGTGTGTTTACTGCGCCCCCAAAGGTGGCCTCTCGATCTTCGCCCGATGACGTCATAACGCTGTCGCCCGCCGCGATCCTAGTGGTGGCGCAGCGGTGGATGTGCATGAGACAGACGCCTGTTCCGCTGCAGGCCGCTCTGCGGCTGCAGAAAACCGACGGAAGCCAAAGCGGACCACGATGTGCGGACCTTTGGAACGACAGCTCGACCCTCGCATCTGCTCGCCTTTTTCACCAGCATTTCTGTTACCAATCGCCAGGATCGCGACGTCCCGATAGCACGATACGCCGGGTCCTGCGACGCAGTTTGTCGCCCCTTGGGGACCAGTGTCGACGCAACGGGGCAGGATACGACGGTGAACACTAAGGGAACACACAAGTCGGAGACGCGCTCCAGGCACATTAGCTCTCGAGATGACAGTCACGATGTGTGTAGTAGCTTCGTTCGATTTACGCGCAGCTCCTGTACCGGTGCAGAAAAGTGTATAGGTGGTGTACTTCCCGTCCTATCTCAATACACATACCGAAAGTACACTGCCCTACACTTTTCTGCATCGGTGCACGAAGTGCAGCCAAATCGGACGAAACAAAACATAAAGAAGTAACGGCGGAACTTCCTGTGGCCGAGATAACGTCCGGTCGACCAACTTCTTGCGTATGTTTCGATGAGCAAGAATGAGCAGCGCGTCTTCCGTTTTGCAGGGCAGAAAATCAGAAAAGGTACGTCAAAACCCGGACGCAAGATAGATCGATGCGTGTTTCTGGACCATACGGCGCCAAAAAGAAAAAGCACCGCATCTCGCTTTATTTGGCCTCCGTGGCGAAAGTTACGTGGCCCTACCCGACGGCATCCAACGAAGTTAGACGCCCACAAATCATCCGAACCGTGCACGGAAGAGCGTGTGCAAGCACAACAACGCTTCACAAACTGCGCGTCGTCGCCGTGAGTGTCCGAGCTGGCCAAAGGCAAACTACGCTACGCCTAACGGACGTAGTTCAAGCAAGGTGCTAAGGATCGTGCCACTCGCGCTCGGTCGTGCTTGGGAAAAAGCGAGTGGTGCGTTTTCACGACCAGTAGGGATAACGTGATTGGGACAAAGACGTCGTAATGTGTACAATTGCGCGTTCTCCAAAAAAAAACAACAAAAAAAAAAAAACAGCGTGTTTACGACGAGTGGAGATGTGACTGTGACAACGTAGACCTACCATGGCGATCCCGTGAATGATATTCACGTGGATACAGTAGCAGACGCGGACGTCTGCCCCGGGAGATAAGGTAAGAAAACGTCCGACTTGTTACGATCACGCGACACTCCTGGAAACACATTCTATCCGTTCGAACTGTTCTGTTGGGGCAGACACACAAGCGCAGTCGTGCTTGACGGCGTGGGCGAGAAATAAAATCGAAAACCAATGGCTTCATGCTACGTTTCACGTCTAGATTTAATCGTGTCACGAACAAACGCTTTATTCCATGCTGAAAATAAAAATCTGCAGCTCCCACGTCGAAATTGACGTGGAAACGAGTCCCAGCTTCGGTTCCAGGAGATTTTACTTTTTTTTTGCTTTCTTTTAGTTTGTATGTGGGTTTTTGCTAGAGTTTATCAGGACTCTAACATAAACCTACTGTTCACAAGTTCGCATGCACGAGAAAAATTACGTCAGTAAACAAATCTGCTCCGAGACTAAAAAAAATTTAGAAAAAATAAGAAAAAAACTGATAAACACTATTGTAAGAAGTGACAGACTGCAGGCGAGCTGGTAATGGATTGACATCTTATAAACCCTAAGATGGGGAACGATAAAAAAATTTTTATCGTTCCCCATCTCAGGGTTTACAAGATGTCGAAACCAGTGTTGCGGAGTTGCCACTCCGGAGTTGGAATGATTCCGGAATCATTCCGCATTTTCGCGACCCCGGAATGGAATGGGAATGGAATGGCTGCAACGCTCAGGGGAATGGAATTGGAATGGAATTAAATGCCTTTTGCCCGGAATGGAATGGGAATGGAATGGGCCAGGTTCTTTATATTTTATTTATTTATTTTTTACGTTCAGCTATACCGACCCAGTCAGGGAGTGTGTTGTTCAGAAATGAAATGAGCGGGAAACTGCGAACCGCGTAAGGCCCTAGCAGACTTATGCGCAAAAGAAAAAAATGCAATACAAAAAACAAGCGTCAAAGCAACGAACAGAGGGGGGAGGGAAGGGGGGGGGGGGGGGGCGGCGGTGGCGCCTTTCACCAGTGAAGTTCAACACATATCCGAATGCGTCTGCGCCTGTAATATTGCACGGCTGGTACGTCATCAGCCGACGTGAACGTGACCTGCTGCTCTGGTGAACCGATACCCAGGAAGGAGGCCAGACGTGGCCTCGCTGTGCGGACCCAGACTTCGTACACTTTCGACTCGTCTCGAGCGCGCTGCTTCTCGAAGAGCTCGCACCTGTGCCGGCCATCTCAGGTCGCAATCCACGAGGTCCCTGTTTGAATTATGCTAGGCGAAACTTGAAGACTGCCATTCATGTGTTGGAGGCGGAGAGTCGGCAGGAAGGACCGTCACAACAGGGATGCCACCGTATCGATTTTTCAACCGTAACAGAAGATAATACATGCGCTTCAGGATGCTTCAGGTGGTCCAGTTTTCTCGAAAATTCCAAATGCAACTGCCTGCATGGTCTTCAACGAGGTCAGCTACAACGAAAGTACGTATTGTCCTTTCATACAGCAGCGTGGATAAAGTTTCATGTTCAAGGCAACACCTACAGATTCAAGAATACTGGTTCATCCCACCGTTACGTCATGCAGTGCTTACAGGGGCACCCTTATTGGACAGGGAAGTGGTGATTTTTTGACGGAATTTATTTTAGAGGTCGGTCTTTTCGCATCACTGGTCTGTCAGACAGGATGCCAGGGAAGGGACCGCGGTCAATCCTTGATGGAACGTTTTTTTTAAACCCATTTAGGACTCTTCGTCCGGAACCACTACCTTCAAGGCGAAGTGCCAAGCCTGCGGAAAAGTAATTTCAGGACCAAAAAAAGAAAAGAAACTTCCACTTCAAACTTAAAGCCTCATCTCAGTTGGCGTCTCAAAGAAATTTGAAAAAGTGTATTGTATTATCAGTATTTATATTTCTGCCCTCCCTAAAATGTATTCTTGTATTTGTATTTCCAAAGACTTTTTGCCTCTTCTTAAAATGTATTTCCGACACGTATCACGATACATTTTTATGGATATATTTGAGACTTGAGTATCAGTATCTCAGCAACTATTTTCATCTATCCCAGTATTTTTACTTCCAAATACATTTCTCAATATTTCTGCCCAACCCTGCAACGTAATGCAGCTGTCAAGCGACACTTTTAACGTTTAGGAATTGGAGGAATGGAATGGAGCGACTCAGCCATTCCAGGAGTGGGAATGGGCCTAGTGTCCCCATTCCTAGGAGTTGAAAGGAATGGAATTATCGAAAACTCTAATTCCCCGGAATGGAATTGGAATGGAATGGGAGTGCCCATTCCGCAACACTGGTCGAAACACAATTATTGAAATTATTAAATATTTTACGCAGTACAAAGTTGGTCCGTGTCAGTGGTCTGTGTTATGAAAACCTGGGCTCAGGCTAACATTTAAAGGTATATTTGGGCGAATACTAATTAATATTTCAATCCATCCTTCATTTCCTCAAAAACTCAATACCTGTGATTCGTTCGATCAAGTTTCTTCGCTGTCCGGGAGAGCCGTACGTGTGCGTCTTTGATTTCGAAATTAAGCGATCCTAGTGCTGAGCGTAAAATGGACGCGCGTGACAGACTGCCCGCGCTCGACGACCGCGGTGCCGGGGCTCGTTGCATCTTTTATTTCGCGGAGATTTGAGTCGAATGACCAGATCGAATTATAGTTACGGTTGCCTGGTTGCTACCGTAAACGAAGGCTATAAATACTACGTTTTGTTATTTCATAACCAATATATACATATTTTTTTTAACGCCCATTTTTCTTGGGACGTTACCAAATACTAGACTTATTGAACGCGTTCAATCAATTTATGGCCTCGAGGTACAACAGCAGAACACTCCGGTTTGTATGATTTCTATTCATCCTTATATGTGCCTGCTTCTGTTCCTTTGGTGTGATCTCTCTCTCTCTCTCTCTTTCTATTGTAACACGCTGAAACGGGCCCTCAAAGCAAATGAATAAACGTCTATAGTCGGTTACAAGTCAAGAAGGTAGGAGAAGCTCCTCCCACAAGTGTGATGCGCCCGTTTCAAATCCCTCCGCAGTCGAAAGAAGAGTTCACTGGAAACGCTCCTTGTTCCGCTTCAATGGATTCCCACTTGTCTCCGATCCCACATTTTAAGAAAGCGACCTTTGTATTCATCGGAGAGGGAACCGAGCCCCTGAAAGCAGCCTTTGTATCCATCGGGGGGGAAGCTAATCCCCGAAAGTCGTATTTGTTTCCGTCGGTGGGGGAGAACTCTAATCTCCCTCTCGTGGCTTCCACAATGCTAAGTCAAAGTCGAAAGATAAAGCAAATATGCACAGAAAGGCAAGACCCTCCTCGCGCGTTGTCCGCGACGTCACGGAAACGGTGGGACGCTATTGGATGCAAAGGTGGCGGAGGGATATCTGATTCCCTTTGAGGGGCATTTGCCGCTACCTTCTTAACCTGTAACTGACTATAAGCAATTCTGGGATCAATGCCTAACCCAAAAAAGAACCTTCCAATTCACTAATCGTAAAAAAAAAAAAAAAACATAAAAAAATTACTTTAACAATATTGAGCGCACTGCTCGGCAGTCGACGGGCTGTGACAGCTGCGCAATGCCGCGTTGCTTGCCACCGCCAGTCCAGCGCGCGGGGGTGCCAGCCGAGCTCGCGCGGGCCGTGTCGCAACCACGGCCCCCAGAGTTCAAACCCATGTGCCAGACCCTACCCAGACCAAGACCCTAACCCAGACCGAGGAAATCGATCCAGAGCGCGACCGAAGAACCTCGGCGGCAAGGGCCGGCCGTTCGCCCAGCTTCGCGATGACGCGCCCAGACTTGAGGCCCGTTTAATAGCCACTACTCGTGCAAATTCGCCCGCCCTGGCGGCAACATAGCCTCGGCTTGAACGTACACTACGGATTAGTGCCGTTAGCGTCCGTGCGATCGTGTTTACACCAAAGCACGTAACTCGTGCATGCACCACCTCACGTGACGCGGTCACGCGATGCTCATGACGTCAATTTCGTGCCGCTCTTTCGTGTCGGTCCTTGAAAGGGTAATTGCAACTACACATCGTGTTTAGGTTAGATTCAGAGCAGATAGAGCCAACTGGGCCTGACAGGGACTTCATTCCCGCACACGTCAGCGGGCAGCAACGAAGAGCCAGCTTCGGACAAAACACTTCGAACGTCAACACGGTGTTTACGTTGGAGGGGCTCGTCGGCGTGGCGGCCGGCGTCCACGCACGTTCCGCCCGCACTTCCAAATTTAGACGCTCGCTCGGCGAAAGGACACAAAACTCGACGGGACATTGTTTTGCACGCCTGTGCCCAACATCACTTCCCTTTCTCAGAACCTTCCAGAGAACGGAGACGCGTCATGTTCCAAAAAAACTATTAAATGGTCTTTTTTTTGTCTTTTTTTTTTCTTTCTCTCTTTAGCTTCGCTAATTTGGGGGCAACTTTCTATGGCAACGCAGTCAAAGGTACG
Source organism: Ixodes scapularis (assembly GCF_016920785.2). Lineage (NCBI taxonomy): Eukaryota > Metazoa > Arthropoda > Arachnida > Ixodida > Ixodidae > Ixodes > Ixodes scapularis. Next base: position 97,862,015 of record NW_024609880.1, on the reverse strand, counting down.
GGCCCGCGCGTGTCCTGTGAGTCTATTATCCGACAAGCCCGACTAATCCGATAATCCATCGCGAAGACATAATCCCTCGCAAGAACCGAATGTGTGCAGGCCAGCTGGTTAGAGGAAACAAGGCATGTACGGGGCCCCGATGTTTACGGAAACACGAACCGTAAGCACGCAACAATAAACAAAGATAGATTTTCGGCTGATAATCCGCATGGTTAGGAAGTGTCGTATTCTAACTAAACCCCGAGCCAAAACAAAAATAAAACGGCCGACACAATACAAAAATGTATTCAGCCTAATTGTTTGTATGCTTGTGTTCTTCGTTATTTTAAAGTTTAGATTATTATGCGTGTGTGTGCGTGCGTGTTGTGTGTGTGTGTGTGTGTGTGTGTGTGTGTTTAAATAAGATTGTGTTTCGAGGTTTGGCGGCTTTTGGTCACGTGCAATGACGACATAGAACTAGGAATATTTTAGAAGTAATCAGCCGCCTGCGGCACGCTATCAATCATAAAACTAATAGAATCAACAAAAAACATTTTATTATCTCTAAAACACCGAAAACGCGTTCAAATTTGCGAACGTAAAATCTGAAATTACTAAAATAAAGAAATGGAAATTAAAAAAAAAGTTTTATGAATTTTTTAGGACGTTCGTTCCAAGTGCAAACTGAGGTCACCGTTATTATCGCGCTGCTGTTATCTGTTCGTTTCTTACATAGAGACTATCCCTCAACAATCAGACCCGATAAGAATACCAGGAGAGCAGAGATTGTTTTCGGATGCTGCAACGGATAACCCAAGAGGACTACGCCCATCAATATCAAAAGGATATAGCAAGCTTCGATAGCAACCTTGTCATACACGCTCTTCAGTTAATGTGAACTGCGATTTTACTTTTTCATAAATATCCCCGCCGAACTATAGAGTACTGTTTTTAAGTCTGTGCAACCATATCAAAGCATAATAATTGTTCTGGAGCACTAAAGAAATAAAGGATTATTATTGTTATCACACAACACGAGAAATGAGCAGCATGAATGGTTCCAAGCTTTATATTTTGCTTTTCAGTTGGTTCATTTCATTTCATTTCATTTCATTTCATTATCCCTTAGGATAACTTCGTGTGGCGAGTTGTGCTTCTGCAAGAATAAACAGTTTGCTAAGCAAATAGGCAAACTTAGGATGTCATTTAAATGTACAGGAAGGATTCCCAGACTCCAGAACTTCGGACAGAACTGTACATGACAAAGTTGAGTGAAAAATGTATTTATATCCCTCTGAGAGACTCACTCAAGTCATTAAGAGTTTTCTATGTTCGGTTTATCGTGAGTTAGAAAGCTACTTCGGCACGTGAGTAAATCTCATTACCATAAATTTAGTCACGCATATGCACCTTCAGCCTTAAAAGCATGAAGGAGGTTATGTAAGCTGATGTTTGCTACAAACGAACATAAAGGGCATGAACACACGGTAGACAAAAGCCTCAACAAACTGACAAAGAACAAAAAGTGAAATGTTGTGACATTAGACACACTTGCATGCTTCTGAGATCTCCTGTTGTCTTGCCACCCCTGGAGAACTGCAATTTGCGAAAACGATGTCCACTCCATTGTAGATGCACAAGTGCCAAGGTTGCAAATAGGATATGAAGACAACAACAGCCATTGTCCTTCTGGGGAGGATCCTTCAGTGTTTGCCAAATATTTTCAAACAATGCTGCGTGTATGTTGACTAGTGAGGACGTAATGCTACAGCCAAACCCACTCTCATGTTGATTAGATTTCCAACACTTCAGATATCCACATTAAAGGGACTACACATTTTGGAGATACACCTAAACATAGCTACAAAAATACTGACTGACTGCTGTCACAAGACAAGCAACCTTGCCCTGTGCACATTTTAACGAAATACAGTCTCAAAGACAGGATCAGAAGATTGGTGGAAAAGGTCTAGAGAAGCGTGATAATACACGAAATTGGTGGGTTAGATGATGTAAAGGGGACATGAAATGTAGAGAAATGGTGAAAGGGGAGCGGTGTAAATCTTTTTAGACTAGGCGGTGCAAGTGTCATCCATCCATAAGGTTTCACTGAATATCGCCAGCAAGTACCTTGCATTTGAGTGAGTGATCCAGTTCAAAGGACGTGTATTTGATTGCTAAAAATTATACCGAATAATTTGAACGTTTTGGACGTAGCATGCTAGGCTGGACTGGACAATGCAAAAGGTGGCAAACGTCAAGCTCAAGCGTCGGCACTGGGCAACAAAGAAATGTAGATCTCAAGCCTCCGTAGCCAGACATTGAAATAGACGCAAAATGCCCGAGGTCGCACCTGTCACCGTAAAAGATACGAAATAAGAAGATAAATAGATAAAAAGAACGAGCCGCGGACTCGGCCCCCCAAATGCCGTTCCTTTTCCTATCAAACGCAGAAACTACAAAGTACGCAGAAACTACAAAGTTCCTTTCGCAGCTGCACGGGCTTGAAATAATCGCCGGTCTTGACGGATCACTGCAGGTCGGTCGGCGTGAGTCACTGCTCGCGCCGCTGTATCGCCAGCGGTCGCCCCACATAATCATCGGCGGCGCACCGCTTTTGCGGAGGGGTGTCAAGGACGCTCTGTCTGCTGCTGCTTTCCACGTGGGGTGTGCTCAGCGCGTGCAAACGCGAACAGAAAACGGTCGAGAGCGCGAACGTGACTCGCTCTGGACGTTGCTTGAATGCACACCATCGCAAAAACGTCTTGGGGCAATCGGTCAGTTTTCGATTTGACGTTATCGCACTGGAACAATCGCGAATTCCAGTAACTTATCTACTATTGTTAATGGCAGGATGAGAACGACTATGAGAACTTTGACTGCACCGAAGTACTAGTACCATGGCGTTTTAACGCACACGTTCGGACCTTCGCAGCCGGCCGACGCCAATCATACACAAACTCGGGGGGAAAAAGTCTGCCACTTCGTATCGGAGGTCCTGGCAATGTTGTCTCTTAGTCACCGCGTCTCGAGATAAGCGGAGCGATTATTTTTGCGCTCCAGCGCGGTGAGTGAAAGTGCGGGCGTTGTTTTCCACGTCGCGACCTAGACCCGACGGCGTCGTGTACCGGCACCCGCGGGCGTGAAACGGGGACCTCACGTTCCCCGGTTGCGTCACCGGTCCCGCAATCGTCTGCAGCGACCAAAACCGTCTGCAAGACCACGGTCACGCTGTCGTCGGTCCGTACTAACACACGCGCTGACAGCCATCTGACATCCCGAAAAACTGCGGCATGCAACGAGAGAGCCAAGCGCCGACGCACGCAAATAAAACGGCTTCGTTCGATCTGCGCGTCGCGTAGAATGGCTTTCTTCTGAATGACCAACGAGAGAGCAAGTTTCGCCAAACACGCTCAACCCACGAAATTCGTGGAAGCGCTCAAGGCAAGTTGTCTAGGGTTAGGCGACCGTGGGGCGATTGGATGGGCAGTCCGGGAGCCAACGCCTAGGTTAGGACGGGTAGGACGTCCTACCGGGCAGTGCAACCGCCCCCAAGATTAAAACAGGAGTCAGGTGTCGCGTTCAAAAAAGGTCTACATACGTGAAAAAGGTGATGTGCAAGAGGTACTCACGCCAATCGCCGTACAATCCTCGGAACCCGAGGGGAACTTCGCGATGAACTTGCTGCCGGCACGCTCCTCGGCATCGTTAAGCGGCCTAAAGCGGCATACGACTTTGATGTTGCACTCTGCGGGCGGAGGCTCGGGGACGTTTGGGGCTTGCATGATCGGTATAAATACAGCACAGTTTTGTGGGGACTAAATAAAGCGCATGACCGGCGCTAGCAGCCTATCGATCCCGAGGCTTTTAGGCCTATGCTACAGTCTCCATGATTGGCCCCGATGATGCACGTCAGCTGAACATCTGGGCCGCTAATCCTCGTTCTTGGGACGGAACACGGTAGGCGCGCACTCGGGCGATGTCGGTCAGCCTTGACGCGCGCTAGGAATTGAGCACACCATTCATAAAAACGCTGGGGACAAAGGAGAAGAGACTATTTCCTAGGAGACCTAAAATCCTCGATCGGCCATCTTTCAGCCGCGAGGAACGACGGGAGTCGAATCAGGTGACGTCATCCCGTCGCGACGTTTGTGCGGGTGCGGATTCGCGCGCTCGTTTGACTCCAAGCGCCATCCCGTGACAAGTAGTCAAGACGGTTAAAGAGGCGCTAAACTTAAATCGTTGAGCATTGCTCAGATGTGTGAGTGGTTCCGTGGTTGTCCGTGTTCCCTCGTAAGCATGCAACTTTGGCTCCCCTGAGGTAATTTGTTTTTATTTTTGTTGCGTAAGCTACACTGGGCCGAGGTTGATCAGTTTCGCGTGGCTCCTGGAGAGCCGTGCTGCGCATGCGCGAGGAGCAGTGACGGACCGGGCAGGACTGGTATGGCACCTAGGTCAGTCCCTGATACACGCGTCGCGCGCATGCACCCGCTCGAGATCATGGCTCGCACTGTCCGGTTGTTCTGGGCGGCAGCTTGGTTGCTTGATACATGAAAACACGGCGCACAGCTGGCCAAACCAACGACGGGCATCTGGCACGCCCCAGCGGAGGACTGAGGATTAATACGGCGCCTCCTCCGCAATAAGAGCGGAGAAGTCTAACTCATCGGATCCCGAAGTAGTCACATAATGTGCATACCGTGTGTGCGTCATTGAAGCAGCAGTACGCATGATAATCAAGCTAATCCTAGAGAACCAGGAAAGCTAAGAAACCAAACAGTGGCAAGTAAGCCACTGTTTGGTTTTTGAATAAACCACCACATTTTTTTTTCTTTTTTTATAGGTGTAGCGGTTGGGCCGCCGCGACAACCCCCCAGGCTCTCGTAGCTCGCCGTAACGACGACCCCCCCCCCCCCCGCCTATTTTCCTGCCCAGCCGTACCACCCCGAGTCCGACACCCGGGGCGGTTCGCCTCCCCCTCCTAGTGACGCCACTGGCAAAGATAACTGATAATCTTGTAAATTCAGCAGCCGTAATGTATAATTTTTTTTTACTACACACGAAACATCTAAGCAAACAAGACAAAAATAGAAGGGCAATCCTAAAGTTGGGGTTGTTTACTCGAAGTTTACTCCTCATTCGGCAATGTCACCCTCCTCAAACTGCTTTTTTTCTTTTATTACAGGTAAGGGCTAGTTTTCCCAGGATCGTGTCCGGTACCAAACAAATGTCGACACAACACTCTGGTTGCCGCCGTCGCTCATAGATGGCAGTAGCTGTCCAGAGTGTTGCGTTTGCCGGTTGTCTGCTTGCCGCCGTCGCTCATAGATGACGGCAACATTTCTTCGGAGTAAGAAGAGCGGGAACGGAACGAGCGGCGATGAGCGCAGCAGCGCGAATGGTTCCGCAACCGCCGCGAGGCCGCTACCACCTAAAATTCCACTGCGTCGAGTGTTTCAGATTCCCTTGCGAAAGAAGAGCAGATTGCTCGCCTGGAAAGCCACAGCCGAGAACAGAAGCTAAAGCTCCGCTGCTCTCCCTTCTTCACTAGAGTGGAAAGGCTGAAAGTTTTAAAAATTTTTCGTACTCACTTTTCTACTTCATAGCTAGAGTCTACCGAAACTCAATGCGGAGAACAAGTCGCCTGCTTCTTGTGCAGGAGGTTGCGGTGATGTCGGAACGACGCCGTGTTCTGATTGGCTTTGACTGGAAGTATAGTGGGCAGACCGCAATGCTAGATGCCTTGAGGTCTACCCACTATTTTCTTCAATCAGACAATTAGAGCTTGGCGTTCTGACATCTTCAAAATACGCCTAGAGAAAAAAAAAAAAAGTTTGTAGAGTTTGTACAGGCGAGCTGGTGTAATTGATTATTGAGCATAATGGACAAACACCATCTCTTTGAGACACACTCTCCCCTTTTTCCTGTTCGTTTTAACTCTCTTCTTTCCCAGCCTCAAGGTTACCATCATGTTAAAAAGAATTGTTACACAATTTATTGTGCAAACGAAGTTCGTCGCGTGCACTACGAGCCCACAGAAGCCCCCCGCAAACCAGGGACACCTCGAGTCTTGAAGGCGCGCATGCGCTTTACAAACTTATCAGGGTTACGGTGGAACTCCTTGAAGAGTTCCCGCACGATGACTTCGTTGCGGTTCCCCTTCATCGCCGCCTTCTGATCCGCGCACCAGGCAGGGATGCTGCCTTGACACTGTCTTAACAGTTCCCGATGGAAGTCGGCCACAAGCTCATCCAAATGACGCTGGTCGTTCTGAAGAGCCTCCAGACGCCGGTTCTCGACGGGCAGATTACCGCGAAGCTCTTTGCAAAGCTTATCGAAGTCCTCAGCGCACCCGGGTTCAGCTACAAACTTCTTGAATTTGAATGGAAGTGTGTCCAAGGGCATGACCTGCAGGTCTTGCGTGGCGTCCATTATGTCTGAGCATTCGTCGAGTCTTGATTCGAGGACTCTACGCGTTTCGGCGATGTGATCCGAGACTGCTTCGATGGAGGCTCCGCGTCGCTCCTGCGTCCTTTTCACACGTTGAAGTCTCGCGTGCTGATCTGTGAGCTGCCTCAGAAGCTCCACTCTCCTGTTGTACAGTGCAGTCGCCTCCCCGACTTGTCGGCTGTACTGCGCTTCCATGACGTCGAGGCTACACGACTTGGCCATCTGTTTGGCCAGGTCGCCGAATTCTTTCAACACTTTCGTCTTTTCCTCTGCCACATTGTCGCGAGGTTTGACGTTCTGGAAAATGTCGTCAAGCCTGGAGCGCAGGTTCTCTGTCACCAGCTTTTCCAGAGTGGTTGCAATGACGGCTGGAAGCTTCTCCTGTTCTCCAGGACCAGCCAGACTTTCCGCTGAACCCGCAGGTATTGAGGTGGAAACCGTCCACGTTTTGCAGTGGAACCTTTTTTTCCCCTTACAGATGAGCTCGTTAACCAGCTCTGCGCAGCACCTGTCTTTGCTTGCATTTAAAAATTGTTGTGGATTCTCGCTGTTTACCGCTTTCAGTGCGTCGTACACTAGCAGCGAAGCGTTACACCGAGAATTAGTCGTAGCCGGCGCTTCCGGCCGTTCGTTCTTGCTTACCGCTGGTGGATCTGGAAGTGCTGTGGAGATTAGTTCTCGCTCAAGCGCGAGATACTTCCGGATATCTTCATTTTCGACAACCACATGCGATTCTTTTCCGTTGGTTGGAAAGAGGCACTCCACCGAGTGCGACACCTGGGCCACAAGGGCGTCGACGCTTGCCACGGTCCTTTCGATTGAGCTTTGGTCAGCCGCTACAGCTTCGAGGTCCTTACTCGCCCTTTCTATGGCGGTATTCCATAGCTTCGAGCGTACGTCGTCGGTTCCCATGCTCCTAAGCGCAAGACAAAACAATACGACAATATTTGCGAGATTCGAAATTCGAATGTGCCGGATCGGCTTTGGATTGGCTGTCGATGTTGCTAGCTTAAGCCCTCAAGCCAACTAAATAGCATGCTAAATAGCGTCTTACGCTTGGTCTTACGCAACGATGTGAATTCAACCAAAACTACAATATTTACCAGGCAGTACAAATAATTTACTATAACCAAAAGTTTCGTGATTAAAATATCCAACGTTGATGGAATAATAACGTCAGTGTTAAAAACCGTCTACCGATTCTATCGCTCCATATCGCTCTTGCACATTCAAGTTTCGGTATCTTGGGCAGTTCACACATTTAGTTGGGCGCACACAAAGGTTACTGTAGTTGTTATATTCTAAAGTCTAGAATATAATTAATACAATGACATTTGTGTGCGTGTTGTAGGCTTTTTGTTCCTACTCTCGGATGTTCAAGATATTGAAAGTTTAGCAGCTCACCTGTATCTTTTTAGCCCCTTCCCCTGGCAAATAGCGAGCGCTCGGCGCACGCTCACAGAGCCGATTCTTGTTTCCCTCGCGAGATGAGGGCAATCTCTCGTGTGCGGCTTGTAGATCTGGAGCCAGTGGGGCGCTCGCCGAGCGGCCCCATTTGTTATTTCTACAATAACCCTTCTACTGCGTGTATTGTATTTTTTCTCTGACGTCCGTGACTCTGAATGAATAATTTTGTGATTTTATGTTATTAAAAAATATATATATATATAACAACCTTCCCTACTGTAAATAAATAGTTGGAATTTAATTTAATTGACACAAACTAGTAGTCAAGCGGAAATGGCAGAGTGCAAGTGAAGTATCAGCACGCGGCACCTTCTAATAATCGCCTCCTGCGCGCTGCTATCATGGGCTGCGGAATGCATTCCGAGCATGCGAAGCAGCTTTTTAGGGGCGAAGCTCCTTAGGGTCTAGCCTTGTCCGTCCGGCGTCCGTGCTCACATTGATCTTACCGGTGCTCATGAGCTCACGTGCTCGTGTAAAGCACAAAAAAAAAAAAAAAAAAAAAAAAAAAAAAAAAAAAAAAAAATGTTTGCACAATCGACAGGATTTGAACCTGTGCGGGGAGACCCCAATGGATTTCTAGTCCATCGCCTTAACTCGGCCACGACTGCGGGACGAGGGGGGGGGGGGGGGGGGCTTTGAGATGTGGTAGTAACTCAAGAGCTGGGGATGTCATGGATAAACGTTGCATGTAGCTGCTCAACGTCTATACAGGAGAGGGCGCTGCGGTCAAATGCCTATCAAAGCCGATGCCTATAAAATCGCGTTAAACTTTGCATGCATTGGCTGAACGTTTATAGACGAGAGGGCGCTGTGGTCAAATGCTCAAATGCATATATAACCACGTTCCATACCACACATTCTTTCTGACATGGATGAAAACAAATGAAAGGCTCGGCATGCTGCGGCTCAGCGTCTACGCAGACAAGCAGCACCAGAGCTTCGCCCCAATCAACATTCATCACGTGGAGATGCGGTCACTTTTGTGCATATTTCGCCTGGGTGACAAATGTTGTAAAGGTGTACACGTCTTGACGGCGATAATGCTGCACGCACATGTACAAAGCGCCATTGCCGTCGTTTCGACAGGGTTCCCGCTGAACTTCGTACACAGAGTACAAGCACTTTCAGAATGAACCTTCAACCCCCCCCCCCCCCCCCCCCCCTCTTACCTTCCCCTCCTATCCCCCTTCAAAAAAAAACACACAAAAAAAACACACACACACACACAAAAGAACATTTGTTTTTAGATGCATATGGCGAGTGCCAAGTTCTGCAAACCTGCGTTTCCTTCGTACTCCTTAGTTCAAATCCCTAGATAATTTAGTTTTTGATTAAACCTGATATAGTCTCCAAAAAGTCCACTCAACATGCATATAATTTTCTCTATGGTTATTCAAACTAATTATATTACCCAAATGTACTTAAGGCTGACTACACCTGCATCTTAGAAACTACCAATCTCCCCAGGTTTCAGCTTCTCTGCAGTTTCCAGTGCTACCAGCGCGCAAAAGTTGCACACATTGGTGCTGCCGTGCATATTAGTGCGACAAGTGTGAGCAAAATTTGCCAGCACATCGAAACGAAGTATTCCTCCGTGTCAGCCGCTGCTTCAAGCATGCCGGTGCCAAGCAGTGAAGCTTAACGTGCAAGACCGCGCGCAGTGCACGACTACAATCCACCTCCAGGAGAAACAAGCAACCGAGCCCACGTGACGGATTATCATCTTTACTGCTACTATAATGAACTGATTGTGTCGGTTGTGCTGCAAACAATCGCTGAACAGACCTACAGTACGTGAAAAATATAGTTTGGCCAAAAATTGTGGAAGGAGCTTTATTTGGCAAACTGCTGCATGTCGAGATGACCACCACACATCTTTGGGCAACTTTCCTATAGTGCATTCGCCAAACTACTACAATCCCTTAACCGAAGTCAAATCTCTCCTAGACTGAAAAACCCCAAACAAACACCCTCCTCCAAAACAGTGGCCCATAGAGCTTTGATGGAAATATTTTTTTGATTAAAACGATTGCTCCAATTCTAAAATTTTAACGATAGCTCTCATTCTAAAAAATAAAGAAGTGTAAACAATTTTGGGTCATGCCTTGATGTGTGACAATCGACATGCATTTTGACGATAAAACGAAATGCTACAAGCACGTTACGTTTTCATTATTAACTGGTCAGTCCGTCGCTTCCAAATGCGCACATCCAAAATATTGAAAGCGAATAGACACAAAGAAACTCATGTCCTAGGACAAAACACGCACGACTTCATATATCTTTGGAACGGTTGGGCATAAACACTCTGTAATGGGTGGTGGCTTGCACCACCTAGCAGGAAACTGAAGCAACGAAAAAAAAATTGCATCTCCACGTGGTAAATAATGTTGATTGGGGCGAAGCTCTGGTGGTGCTTGTCTGCGTAGACGCTGAGCCGCAGCATGCCCAGCCTTTCGTTCATTTTCATCCATGTCAGAAAGAGAATGTGTGGTATAAAACGTGGTTATATACGCATTTGAGCATTTGACCGCAGCGCCCTCTCGTCTATAAACGTTGAGCCAATGCGTGCAAAGTTTAACGCGATTATATACGCATTTGACCGCAGCGCCCTCTCCTGTATAGATGTTGAGCGGCTACATGCAATGTTTCATCCATGACATCCCCAGCTCTTGAGTTACTACCACATCTCAGAGCCCCCTACTCGTCCTGCAGTCGTGGCCGACTGGTTAAGGCGATGGACAAGAAATTCATTGGGGTCTCCCCGCACAGGTTCGAATCCTGTCAACTGTGCAAACATTTTTTCTTTTTTTATCATTTTTTTTTTGCCCTACACGAGCACGTGAGCACGTGAGCTCACGATCACGAGCACCAGCACCAGCAAGATCGATGTGAGCATGGACGTGGGACGGACAAGGCTAGGTCCTAAGGAGCTTCGCCCCTAAAAGCAACTTTGGCGAACGGGCTGCCAAACTCTTTAGACCTACCTTTGCACGGCCATACTCCGTCTCACATCAACATGGACTGCGGTGGAGGCTACAAATCCGGGATCCTTGATTTTGAATGCATCTCGGCCGCACAAAGACTCGCACAGACATAGCACCTACAGGAGCTACTCAGGCTTATAACCCTTTCCACAGTTCAAGCTAAAGCTGGGTAGAGCACTAAAGTCCTTCTGTGCACAAAGTAACGCACTGACTCGTGATTACATCCAGGGGCAAAAACACTGCACTGTGACATGTGGCACGACCCCCATTTATGCGGATGCGTGCCATGCGCCCCAGGAGTAGTTACCATTGGGCTTTCATTGTTCCGAATGAGAAAATTGCTACACCGATGGGAATTATCCCAGATTGGTCCATTCATGCAATCGGCTGTTTTGCAAACTCGCCGCTCCCACCCCGTGTATCCTTACGAGTCAACGACGAGACATTGTTTCAAAAAACCAAGATAGTATATGTACATTTATTCCGTGGCAAAATAAAGGTTCCCATCCTCCATTTGTAGAGGCAAGACTAAAAAAAATCTTTGCACATCTGTAAAATGTCGACCTAACTATCTGTAAGGCAGCTGTCAATGTAAAAACCAACGAACAGTGATAAAAAAAAAGTACTACTACATGCTTTCGTGATATGAACAAGACCCCCTCCAGCGGCGGCAGAGGATTTGCGACAGGTACATCGCATACCTCAGCACAAACAATGCTTATGCACATGTTTTTGCACCAAGGCAGCTGGTGGCTATGTACACATACTAACATTCATTCTCGAGCAAATACAAAGCAGACGAGACGTAAGGCACGACTTACAAAGCTACTTTCCCACAAGGCACAAACACCGATGAAAACCTCGCAGAATTTGTAAAAAAGACAACTCTCCTAAATTTATAAAAAGAAAAATACTAGCAGTAGCAATCTAGTGCCCTCGGCACTCAACGTAAAAAAATGTTGCAAAAAATATACCTATATGCCCTTCGACACTCGCCGACATCCCTGCGTCGTCAGTATCTACAGAATAATTCGATGAGCCGATTTATTCTATAAATTAGCTTTTTGGCATGTCATCAACCGGTCACTGGTCACTGAGTCCAAACTGTTTGTGCAGGCTCTCTAGCCTCACAACATACTCCTTCATGTCTGTTTGGTGAGACAATGCAGAACTTGGGTTTCTGAAATGAAAGAAGAAGGCAACACAGTCAGATTTGAAGGTTTGACATCATTCGATAGGAGGAATCGTCGCTTTAAAAAAGAAATTTGTGGGTTTTCCGAGAAGTTTCCTAGTAATGCTTAGCGTGGATGCTGCTTGTATGCTGGCACCATTGTACACCACAACACACAAACTTGGAAGTTTGTTTCAAAGGTGTGAACACTGCAACACACAAGCTACCTTTGCTGACTTCGCTCACTGTGTTTTGTGACGGTACCAGGGAGAGATTTGGTGGCCAACTTCATGGTGAGCGAAAAATAAATCTAATTTCTCTATAATAGCCTTTAGCACTGAGACACGCTTCCATGAGAAGTGCAGTGGTTATGCTGCCAATTGCTTCAGACAATTTTAAAAGACTCAACAAGGCACAAACTTAGGCTCACAACTGGCTCTCGGCTAAAAGATGAAACTGACAGGAACAACAAAGAATTCACTTGTTGGGCAAAAAATGCAAAGAGCTTCATTTCATGGCCATTCGACTATGTTGCTACCAGACATTTTTAAAAGTGCATGGAAAACTGAAGTTTTAAAAACAGATGGAATATTTTTATTGTTCAGTTGACATTCAATGAGGATTTCCTAGTAAGCACTTCACAAGTATACTCTGATTTTTGCAATGCTGTGGGATCTCAATATAGATTCCAGTATGTTTACATTTTACCGGAATTGTTCGCAAGACCTATTTTTCGCAAATTGTAGGCAACCCGTGAAACTTGCAAAAATTAGGTCCTTGTGAAAATCAAGTCGTTTACAGTATTTGGTCATGTCAGTGTGACATTTCAAGCAGTGCCACGGCACAAGCACATAGAAAACTGCATTCTTGGCAGAAGACATATCCGTACCTCCTAGCCCGTAGCAAGAACCAAAAAGAACTACTAGCCCTTCCCCGAGCAGTGCTGCACAATGGAAGCCCAAACAAACGGTGCCTGCCATGTCTGGGCCATCAAATCGGAATTCGGTCTCGTATTAGTTTCTTATTTCCTGACAGATGGCGCCAGTGTCCCACCATCTTCTCTAATGTGCCTCGATTTCAGCGTCTCCAATTGCTCGACCGCGGTCGCATGGTCTACAGGCCGCGTCTGTAATACTACATGCAAGAAGAACACAAAAGCGTTGAGTGTCTGCAAGCGTAGATTGACTTTGGGCGCCTCCAAGCTTCGCTTGGCCCCGCTATCCTCCTCGCCGTGCCGCAAAGTGCGCCCAGTACGCGTGGGAGGCATCCGCCACTAAATTGCAAACACCCCCCAAGGTTTAAGTTGCTTCCTCTCTTAGATCTAGGCTCTCTCGTGTTCTCTTGTAAATGATCGCAAACACCCCCCACGGTTTGAGTTGCTTCCTCTCTTAGATCTAGGCCCTCTCGTGCTCTCTTGTAAATGATCGCAAGCCGTAGTAACGCAGTCGTTCTGGCTGAAATGGAAATGGGCAACTCAGCTTTTGCCGCACGGCGCACGGCACGCCTGAGCGCGGTGCGTTCTAAGGTTATTTCGAACCAAGGAATAAAGAAGAGTTGCGGCACCTAAAGAGCGGGGCGGCGGTCCTCCTGGGCAGTGCTGCGGCACCGGGGGTCCCCTGGTAGCTGGCGCCGCTCGAGTGCACTGACGACTGGGAAGATTGGGCAGTGCCCAACGAGAACCCCGACCCGGAGGCACCTCCCCTCCACTGCAGCGCTGCAATGGGGGTAGGGGATTCGTCTCCATGACTCAGCCAATCCACGAACTGGTCAAACCATATTTGGCAAAAAAAATATGCTCAGGAATCATCTTTTCTTCTAGATTGGTGGTTCTCAACCATCGATGTTTCGGGAACTCCTTCTGGATCCGCAGAGGTGATGAGGGACCGCATTTACAAAGGGGGAGGGGGCGTGTTGGATGACTACGAGGAAAAAGGAGTAAATGAAGAAAACGAGTAGTATGCCTAACAAGTTCGAAGCTTTGAGATGGTGAATATCATCCTCACTCAAGGCACGCGGTTTGGTCTATTTAGCTTTGTAAAACAGCCAGTATTAATAATAAGAAAAGAAAGAAGTTTAGGTACTTGGCTTGACTGTTGGTCAAGTGCTTTGCGGACTCTAAAAAGGCCTTCAGGGGTCCCAAAGGGTCTACGGACTCCCATTTGAGAACCACTGTTTTAGACAGTGGATTCAAGCCCCCTGCCCACTTCTGTTTTATATTGGGGAGGAGGACAGACCGTGACGCCCCAAGCGGTTAACCTAACAACTACACGGATGGGGACAACAAATACAATGACGCAGCGTTCGGCCGACATAACCGAACGCGGCGTCAGCGTTCGGCTGGAGTTCGTGTTCTCCGGCGAAGGGGAGGAGGGGCTCTTTTGTTTCCACTCGGCCTGCATGAACAATGCAGCATGCACGATCCCAGCTCATCACAAAAGCCGAAGTGGGTCAAGCTCGCATTCTCTGAGGATAGATCCGGCACTTAACGTCGCTTCGTCGATTGTTAGTATTTTTTTTATTAAACTGCGCCCCGCAGTCTATTGTAGAAGATGACATGGCCATGCCCATAAGGCCTGTCGGCATGCGCACAGGCCTTGTGTTGAGTAAACACCAAGCGTGGGGAAAACAAACGGGTCAGAGCGCCCCCTATAGTTCGATCTCCTGCCCAATAGTGACAAGCGGGACGACTTTAGTGACGAGTTTAAGTAATGAGTGCAATCTCCCAATAAATGCAGCAAGCAGACGACAGGGTGTGACGTCTGCACAATGCACTTATTGGGAGATGACGCCAGAAGTTAATACAACCATCACTGACACAGTCAATTGCAAACACGTCTGTCGTTGACCCTGGCGATTTTGTTCCTCTCCTTTTTCGTGGGAAGGGAGCTATGCTTTGAAATTTTATCATGTAAAGTGCACACCTAAATGACCATTCGGTGAAAGTTTGAGCTTTCTATGTACAGGTGCTGACTTTTCCGGCTAGTTTTACGGCGCTAGGATTTTTTGTGGACAGCCTATATATCACTTTCATTCATATGCAATGATGCAATTATTTCTAGCTTATGCGAGCAAACCAAGGCACTCCAAACCCAAGGAGATGTTTATGCAAAACAAAACTGTTCCGTGAAAGTTTCTCTATCCTGTTCTAAACTACGCCGACTGCTGCATTTTAAAAAAAATTACCTTTTTTTTTATCTTGCTGAAAAGCATGTACAGTACAAACCACTTACAACGTAACTACTTATAGTGCAGGACCGGGTATAACGCGGCTTTTTTAAACCACCAGTTAGCCTCCCATAGAACTCCATGTAATTACATACCGCTTAAAATGCAGGCGCACGAAGGGAAATACCGGTTATAGTGCGGCTTCTGGAACAACCCGCCGACCGCGCTGACCGACCGGCGCAGCGAGCACTCTTCCCTGTGCGACACTAGATGACGGCACTAGCCGCAAGCGGCACCCGCAGGGCAAGGAGGTTGCTCGAAGAAGCGAAGAGAGAGGCTTCAGTTGCCATAGCGACGGAGGGACGCACGCACGTGTCGTTCACGTGCGTGCGGCCCTCTGCTGCGTTGGAAACAACCGCAACGACAGACCAATCGCAGGTCGAGGAGAAGTGTTCGCGTGCGTTGCATGCCGGTCGCGGGCCGGCTGCTTCTATCCGCAATCATGGCGTCGGTTGTAATCGTCGACGTAGAGGGCGTGGTGGAAACTCATCGTTTTGCGTAAAAGTGCTATCCTTGACTGTGAATTTTCGTTGTGTGTCGCTATGAGAACCCAGCACGTACTAGAAGGGAAGATCCACCTACTCGTGCGGCGATGTCGTGGCGGCACTCTCAAGACGGCAGAAACGCCCGTGTCGTCGTGTTTGTTTACTTCGACTACAATGGTGATTTCTAAGCATTTGTGTTTTCGAACATCGCCCGGGCTTCTTATTTGGAGCAGTTCATGCCTGTACTCAAGTTGAAGGTATTACTGGCGCTTACCGTATAAAGGATGCGAATTTTCACGCGTTTTCATCACCGGAGAAAAGTGATTGGGGTTAGCAATCCTGAACGCTCGCAACGTCCGTCCGCAACCCGCGACGCCGCTAAAAGGCTGCGCCTGGCAAAAGTCGCTCATTTCTTTCAAAATCTGTGACACACTTGAGAGAGAAGTGTACTAGTCTGGTGAAATAAAGACTTTCCTCAAACTAAGCTTTATTTTTCATCTAACATAAAATAAATTGTTTTACAACGGTAAGTTGTATTTGGCCTAAAAAATTTATGTTTTGGTTATAGCGCGGTACCACTTATAGTGCGGATTTTCGCGACTCCCGCGACATACGTTATATGCGGTCTACACTGTATAGCCAAGGTTCAACAGAGGCAACAAAACATTGTGACGGGCTCATAACGCTGGCACGAACGTCTCCATTACCGATACAGTAAGGAACTCCTTCTTATTGTGAACCGACTAGACAATAGCAGGTTGTGCTGCATCGTTTCCATCAATCGCTCACTGTAGCCAACATAAACGCGGTTGCGCAACAAAAAAAGGTTGTTCTTACCCATGGGCACAGTGCGCACTGCCAGCTCCACCTTGTGCAGCAACACCGGCACCGGCGGGATGCACGTTGCCAGGCGCCACTTGTGCACCAGGTGCCGCATGCGATGCAGCGCCACCACCAGCAGCACGGCTGAACGGAACCGAAACCGGGGCGACCGCCACGAGCCGGATGATTGTGAGCAGGTGGCGCCCTCCTCCGCGACCGGGTGTGGCAGGGTCTCGTCCTCCGGTGGGTGGCGGCGGTGCGTGCGTCCCCGTCCCATCATGCGCAGCGCCAGCTCCTCGGTGGCCTGGAAGCCCTGCAGCAGCCCCAGCAGGTACTGCTTCTGGTAGGCGAGGCCTTTGCGAAGGCTGTCCGTCTTGCGGTACTTCCAGTACAGCTTGTGCAGCTGCGTCAGGGGTGGGAAACACAGGCAGTTTAGGAGAGGCCGCAGAGTACACCGGAAGAGAGGAAAGGGCACAGGCGAGCTGGTTTGGCAATGACATGGTACAAAACCCAGTGACTGAATATAGTGCGATCCACTTATAACTATACCACATATAAGGATGCACTGCTTATAACTATCAGTTTCTAGGGTTTCTAGTCTAGAAAAGATCAGATTCTAGTCTTGATACAACGATAGTCGGTTACAACGATTGAAATTTCAGGTTTTCTTCGCTGTCGCTATAAGTGGATTGCACTGCATAGCCAAAAAAAGACAACAAAACACATAGCCCCAATCAACAAAAATTGGCATTGACCTTTTCACGATTGGGTTGCTTTTCCAAAAAAATATTTTCCAGTGGTAAGGTTTTGTTTCCAAAGGAATAGTACAAAGACCGATTAAATGTACAGGCTTTATTTTTTCATTCTTTGACGAAAGCACGTATGGTGCTTGCAAGCTGTTCAGGTTAGGAAACGTGGAGTGAAATTATTGAGAGTGAAGCGTTGTTTTTCTTCCGTTTGGTTTCACTTCGGCGCGCCTGCTACTGCGACATTCTGGTGGTGTTCGATTTTGAACCGGAGGGGTACTATATTTCACGGAGCCTCTCCATCGGCTTATAAGCTCTCATCCTCCAAATTAAATTCTGAGAAGCGTGAAAAGTCTGAATTGGAAGAGCCGGCACTCCAATTGCCATTATTGTCAGAGCAGCCAACAGACCAAGTGACAATGTTGCGCGTATCACGTGTGCGGAGCAACTAGTTTTGTAACTATAAATAGCCCCAGCAAAGTGAAACACTGTGCGGACATCACGTTTATAGTTCCCCACAGATGTAACGAAAAATCAGCACGTCTCGGGGAGTGTGCAGTTTATCGTTTAGGCAGTAAATTTCAAATGTGAAATCGCAGCCCTACATGTAAGGCGACGACCGTCGCCTTACACGTACGGCTGCGATTTCACATTGTTTTTTTCCTGTAGCCTGTTACGTCTTTTTCCTTTTCTTTGGTCTCATAAATTGCACCACTAAGTATGATGTAACCATTCAAGAACGATAAAGATTTCCCTTGGTCCAGCCCTGGATAAACACACACAAAATACTTGAACAAATAAAAACATTGTTTGAATGCCTCGTTTTGATGATTGCGCTTGTGTTTCTGGTAGCGTGCTGTGGATCAGGACATTATGAGAAAAAGCGCAAAGACAGACCTATCCGTAAGCAGAAATTCCCTTGGTTACGAGAGGCTCGGGCAAAGCGAGAGAGCACCCTCAAAAGTGAGATGGCATGTTGTTTGTTTGGGTACTCTGATGACAATGCTGAGGGGTTACTCCCGTACAAAGAGTGAGTGTGGCACAACACGTTGCGCAAAGAGAGGAAGGGAGGGTGACCGGCCGACTGTGGCTGCGTACCAGTTTGCAGACGATGGGGGACATGCCGCTGTCCCCCCTGCCGCTATCCATGGCAGAGAGGGCGAGCTCGCGCAGCCTAGAGATCTCCTCCTCTGCCTTGAGCAGGGACTGGCTCAGGGCTAGCCTCTCCTCGGCACACTTGCGGTGGTCCTATGCCATACACGCAGAAAGTCAGTGCTCATC
Organism: Ixodes scapularis; assembly: GCF_016920785.2. Classification (NCBI taxonomy): domain Eukaryota; kingdom Metazoa; phylum Arthropoda; class Arachnida; order Ixodida; family Ixodidae; genus Ixodes; species Ixodes scapularis. The sequence goes on along the minus strand of NW_024609880.1, from coordinate 97,843,402 downwards.
CCAGTTGGACTAAAATGCATCGCGGAACATTTTGACAGGGCTAGGCATATGCTTGAACTCACCCCATTCGTTTGTGAAATTAATTTCCAATGCCTGAATGAACTAAAGAGTAACAGCAAACATTCAAATAAATAACGTAAAAAAAAAATCCTGCACACAATGTTTTTATTAGAGGCTGAGCAAACTACCACTGCATTACATTGACTTTTTTTTTTTTTTTTTTAGGGTAGTTAGTCACATGCAATTAGAGGATTTTGAGTTTGAAGTAAATTCGAAGCAAATAGTGGTTGTGGCTGAATATTTCTGAACTGAATGTCGAATAGTTCCTCAAAGCCTTTCAATACTGTTGCATTGTGAGGTCAGCATGAAACTTGATACGTAAAAAAGTATGGCCTGTTGGTTGGCGTGTGGATAGCTGAACAACGTCTTAATTACAGGGTTAAACTTTGGTTATAAATGGACAAGCCTGCACTTGTCCATTTATAAGCTAATTCTAATCTAACCATATTTATGAGCTCTGACATCAGAAAGTGCGATGCCTTGGGATGGCAAGCTAATGATGGATTTCACGTAACATTAAATCTATAGACATGCCCAACTATACCTAATTGATGTGATTTACAAATCTTGCTATAGACCGACGTGTGGCGAGCTCTGTTTACAAACACGACAGGAGAGCGGCACATGTGCAGGAGGGGTGTGGGCAAGAGCAGCCGCTCTCGACGTGTTTTCCCTATTGCGACGCGGGTTGTACGTTAGCTAACCGAGGCTGTTGTGGCGTTTCTAGCATTTTTTCTGAGTTGTATTTTGCTAGTTATTATGTCAGACTATTGACGCTCGCTGCCAGAGTCCGAGCAGCAGCGATACAGCAAGAAACTGTGCATTGATGGCGTTGCCTTCGAGGATCCCTGTGCCGTGAGCAAGGAGCACTGGCGCTGCGACACCAAATCAGCCAAGTTGCTGCCGCCAAGCTCGATGGCGCATACTGCCGTCTGCCTGATCCTTTTGCCGAGCTAATTAACGGCCAACACGGTGCAAGTGCACAAGTCTCTCGAGGCCTACAACTACTTTGAGTTTCGTAAAAAGTTTGCTATGTGTGCGAATATATCGGGAGTCGTTCGTGTCGATGCCTGGGTCTAGTGACCAACTGAGGAACTCTTGGGCAGCAACTTGTGTGCAAACACTGTAGGAACGAAGTCAGGGTGGTCTGGATCAGATGACGGTTTCTATACGCATAGGAGTGCCTCAGTGCATGGAACAACGATTGCAGTGGAAGCTTTGCACTTAGTACTTACAATAATGGCTGACCACACAAGTAATCGCCAGTGCCAGACAAACATTTTTTTTTACCTACGCAGGTCATCCATTTTCCGTGTCTGTCAGCGTTCGCCTGGAACTTGTGGAAGCTTATTCCACTACTTTCGCTCTACCTTTTGGCACAACCAACAGCCAAGCAGCTTTGCGCCACACTGAAATGCTGCATCGCACATACAAAGCGCCCACTGTTTTGCTCACACCTTGCCCGCTTGGCCGATCCGGCACGATCGGAGCGCCGCTGCAGCTCAGTGACGTCAATCCCATGCGTCGGTGTATATGCCAATAATTCTTTCTTCAATCCCAAATTTGATAAAATAAAAAAAGAATCACGAATGATGAATGCAGGTTGTCAGGTATACTCTTGCATAACAGCTGGCCTAATTTCGAAAATTTTACTGCAATGTAAATATCAACATTCTTAAAGTTTCTGTTTGTTTTTAAATACACCAGGCGTGCGTGCCCCACCCTGCCTTGAAAGCGTGGTTTTCTCCCAAGCATACAATTGCGATATTCATACTTTCCCCAAGTGGTGATCAAGGAGGGCAGAGCTATATATAAAGAGAGGCCATTAATTGGGAAGTATAGGAGGCAAACGAGGAGGTGCCATTAGCCAAAAGCGGGCTGGGCATGTTCCAGGGAGCGTTCACAATTTTGAATGTGGCCAACTGGAAGTTGCGAATGGCAGTGGTCGCGAGAAACAAGGTTAATAGGTGCGTTGGAGTAACTCTCGGTGACCGAAAATTGGTGTACGTGATGTTTCAAATATGGCACGTAATCCGCACGCCAGGTGCCGAGAGCCGGGCGTCTGCTGTTTGAGTGATCCATCCGAGCAAAACAGAGTTAGAGCGGCACATTCGTTTCTTCCATCTTTTGCATGATCATAATCAAAATATCACATGCACCTTATTATCAACCATGAAGAGTTACTATATTTAACTCTTACACACTCATCAAGAATTCTTCTCACTACCACCGCTAGAGGATTATTTTCGGCTTCTGGTTGGCCAAAAGAACATGTCCAGCACTCTATCTGTTTATGGTGCACACCCTGGCTTTGTTGGCATTTCCCATTGACCAAACTCTCTTCTTGTATAGCTCTGGCGGCGGGGTACCCCATTGAGTGCGCTTCTTAACGAGCACCAGTGCACTGCAGAGAAACAACACCCTCAGAGCTCGCATCCGCGGGTGTCGCTTCTCCGCCGTGCTTTCATGCTCGGTTAGAAGAGCGCTCACCGGGGCTAACCCACCGCGATCAGCACTTCAGAAAATACAAATATTGCAGTTCATCTCGAAGCAAATATCGAATAACGGATAATCCGAAACTACTATTCGAAATTTCTAACATTCGCACAACACTAGTAGTTTTTATAGGTCTCCCAATTTCAAAGCCCAGAACTGTAATTTTACAGAAGCGATCTTGGGGAATGTGCTGTTGCGTGGCACATGATACAACATGAACTTGTACCAAATATTGCAAACCTCGTATCCTATTGTATCAGGCCTCTCACCTTTGCTCACGAATGTAGGTAGAGATTTTCTGGTCACCATTATAGGTCGATCTTTAATTTCTTGACAACATCCCCCAAAAAAGAGAAAAGGTTGGTTCATTTTTGAATAAATTTGTAAGTTTTGAATTAAGTTATAAAACTTCAGCACCCCTTCATAAATTATTCCCTTCAAAGATATTGCAAACCTCGTATCCTATTGTATCAGGCCAAATCTCTGAAACATGAACCTCATCTCGCATATTCTGCAATGCTTTAGTGTGTGCCACTGCATAGTTCTAGCAATTTCAGTCACAACATTATCTGTATGACGAACCCCAAAATATTAGTAGGACATGCTCAGAGTTTATAGGGCTTCCAAAAGTTCAAAACACAAACATGTGGGAAACAAACTGCACGAGCGAATGGGATAATGCTTTCACAGAATGAAGCAAGGTGCCCCTCGCTCTAAAGAGAATGGGTGCACCTAGCACCGTTAATGCATTTAGTGAGTGTTCTCTTGAGCACAGAAATGTAAATGCCCTTACCACATGAATGTCAGCGGATTCCATTGTTGGTACCGCACTGCTGCCGTCGAGAGTCACAGCACTGTAAAAGTGGCACAGACCGCCAAGTGACATATCGTTCCAGTTCTATCAGCAGTAGTATACACAGGTAGTTGAGTACCCTTTTCTAAAACTAGACCCATTCTGACCATCGTGGGTAATTTTAGTATCATGAAGGGTGCTGTGGGGGTATCCTTTATGGATAATTTCGGGGGGCGACGAGTTTTTGAACAAAGTTATAAGGAGCTGGTAGAGCATTCCCCAGGTATTGAAATTCTCGATCATTCATACCCGTAAGTAAATTATTTTACTATGTTAATCACACCTTGAGCGAAGCCGACTTGCTATCATCTTCAGCTTTTGCATTATTTTTAATTACCATATTCACCCGAATATAAGTAGACCACAGATATTGGTCGATGCATTTATATTGAACTCGCCGAGAATAATAATAATAATAAAAAACAAGAATATAAGTCAATTTTTTTTTTTTTTAAGAAGAACAAAAGAAAGTATGGGCAAAAACAAACAAACAAAGCTTCATTTACAGTGCTCTCAGCTAAATCACAGCGAGATGCCAAAAACTTAATCATTGTCAGAACTTCTGGACATATCATTGTCGTCGGAAGCTTCATCAGCTTTGTCGACATCCTCACAAATTCGCAACAAAACCTCACCGACATGTTGCAGAATGGCGACAAGAAATAATCACATACAAAGACGTGAGCACCGCTGCAAGCCGCCGCGAGCGAGCCGTTGCGAGCAACAAGAAGCGAAAGTAATCTCCATATTTTGTTTTCCTGCTCATCTGTGAGGGGGAGAGGGGAGGGGGTAAGGCAGTGGGGCAAGGTTCGTGGCGTGTTGCGTGTGTGTAGGCAAAACCCGACGCCCGAGGGATGCCGTTGGCCACGGCGGCCGGCCGGGCTGCTGCTGTTTTGGTTGTTTTTGAGCACCAAAAGCTCTCCGAGACAAAAAGCAGTGCGGAGCTACAATAACGTCAGCTCGGTGACTCGATAGCTCAATGCACTCGGTGGGGTCCCGAAATTTGCTCACAAATGTAGGTAGAGATTTTCTGGTCACCATTATAGGTCAATCTTTAATTTCTTGACAACATCCCCAAAAAAAGAGAAAAGGTTGGTTCATTTTTGAATAAATTTGTAAGTTTTGAATTAAGTTATAAAACTTCAGCACCCCTTCATAAATTATTCCCTTCAAAGATAATAATTTCATTATTCCCTTTGTCTCTATCACACCACTCCCAACCCTTAGCTTAGTGAATGGTCCGCAGAGACAACACAAAAAGGTGCTGGAATCTTTGCAGAAATAAGCTGCTGCTGCAGACACTCACTTGGTGAGGTCGCCACCTCTCAGCCTTTCTACTTCGCTTGGGGCCCACGAATGAGAAGCGGTGAAGGGGCTTGCAGTGACAGAGTGCTTGAACACGGAGCTTTTCAGGTCCTGCATGCAACACGACATCAGAGACTAAGTTCCAGAGGCCAGAAAAATGCACACCAGAGTGTATGAACTGAGCGCTGATCTGGAAGGGGTGGAACAGCAGACTCGTCAAGGTCTCTCCATCGGATGGCAGGAAAACTAAATACGAAGACAAGCATGCCATTCGCGGTTCACGTCGGCCTTTGATCGCTTAAGGTTAGCTTTCCGTCTACTGTTGGATGTCGGCAGTACGCTAGATTTCCCCCAATTTAACGAAATGTCGGCTGCCACTCTTGAGGTGCTTGTAAAGGTTCCTTTCTGAGTTATGCAGATCAGCCTTGACCAGCCTTGTGCTTTGTTTGGAATATTTAATGGCCAAGTAATATCATCTTAAGTATTGGTCTTGTCTCCTTCCCAGAATGAATGAATAATATATCGGTACTGTCACCCGCAATGTAAAATAAAGTAAATACGATGCATTGGCTCGGTTTTGACATCTCAATAGCATCATGTTGCAAAAGCCAGCCCTTTCCTGAGGCAAGCACGAACCAGAAGCTGATGTTAACATAGAACACATTTTTTGCTAGAGTAACTTTGGGAAAACTTAACGTGCAAAAGTGAGACACATGAACATTATGACAGAGAACAATATATAGTGTAATCACTGCAGCAGGGCTCCCTTGCAGGTAGTAGTAAAGTTACTGAATGTTTCCAGAGTATCGAAACTCCCAAGCTTCGTTTTTGAACAGAGTTGCGGCACAGCAGTGGTGCTCCAAAACAGCTCCAAAATGGCGCTGCCCTGTGCGGTCGAAGCGAGGCGCGTGCAGTGTGACGTTCGTTCTCGGCAAGCTCTTCAATCCACTTCTCAGGTCTGTGCGACACTGGTTTGTTTTTATTAAAGTTCTTTCCTTCGTTTCGAGCGGTGGGTGACTTGCTCCCCGCTGTCTCATTTCTCTCTCGCCCCGAAACACATTTAAGTCGAGCGTTAGGCTTATCGTCTGAGGCGTAGAATTCGAAACGCAGCACCAGCACAACCGGAGTGGTTGTGCTGGAGATGGGCCCAGTGTTATGGGCCCGTCTCTAAAATGGCCGGCTGATAACTTCTGCCGCAGGCTAAGCCAGCCAATCAGAACTGGATTCTGGGGGAATGACTTCCGTTAAGCAGACTGAATGGAATTTGGTACTCTGGGAACATTCAGTGACTCTAGGTGGTACCTCACTCATATTGGCTGGCATAAGCCATCATGTGACCATAGTGACAGCCAATGGCATCCTTGTTGGAAGTTGTGGTACGAGTCTTGGTGCATAAACAATTGCGCCGAGATTTATCAACCAAAAACATATTCTAAGTATGCCAATTTGTTTTATCCTGTCTTTCATGTTGTGGCTGGGTAAAAAAAGGAACATGCTAATGATTACAAAACATTCCCCCTCTGCTCCCAAAAAATGCAATAAAGAAAAGCATTAAGAAAAACTATGGAACATTCCCAAAATTACAAGTGCAGCAAATTAAGATAAAAAAAAACACATTACAACTTCTGACACAAATAAACAGCTGTTTCTAAGCTGTAAAGCTGTCTGTATTTATAGGGAGGGGACCAGCCACCTTTCCCCACGGGCAAATGAGACAACCTCCCAAACAAATCACATCAGCTGCTGTTGAAAACGCTCACACTCCAGCACAATCAAGCTTGCCAAGCAACAAACCAGCATTGGTGCAGAGGGCATTAGTACACGGCGCTCCACACCTTGATGATCCGGAGGTCCCGCTCGTGGTTGATGGCCGTCCTCCGCCGCTCCAGCTCTGCGGTGGCCTGCTGCTGGTTGAAGTGTGCCCGTTCTGCATTCAGGGCCATCAGCATGCTCTGGGCCTTCTCCTTTTCCACCTCATACAGGCCCCTGCAACACGGCATGCCGGATGCACAGCTGAGATCGGGGCCCTCCATCATACTACCACGCTCGTCCCAAGTCCCAGGAAATGTTTGATGCTGTTGTAACATGTTGTAACAAGTGCTGAGAAATGTATGAAGGAACATCCAAATAATCCCACATGTCAAAGCTGAAGTGATTATTACCCAAATCATAATAAAAGGTGGACTACTGAGTCAAGGTCCCGAAAGTTCAATGACGGAAAAGTGTGATAGGGGCACCTCATTAGCCCCCTCAAAGTACGAGCACAAAGAATGCTATAGAGGGATCTTAATTCCTTTATGCTAATTTCTTGTCCTAAAATTATAGTATTAAACATTAAATTAAGCCCCCCCCCCCTTCCCCCAGTCCCGCCCCCCCAAAAAAAGATGCTCACTCTCTGTCCCTTGCTTGAAGACTAAATTAATGGCCCAATCTTAAGCCTCTACCTCTTCCTGGAATGGTTTGGGAGAAAAATGTAGAGGTCACTGTTTTATGGAGACGTCTTTGCTTTCACTAGTTGTAAGTTGACCAGTGTTTACATGAAACAAGTCTTCATCCAGATTCAATAACTTCCCTGGCTTGCATTTGTTGTAACAGTTTTCTGTTAGAGTTGGGGATGCATGTGACCTCAGCTGTACCAGACACACCGTATGACCTCACTTGAAGTGCAGGGCATCCTGCTTGGCAGCCAAAATCTTCCTCCGGGCGTCCATCAGGTCGGACCTGGAGCTGGCCAGCGCCATCTCGAGCTCCATCGCTGAAGAGCGCTGGGAGTTCAGCTGAGAGAGCAGCTCCAGGCTCTTTGAGACCTCGGTGTCCAGGCAGCGCTGAAGTTCCTCCGACCGCGCTCGTTCCAGCCTCAGCTGTCCCTCTTGGGACTCACCTGCCATGCACGGACGCACCATACGAGACATGATGAGTGGCTGAACATGCTGAGAATTTAGCGTGACAATGTGAGCTACTGAACATGCCAAGCGTTCACCAGATAAAGAAAGCAAGAAAATATCAGGAGCTATTGAGAAGCCATTAATAGAGAAGTCTTGTTAGGGGCCTCAGGACGTCAAACTATGTTTGACTTAGCCCTCAGACTTAGCCCTCAGAAAGCCAAGTCTTCTGGTAAGGCTTCCAAAAGTTTTTTTTTGTCTTTTTTAAAGTTCTTGCTACCAGCTACTGCTACATTTGTGTCTTGTTTTGAAGTGTCCTGCATTAAAAGAACTATGTATTACTACCATCACCCTCAGATGCTTGTGATGTTTTAAGGAAACTGCCTGTGAGAGCTATCTCTACATCTGAGGTTTTCGAGTTTCAACATGTATTTTCCTTAACTCTTTCCTGACTGCACCCAAAGGCCATCAATTAACGATGGTTTCCAAGCGCCGTCAGAAAATTAAATTTAGTGCAGAGAATTATGTTCCACAGTCAGGTGGATAGCCGAATAACCGTAGTTTCAGTTTCAACGTAGGTTTGAGCTTGATCACAAGCTGGTGTGCTGTCAAAAATAGTCCTCGGAAAAATGGTTGCACTGTCTAACATGGCTAACTGCTTGAATCAGTCTTCCTATCAAAAATGGTATTATTCACATAATTCAACTGCATTGTGGCATATTTTTTAGACATCAAGAGCTCTAAGGACACTTTAAATGACGTTATAGGCATCACTTAACAGATGGTTGTCACTAAGCGTCACTATTATTTCCAATGCTGTCCTGAGCCGGCGTTCACGTTTTATGTTCTCAGCAAGGTAAGCAAAAATGCTAAATATGAAGGAACTGCAATCAAAGCAATGACAAGACCAAGGTACAACAAAGAGAAAATGTTTTGCTGGGGATGTGAGGTGTACTATCTGTGTTTTACCAATATAAGCATTCCTTCGTTGAAAAGCACACGTGCTACGGAGGCTAACTCTCCGACAAATCAAAAATAGGCCTCAGACAAAGTACATTAACTTTGACAAGTAATAGCCGTGGGTTGGGGGCACATTTTGTAAATTCTGAATTTTTTTATTCATCATTTAATTTGACATAGCTGTATAAGCTTTGGCATTTATACGCCTTCCGCACATACACTGCATTTTCAAAAAATTACATTTTAAAATTTTTTTTTCTACATTATTCCAACCTCTGTTTCTTTTGAAAGAACAACTAATTAGCCACATTTTGATGTGTCACATTTCTGCATATGCAGAAATGTCACAGATCAAAATGTGTCAGGAAAGAGTTTAAGTCTGGCACTACCATAATCTATTTTGCATAACTAAAATCAGTATGCATCCCAGATCATTTCACTGCAGCTTAGTTGCATGCTAAAATCTACCGAAAAGAAGGCTAAAACATGGAGAGACAAATTTATTAGTGTTGTACAAATATTCAAATTTTCAAATAGCAGTTTCAAATATTACGCTATTCGATATTCGCTTCGAGGTGGACTGCAATATTAATATTTTCCGGAGTGTTCACTGTGGCAGGTTAGCCCCGCCGAGTGCGCTTCTTACTGAGCATTGGTGCACTGCGGAGAAGTGACACCTGCAGAGCTCGCTGCTACTCCTTTGGGAACCGGTGCTTGGCAAGAGGCTCACTCAATGGGACTAAAACGCCTCGATCAACACTTTCAAAAGTACAAATGCTGCAGCCATGTGTTTCGAAGGAAAATCACAATTTCAAAGTGGGATGGTGCAGGTGCACATCTGGTGTATACAAAAAATTTCACAATCCCATGTTAATCTGCACACAGTACAGCCACAGCGAAGTCGTTGGGCATAGGCATTGCATTCATGCACCAACAAGTCCGTGAACAAAAGTGTTTGAAACAAAATAGACATCTGACCATTTTTTTATAAACACTTTTGTTTCTTTTTTGTTCCGTAGCACGTGAAAGTGTGTTTCTCGGCACGAGCCCTTCACACTGACAGTGCTACAACGGCATTTTGTTATCGGCTATTGCTATGTATTTCTTTTCAGAGGGTGCGTGCAGTGGGCATCTGGCACTACAAAAACCCAAAGTATAAAGCAGGTTGTTAACCCCCCAGGGTAGCTCTGCGGTAACACTTTTGCTTTGCAAGCAGCGGACCAAGGTTCGATTTCCGCGGATGGTGGGCGACCTTTTCTAAGAATTTGGCAACATCGACAACAGATGCCCTACAACATTAACTGTAACATCAACTACAACTACAACAACAACAGATGTCATTTCCAGTGATGGGAAGAGCCCGCAACAGCTACCATTGTAAAAGAAATGGAAACTTTGTGAACGTTGATATCGACATTGCAGTTATATTTTCAGAATTAAACTGGCTATTACGGTATGCATGACCACATATATGTTAGGCAGAGATGCCCTGACAACCTGCATTGATAATTTGTGACTGGAGAAAAGGCATCTGTGTATAACAAGAATATTTATAAATCCCCTCGATTAGGTGTAGCTGGACACCTCATAGACTTAAATTTGTGCTAAATGCATCATTTACTTGAAACCCAATCTAGGCATTGGACTTCCTGAGGCCGCAGTGAATAACTATAGTTACCGTATTTACTCGAGTAATAGCCGCACTATTTATGAACAAGGCCCTTGCGTCTACTTTCCCAGAGAACACACATGCAGTCAATCATTGCGTTGCACATAAATAACATAGCGAATGACTAGACCGAGCACATGATTCTCCATACAAATGAAATCTTCACAGACGGTATCTTCGCGCGAAGACGTTATCTCTGTCCTGTAAACCGCTCGAACTATGCTGTCGATCGCGGTGATTGGCTATCTGCATGCTCCACAGAAAAGGGAACCCTCAGGTTTTCCTCATAGACAGTATGGCTATTACTCGACTAAATACGGTAGATTAAAATAATTTTAGCTTAGAAATGCTAATTCGCAAAAAAAACATAATGAATGATGAATGCAGGTTCTCAGGACATCTCTGCCTAACATATACTACTACTCGTTTTTTGAACAGCCACCATTTAATTTTGAAACATTTACTGCAGTTTAGGTATCAAGATTCACAAAGTTTTCATTTCTCTTTAAATACACCAGCAGCATACAAGCACCATCCCACAATGAAAGAGTCTAAACTACTATTAGAAATTTTGACTATTTTCAAAACACTAGCGAATAATAATCCTTGCCTTTCTTATCTTCCCTCGTGAACACATGGCAGCATAATTTTCTGGCACTCCTTTTTTAACACTGCTTTTGTAGAGATGCCGAAGAAAAGACGCCCCCATAAGACACAGACACCAGTGTGCCACGGGACCCTTGTAATGGAGCTGTGCACCGAGTCGCACTGCTTTGATCTGCCAAAGCCAAAAGGGTGCACCACAAAAGATGATGCTGCCTACCTCTGTCCCTGAGCTTGCGTTCCTTCTGACCCGCCTGTTCCCTGTGCAGGGCAATCTCCTGCTGAAGCTCCTTCACCATCTGCATGTGCTGAGCGCGCTCCCTCAGCAGCTGCTGATGCAGGTGCTGTGTCTCCATGGTCGTCTTTGGGATGAGCAGAGAGGAGGGAAGGGGCAAGGATAAGAGCCAGATTAACAAAAGCAAAAAAAGTAGCAGCAGCTACAAAGTACAACACAGCATATGAACAACCTGCCACTATTATTTGTTTCTTTTAGAATGAAAATGCTGTGACCAAACTACTTCTGTGCTGGAACGTGCTCAACAGAGGCACCGACTTGGGCGTTAAAAGTTGGGGTTCCTCAATACTCAGTCCCAGCGAAATGAGAACAATTTTGTTGTGCAGAGCACACCAGAGAGCTTTCTGGTGCAAACAAACGGATAATTTTCTGCGGCTTAAAGTCTAAATATAATTACACTGCATTTTCATTTTGTATGTGCAGTGGCAGTCCTTGTGATGACTGTTAATGTAATTACTGCAATTACAGTCTGCATAATTTATTTTCTCTTTCCATTTCATTACGGTGCCCACAGCAGCATGAATTCCAATCTCACCGTGGGGACAGCACCGTTGGCGGGGGCAGCGGTCTCCGGTGCATTGTGGCGCTCGGGAGAGGGTGTCAGATGGCGTTGGAGGAGTTGGCGCTCCGTCATAGAGAGCACCTAAGGTCACAAAGCGGGCCAGATATTCAGAGAAGCCTAAGAAAAATGCAACTTCAAACCAAAAAATATTTGTATTGCTGAAAAGAAGTTTCCTTTTGAAAAATTTCATGGCATATAGAATTATCAACTTCTGAAGAATATTCCCATAAATTTGATTAGACTCTGCTGTGTAGTTATCTAGTTAGGAATTACTTAAAGGGACCGTGAAATGATTTTTTTAACTTTTTCCTGGTTAGCTTTCCTCCTCAACTCAGAACTGGTAAGAGACATCATGTGGTCGTGATGTAGCATTTCACTGAAACCGGAAGTTCTCACAGCCGGCTGAGTGTCGGTGGGGTTAGCCGTCCGTGTTTCTTGCGCCTGAGGCAATCGTCGATAAACGTTGAGCTATGGCAACAGCACTCCCAGCCTTGTTACGGATATGGTCGGCCTTTCACAAGAGGCCAGTCGGATTCATTTTTCTTTCATCGATGTTAATAAGAGTAATATCAAACTGTCAACTTTGACGGTGTTGGTTTTGAAATGCGATGACTCCACCGTGTTTCTTGAGGTGGGGACATGGCCTAGGAGGGTCAACTTTTGAATTGTTTTCTCAAATTGATTCAAACTTTCAGGGTGAATTGAACCCCATTAGGAATGATGACATCTAAAGTTTCAGTCTTGTAGGCCTATCCTAGAACATTCTACACTTAACAAGCTCCAGAGAAAAGTGACTTTTGCTAGGAAATGTATTAAAAAATAATAATAATTGCAATCCAAAAAAATATTGATGTTAATGTGAAGTAGAATACCCATGGTGCAAGTTAAGGTAGAATTTAATTGTATAAAATGTAGTAGTTATATAGAAAAACAATAACACCCAAAAAGTACAAAAAATGGTCACAAATTTTTGAGCTTTAAAATATTTAGTTTTCATCATAAAGAAGTCAGCTCTTTCATATTATGAGTACCTTAACTTGTTTCTCAGGAAATTTCAGTCCAGGACACCATTGAATGAAATCTTCAAACTTTCAAAATGTCAAATGATACATTTCCTCATACTACATTTCTGCCAAAAAGTCACTCTGAGAAAAATGCACTTGAAGTCTCAACTTTAGGTTTTTATATTTTCTATGAGTCCCAGATACACAACATTCACCTGAAGCATTGCTAGCACCTCCCTCTTCGAGTCTTTGTTGTTCCCCTGGCAATAGCTACCAGCTTGTGTCGTTTGTAGGCAAGCTAACGTTTGTAGCAGGCATTTCTTGACAGATAGAACTAAGAGGCTAATCCTACTAAGGAAGAACAGCAAAGCAGCAATATGATCTGAAGTGGAAGGTACTGTCAAAAGGGTGTTACTGAGGATGGCAGAATATCCTGTCACTGGGCAGGATCAATCCTAAGCCCTGTTTTGGGTCTCAACCACAAAAGCTGCTCATACCAAATTTTCCACATTTTTTCTGTTTGGATGTATGGGGTTGTCCTGGCCATTAATACTTTTAAACTTTAAAAGCTTCTACGGGCAAAAATAATTCGCGAGATAAATCCTGCATTATTATAAATAAAAGTTTCTGAAACCATTCTCTGGACGCTAACAAACATGAACATATCATTTTTGAAATATTCGTCGACGGATTGATTGCTGACAAGAGCGTACGTCCGACTGACGCAGTGGTCATGTCCTAAACGTGAGCTTGGTTTGGCTGACATGTTTGGGTATTGCGGTTATATCACTGAAAAGGCGGAAAGCATCCGAAGGAAAGAATGTAAGAAATAAATAGCTATATTTTCGAATTTCCGTACCAAAAAGCAGGCTTTCGGCTCTCTTCCCCTGCGAGTTTTCTTTTAACCCACTAACTGGTATGTCATTAGTAAAATCACCGTCTAAAATTTTTTTATTTCAGCCCAGAATTCATTTCATGGTCCCTTTAACCCTTTATCCGTTTTGGACGAGCCTAGGTCATCATTATGAAGCCATCCCCAGACCGTTCAAGGCAAATATAGCTAGTCTGCTTTCCGCAGTTCATACAGTCAACTATTCTGAAAGAACCAGGCTCGCTCATGGCTTAGTTTGCGGCTATGCCAAGAAATGGCAGCACTAAATTTTTAAGATTTTTCTCCCATTTTGCTTGGTTAGGAATTTGATTTTGAAGGCAACCAATGATTTTCAAGACAACGATTAAGCATTTTAGGGTCCAAAAATCTCCAAAACTAAAAATGACAAAGGTGTTAAAGGGACACAAACATCCCTTCCAAATTTTTTTTTCTTTAAATGGCTAAATAAACATTTAGTATAAAAAAAGAAAACGGGTGCTAAATAAATGGCAAAGGTCTGGACACTTCGAACATTTTTCTCCATTCCACCTTTTCAATGTAAATTAAGTATAAGGCAATGTACTTTATGAAAGAAAACGATCAAGGTGGAATCACTTCTTTACTTTATTTATGCATTTAAAAAATATTAATATTTTGTGGAAGAGATGAAAGGCAAATAAATAATCTTTTTACAAAAACTTCATGGACATCTCCAGGCATTGTGCATCTCAGGCATGTGCTTTGCATCTAATGAAGAAAACTTTTGGGTATTACATTAGTTTTCTATCAACAAAGGTTGATTACTAGTCAATGTTGATGTGCTCCTGATAACGCCAACTGCCAATTTCTTTTCCAAGATTCCAACCGGTATGTGCACTCCTTACATGGAGTTGGTCGCGGTAGATCTTGTTGAGCAGGTTGCGCAGAGGAGGCGAGAGCACAGAGTCCTGGGAGCCTCTGTCCTCGAGCGTGCCGCCTGATCCGACACTGCTGCTGCCGTTGTCCGAGACCGGTGTGCCGCCACGAGACTGTACCAGGGCGGAGATCTTGCGCGCCCGTAGCTTCAGCTTCGCCCCTGGGAAGCCGGCATGCGAGCTCAGGGGGGAAGACGCGACATTCCAGCAATTAAGTCGCGCTACGATACAAAGGGTTCCAGAAAAGTCAGCCACTCCCTGTGAGCTTTGAATGCCCCGACTCCGGAAATTGTCTGACAGTTTGGCCCTTGTCACAAGTTTATTCAATCAGTCTGTAAGGATGACAACTACAATGAGAGGGCCGCTTTGCTACTTTAGCTTCTTAAAAATCTTTCCTTGGTTAGCCTTAGAAAGAAGCAAACGGCAAGATCTACCAGCACTAAGAATCAAGTGGTTAAGTCCTGTACCAACATATTTTAAAAAGCCCTAAAAAACTTGGACATTGCGGACCTCCATCAAGATTTCTGAAGACAATTTACTAGCACACAGAACATCTGCAACATTCTAAATCACAGACCTTTAGAATTTACAGGAACTATGTACAGACTAGCACAAACTCAAGTAATGTGCACATCGCAAAGCGAGATTTTGAACGAGCTCCTTGCCACAATGCCTCGATATTTGCTCAACTCCACCAGAGCCTAGCTGCTAAAAGTTACCAGCAGAGCCGTAGTAATCTCTCTACCGAAGTGAAGGGCACTAAAGGAACCTGAACCAAGAAAGCTTGGTAGCACCCTCCATGATGCTAAAAAAACGACGAAGAGCAAGAGGAGCAGCTCGAACACTCACGGTCCAGTTCGTCCTTGACAGAGGCCAGTTCCTGCTGATGTGCGCACCTGAGAGCCTTCACCTCGTCGGCATGCTGACCTTGCAGCTTCCAGACCAGCTGCTCTCGCTGCAGCCTGGCACTGCCCCTCTCGGCCTCCAGAATGCCCTTCACGTTCGTCTCGACCCTCTGCAGCTGCTCTCGATGCGCGGCATCCCGAGCCGAACTCTCCCGCTCAAACTCCGCCTGCAACTGCCTCATCTCTTCGCTGTGCTTCTCCACCAGTCGCTCCTTCTCCAGACGGAACTCGGCTTCGGCCGCGGCCATGTGCTGGGCCGCCTTCGCATTCAGCGCCTGCTCTTCTTCCCTCAGCATCTCGGCCATTTCGCTCCGGAGCCTGGCCACCTCAGTCGTGTGCTCCTGTTCCAGCCTCAAACTGGTCGCTTCAACTCCCGCGTCGGCCTCCCGCTTCTCCAGCGCTTTCCTCAGCACGGCCACTTCGTGCACGTGCAGCTGCTGCAGTCGTGACACTTCCTCGTTCACGCGGCGTCCCAGGAACTCGCGGACATCGCCGCGGCTCCAGAGTTCCGCCAGCTCCGCGTCCGGGTGGCCCCTTGTACCTTCGTTGGCCGTGCGCCGCTCTTCCCTGATCCGTTCTTCCCAACTTTTGGCCGCACGCTGCATCTCGGCTTCGTGCTGCTTGGCAGCGTCCCGCATCCGCCGCTTCAGCTCCGCAACTTCCTCCTGGTGGGCCTTCGCCAGCGATGCTCTCAGCTGCTCAAGGCAACGCTGCAGTTCTTCGGCGTGTGCCACGCGTAGCGCTCGCTTCTCTTCATCCCAGTGTCGGCGGGCACCCTCCATCGCGTCCTGGTGCTGCACGTTGAGCGCTGCCATCTCATGCTCTAACTGGGCGGCCATCTCTTTCTCGAAGTCGGTCCTGTTCCACGAGTGCGCCCGGGCGTGCTGTTGGTACTTGCGTTCCAGGTCCGTCTGCTTCTGGAGTTGTTCGCGCTGGAGGCGCTGTCGCTCCGCATCCAGCCGGCCGCTCCACGTCTCCTCGAGCAGACGGATCTCCTCGTGGTGCTTTGTCTGCTGATTCTCTCGCTCGACGGCGACTGCCTTGTTCAATGCTGCGGTGGCTTCGTCTCGAGGCATGCTTTCGAGCTAAGAAGGAAAAGACAGAGGGGGTAAATTGACTTGACTACCGTTAGCACAAAGCCTCCGATTTGAAGTTCAGCCCGAATAATAAATTATACAAGAAGTTACGGTACATTTATTATTCAGTATCCTAGTTTGCGAGACATTCCTAAACATTGCCACGAGTATGTTATTCCACAATGCGATGTTTTATGCGATGGCTACACTTTAGACTTTGGTAGTGGCTGCAGCCCAAATTGCAAACTGGTAGTTAATAATCACTTCTACAATGATTACACAAAAGTAGTATTGTATTTGAAATAGGAGAAACATCTTAAGTTCAGACTGATGCCATCATGATAGTCATCCACACCTTATTATTACCATGTGGGTTGACTTATATTCCTCATTAGATGCAGCGCAGAGCAGAGTCACTAGCTGAAGCACACAGCAGCGAGACACAATTTACGCCTCATTGCATTCAACAATAAACTATTAAAGGATCTTTAATCCTCTCAATAGCTTTTTTAACTCAAAACCACTCTAACGCAAGGCTATGTTTCAAGGACATAAACGAGGCTCTGCATTTTTCCCGTTTATATGTAAAATTTGAGAGATGTTTCTCAGTCTTGTACCTCCCAGTTCAGAAGCTTACACTAACTCCGAATATAATCGAAGTAAGGCCTGCAAAACAGTGCTCCAATTTTTACTGACACAAAAACAGGTCACGAACACAGAACTCCACATTTAGGGCCACTTCACAGATGCAGCGCAGTACTGAGGTAGTCCATTTCAGCATTGACTCAGCAGTAAGTTAGTGCTGCATTGTGTGTATAAGAAGGAAAAGGCAGGGTCACATGCAGCAGAGTGCTGACAAAGCATTGATACAGCGCAAAGTCAGTGCTGTGCCTGTACTGCCGAGTTAAGGGCTGTCCAAACAACACACAGCAGAAGCCGCGCATGGAAAGAAAATGTATGCTTCTCTCAAAGGACATAAAAGTTGCAGCATGTGCATCCATTTTCAGCTTGAACATCAACCACGCAACCGGCACGGCTTTTTTTCTCGCCTCCAGGCTGTCATCTCTTCCCCTTTCTTCTTTTTGGGAGATTGGGGAGTGACGACAACGGTGCAGGCCTCGAAGACGGTCAGCAGTGTGTGTGAGTAGCTGTCCGAACCCACCCGAGGATCCCGCTCTAAGCCTCTGTCCAAGGACGTAAGCGGAGAGAAACTTTCGCTTTGGCAAAAAAAATGCCGTATGAAAGCAGACCAAAATACAGCAAATGCCAGAATTTAGAAAACACGGCGTCTGCCGTGTCCAATTTGGACAGCCCTGTAGCACTGCACTGCATCTGTGAACAAGCCTTTAGGCAGCAGGGACAAGGGGGCACTGACCAGGTGGTCCCTGAGGGCCACAACCTCCTGCCGGAGTGTCTCCTGCACCTGCGCGTGCAGGCACTGCGCCTCCTCCATGTGCTGGTGCAGCCTGTGCACGTCCGCCTCGTGGGCCTGCTGGCAGCGCTGAAGCTCCCGCTGCAGCATTGCCAACTCCTCGGCGTGCGCCTGCCGGCACTGTGCCAGGGAGTCCCTCAGGGATTGCACCTCTGCCTCCAGCACCACCTGCGTGCATGGGGGGAACAGACACCCGTCAGCAAAAACAACTCCATGGCAAAAGTTTTTTGTTTGTTTTTTAATGTTGAAACTAGGAAGAATCTCGTTGGTTCCTTTAGTATCCTGACTGTGCGTCAAAGTTCTTGAGGAACTATGGGCGCGTCATTACCTGCGTTTCTGCCTCCTGCTGCAGCTCGAGGATTTCCTGCTCCCTCTCCTCTAGGATGCTGTGCACCTCCTCAAAGTCCTCTGCCAGCTTTGCCTGTGCGGACAGGGCAACAAGACCTCAGAAAATGCCTCATCTTTGACCGGTTTCAACGTGCTATTCATCAAATTATATGGTCACAGTTCTACCTGGTAAGTACCATTTCTCACACTTATGAAAGTTTACAATAAAAGAATTGTTAACTAACCTTGTTGTTTTCTCAGGAACCCAACATTTTGAGACATACATGAACCCTTCAGAGACGACTATGGCTATGGTTGTTAACATTACTGTTCCTCCAACCAGATATATTTCTGTCAAATGTTCATGCCCAAAACTTATTCACCATGTTTCATTCCAAAACGAGCTGCACATGAACTTTTAAGTTCTCCTGCCCTGCATCATGGCTACTACTAAATGCATACAAACTATTCCCACAATCTAAAAATACTACCATCTTATGGGTTCCGACTGTTCTCGGAATTAAGGGGAAAAATCACAAAGTATTAAAATAACTCAAAAAGATGTTAGATCAAACAAATGATAAGAGAGGTGTTAATCAATCCTGTTTTGTTTTTATCCCATAGTAACCCTTGTCATCTTGTTTTCATTTTAGTTTTTTCTCCTAAACACAACCCTTCTGAGAAGAGATTTTACCAATTTTATTCATATCAACTCTGTCTATTAACAAACTAAGATTTTATGCAGTAGATATACAACAGGAAAAGAGAGAGAGAGACACACAACAGGAAAAAAAAAGAAGAAGAGGGGCAGGTCAAACTACACTAAAAAGAGAAAATGATAAAAGCTGACAGCATTGACTTTTTCAAGAAACTAACTTGGCTTTCACAAAGCGCCAAAAATTCACCCCACACCATTCTGTTCTTCATGCTCCTGTTGATCAGTGCAGCATGCGTCGTGAAAAAGGCAAAACACGATGCAGCAAAGCTAAAACAACATGCACACAGTCTCAAGCTGACACTCTGTGCCACTTACTAAACACGGTGTTGATATCATCATATCCGAGATTCCCCATCCACTCTCCATTTTTGCGTTTAATCCCAACATGTAGAAAGTCGCAGGCATTTGGTTATCTACACTGAGAAGTACCGCAAACTTGCTTCGAGAAGCCTTTTGGCCTCTTTTCTAAAGTGATGTAAAAAAGTGCTCAGAGCTACGCTCGTAAGAAAGACGGAAGAGCTAACACCCGTTGACAGAGAAGAATGGTCGAGTCACAGTGGAGAAAGGAACGACGAAGCAAGAGAGCGGACACTCCGGAAAAGTGAGGGAGGAGGGCCAGTGACGCCAATATGAAACCAAGAAGCCATGCAAGCAAGATAAGCGGGCATCGAAAACAAAGAGAGAGCAGAAGGAAGACTCGAGAAAAAGACGACAGGAACGCTTTTTTGAGACAATGTATCCCAATGACAATATCCGAGATGCGCGACATCTTACCCCTTCCGCAGCGGCAGTCTTTGCAGCTCCTGTTAGCCTCTGGTCCTGGGGGTGGGGAGGGGGTGGTGGCGGAAAAAAAACAACAGAGGCAATGGGAAGATGGGGGAGCTGTACTCTGACGGAAACAGCCAGAATTGTGCTCAGAAGCGGCAGCGGTGTTAGCGCACCACACAAGCCATGCAGGTCGGCCAGACAACAAGCCAACCTCGGCACGGTGGGATGTCCGATATCGGTGTATGGTAGGGGACTATGTGCACAAATGGGCAGCTGGGCATCTACAGCTGCTGAAAGGTTCAGGAATGATGAGGGGAATCTTCATAAGCTGCCCTCCCTCCAGCATGAGCTTAATGGTGTCAGTGATCATTCAGTTGTGAATGCACAGTTTATGCTGAAGCCTCATAAAAGATGCAGCGGCAGAGGTTGGGGGCATTACATACATTGTTATTAACTGGTTCCAGTGTTACATTACATGCAGTTGCACAGTACTGCCGAAACTGGGGTTCTCAACACATCAAGGACAGTCTCAGATTTGTTCCTAAAGACGCGGAGTCATTTCTGGTTCCAAGCGGTCAAATATAGCACTGCTACATAAGGCCAAGCGAGCCTAAATTTGCGACAACACAAACGGCAGTTTCAAGCAACACATGTCTGGAAAAAAAAAGAAAAAAAAGCTGTTAAAATGAAGACTTGAGCTTGAATTCAAAAGGTGCTGAAATAACCAAAAGAGTTGTCTGTGTAGACAGCTAACACCTAAAAATGATACAATCTAATTCTACATACTAGAATGTAAACAAAATGCTTCTCAGGCTGAGGGTTTTGTTAGAGCTGTTTGCGTCCCCATACCCAGGTTACCATGCCAACAAGCCGATAAACAACGCTCCCTATGTTGTGCTTCCAGTTGGCAGGGCAACAGCTGAACGGACACTCGGAGCAATCAAACACAATCGTCTGAATGAACAACTATGAGGGCCTAAGCCAGTAACAGCTAAGATTCATAATTGTGATTGCCACATAATAATTAATTACAATAAAGCTATAATTCAATAAAAAAGCTATAAAATAAAGCAGACATGTAATGAAAGAAACATATTAAGTATCATAAATAGGAAATGAGTTAATGAACAAGGTATGTTTAATTACATAGTTCATTTCAATAGGCAAAAGTGCTTGTTGTAATTTGCATTATAAATTACAGTGCCATCTGGAATTATTTTCCACCAACAGAGATGTTTAACAATTAAGTTCACCCCAAGCAATAAGCACAAACATCTCTGATTTTTGTGCAGCTACACAACAAAGAAACTACCACTCCATCCCACAAAACAAAAACCCCAAGCATCAAGAACTATAACAGAAAAGGATGATGACGAAACCAAGCAAAGATAACCACCTCGTTCTGTGACACAGCAAACATTTTCAAATCGTGGCTGCTCCAATTTCCCCGCTTTCCACAGACAAGGCACGGCCCACCCACCTCGCATCTGAAGACGGCTAAAAATAGCGGTGCCTGAAATAACTGCTCCCCTTCCAAACCTTCCACATTATGCTGAAAAAACAGGAAACAAATAGAGCGAAAACAAAGATGAACTAGGTTCTTGTTCGCTAACCCTTTTTCCGGCCTGCCGCCTCCGCCTCTGGACTGCCTTCCACCAATCGCACCACATCCTTGCGAAGGACAATGATTGAAGGGGATATACAACAATTGCTCTTCCTGTACAACAGAGAGTAACTAACTCGTGCTCTTCAATTCCACGTGGCGGACAAAAGACGGCGGTCAGTGTCAGGCGAGGAGGCAGGGACGCGTGGCTATTTCCGGCGACATCGGCCCCTCTGCTAGCCTAAGTTTAAGTTTAGCGGCGTTCCCCAACTAGGCTGTAACCCACTCCTCCACTTTCCTGAGGTGAAGGTGGAGACTAAGAAACACGTATTCTGCTAACATCAGCATGCGGGAAATAAGGTCTGTACAATGAGGAAAGATCTGCTGCTTGTTTGTGGTATCAGCAGTTTGGTTTGGGGAGACTTAACACTGTACATGGTCAGATTTGCTTTGTACCACTCCACAAGCTGGAAATAAAGTGCCCACTTTTAATTGCAAATCTTTTGTCCAATTCCTCATTAAAGCCAATATGTGTCTAGTTAATTTGTTTTGAACATTCCTTACAAAGAGATGTAAAAGAATATATAAAAAAAAACATAAATTATGAAACAAAACACAACAACTGAAAACATAAATTGAGTTTGCAATTTTCTTAGACACTAAGAAACACAGTTCAGGGTTGCAACATATCAAAGCACAATTAATCTGCCTCCACCACTTTAAATTCAATAATTATAAAAGCAACATTCATGCATGAAACGGCTGTTTAGCCATTATGTAAAAAGTTATGTAACCAGGCACCAGTTATGTAAGTCACTCAAGTATCGTAATTTACGTAACCAGGCACTCAGCAATTCAGAGGAGGTGCCCACAAGCAGTGAAAGCTCAGGCAATAGCCTAGAAACACTCGCATGATCTTGTCGTTTAAGTGCTGTCAACACGGGACCATTTCCTCACCTGGGCTGCGTTTAGGCTCTCGATGTCGTTCTTGTGGATCTTGCACGTGGCCCGGAGGTCCTCCAATTCCGCGGTTGTCTCCCTGGCTTCCTCGCGGAGCTGGTCCACTTTGGAGAGGGCTTCCTCCAGCCTGCCCACCTGTTCCAGCGTCAACTCCGTCTCCACTCCCGTCGAGGTCGATGTAGCCTGCGGCGATTGCGGCGAACGTCGGCGGCTAAAACTAACTGTTACCGTCGCGTTCCACATCGTCGTTGTATGACTAATATTAGCTGGTTAAAGAGAGAGTGATGTTTAGGCCGCTTGCAGAGGTTAAGGCTTTTAGATAAGTAAGGCATTAGGAAGGCAATAGGGGGTGGTGTAGCAGGGCAGAGTGTAAAAAACGACCAAGGAAAATTCTGCGAACGGCAGGCACCGCAAAGCGGTGCATGCGCTGTGTCTCGATAGAGAACCTCGAAATCAGCAGAGGTGGTTTTGGAAACAAAGATAAAATCATTTTCTTGAACCACCTGAGACTGCGCCATCACAGTCTTAAAGATAAAATATTTTCAAGCTTCCCAGAAGGGTAAGTTGTTGTCTAAATAAAATACAAAAAAATAAGTCAAATGCTCCCTTTAGTTTTTTACTTGAGCAAGTTCGAGCAACAAATAAGCTTTTAGTTCAAGAATCTAGAAGCCAGTAGCAACTGCCTTATAGAGTGATATAACTAGGGTTCCGTGTTTTCAGAAAAATTTGAGTAACCCCGAAAAACATTTGCCGGTTAAATGTTTGCCAACTCGAATTTATCTGAAAAAATTAAGATTTTCCAAAATCCCAATGGCAAAAAATAAAAAAAAATTGTTTAATGAATAAGTAACTGGAGAGTACAGCATTGCTGGTCCTAAGGAGAGACCCCTTCAGTTTCCTCTAAAATATCATACTACAGTTGAACCTTGATTTAGTGGAACCCGACTTCACAAATTTCCCGATTCAATGAACGAATTCGGATTCCCCGCGCAGCCTATGTGCGAGGTCTCCCTTCCTCAATTTTACAAAACTCCCGATTTAACAAAAAAAAAAAAAATTACCGCATCTCCACAAGGTGAATGATGTTGATTGGGGCAAAGCTCAGGTGGTGCTGATGATACTGATTTTGGTCATAGGTAGTGCTGATGGTGCCGTTTTCATTCATGTCAGTAGAATAATGTGTGGTTTTCTTCTTTTTCTTTTTTTAAGAAGACAGATGGGATGGCAACTCAGAACCCCCTACTCTTTTTTTTTTCTTCTTTTTCTTGATACTGATTTTGATCATAGGTAGCGCTGATGGTACCGTTTTCATTCATGTCAGTAGAAGAATGTGTAGTTTTCTTCTTTTTCCTTTTTTTAAGAAGACAGATAAGATGGCATCTCAGAGCCCCCTATTTTTTTTTTTTTTTTTCATTTTTTTTTGCTGAACTTACGAGCAGGGGCACGCCATACGTTTTTTTCATTTTTTTTTCTTGCTCTCACTGCTGAACTCACCGGATGGCGGACAGACATACGGACATGGCTAGCCCCTAAGGAGCTTCACCCCTAATAATTAGCGGGTCCCGGAGACTTCGTTAAATCGAGTTCAACTAGATTGCCAAAACAGAGTTTAGAGCTTGTCTCGTCGATATTTATTCAGTACAAGGGACCATAGTATTTCTGGACCACGACAAAAGCCATTATTCCGGTTTGGAGCATACTATTTGTGCTTCTCAGAGGAAGGAGGGATTGTGCTTTTATAGTGAAAGCTATGAACCTGCGGATTTCATAGAAGGGGCAGGGCAGCTGAAGCTTCCGAGCAACTACGTCCAGGTGTTTTGTTATTTCGAAGGTTTTATGTTAAAAATAAAAACAATATATGTTTTTATTTTTAATTTTGAATTTAATTCTGAAAATGTGAATAGTAAAAACTCAGAATTTCAGTGAATTGGAGATCTAAAAAGATATACTCCGATAAATCTCGTATTTTCAGCAAAAAAATAAACTCCAAAAACACAGAATCCTAGTAATAACTTATTTGGTATCATGCAAGACCATATGATGTCATTTTATCGTATTATCATAAAATGTCATACTTATATGGGAACCACATGCCATATACCTTATGTCTAAGCAGAAGCGCTAGTAGTATCCTGCTATCTACTATTTGACTCCGTATATAAATGAACTAAGAACAACCATCTGTGCTGAAAATTAATTTTTTAGCTCTACACCCAATTGGTTTCATTGCCTGTCTACAAATCTCTTCACCAACAATTTCATTCTTTGCAAAAAAAAAAAATTCTGACGTTGATAAAAATATTTGATGGAACAAACTAAACAAAAGGCTAAGCAAACAAAGCATAAAGAAAACAAGGGCTGGACAAATATGCTTATGGGCTTTGAAAAGGCCAGGACCCTAAGACCTCTAATGGCTTTTTCAAACCTAGGGCCATGGCCCATCTAGCTTTGTGATGCTGCACAAGCAGGCAAGCTTACGAGCCTGATATATGGCGAATTACCTAAATGACGGTCTGGTTTCACTCAAGCACCTCATTAATCGCACACCGTTGAGGCAGAACAAAAAGCCCTGCATCAACTGCAAGAGGCTGCTGAGGATCAAATATAAGAGCCACAACCCGGGACATCCTGTAGCACTCATACTTGGTCTTATCCATGATAAGACCCAGAATTTTGCATTATGGCCTTCCCAAGAATGCCTTGCCCACATCTCCTTCGTCGCCTCCATCAAGTTTTGCTAACCCAGCATCTGGCAAGGCAGTCCGGTTTCTGTACGAAGCCAACAAGCCGAATTGTTACACAGAAATGACTCGGCGAACCGAGCGCCTAATTATAGTCTGCTGCAGGTTAAGAACAGCAGGAGAAGCTCCTCCTAAAAGGCTCTCCACTCTTTCCACTCTAGTAGAGCAAACCCCAACAACGAGGCGATTTTTAAAGGAGAAAATTACCAATCATGGAAAGCAGAGAGCTTTGTGGAAGTGTCCTGCCCTGCTACTCTAAACCCGTAACAGACCAGAGTTAAGCTAAAGATTTAGGTAGGGAACTGCGAGACATTGTCCAGCCCCTGTCCCAGAAACTGAGGCAAAGGGAAACAAAGGACCTGGTGCTTATGGGCTTCCCTGTGATCACTGGTGAGTGTGGCCACGTGCCGACACGGCCTGACCGCCTCGCGCTGCCTGGCCGCCCTCTCCGACTGAGCGCTCAGTTTTCTCTGCAGGTGGGACACCTGATCATTGCTGAGCTGCAGCTGAGCAGTGCAGAGAGAGGGAGGGAAAAGGAAAGAAAGTGTCAAGGCCCGCCACCAAAGCTGCTGCCCTCGCTGTTCGTGTCGGTGCTGTCGACTCGTTTGCTGCCAAAGCTCCAAACCCTCCGCAGTAATTTGCGTGGCGGTCGTGTTTTGACACAACTCTCCACGATGGCGGCCGTTTTTGTCAGCCCGTCGTAATGGGTAAGAGACACAGACTACATCTGGAAGAAAGGCTAAATGCACACAAGGGCAAATGCACAGAAACAGTTTGATACAGGTACTTCTTAAAGACAACATAACCTTGCAAAGAAAAATTAGGTTGAGTCATCTTTTAGGATTTGTGATATGATTGCCAATCCCCTCCCAGTTATTGACAAGTATGGTGGCCTGTCTCAGAGGCAAACAAAAGCATGAATGCTATTAATTTTACTTGGGATCGCTGCTGCCTCCCAATAAAGAATAGAAAATGCCAAGTTTCTATACAATCGCCGACCGATTTTTCGGACTTTGCAGGGACCAAAAAAAAAAGACAAAAAACGTCAGAATAATAGAACAGTTAGAAACATCGGCAGATTAGAATACTTGCTTTTATTACATCTAAGTGGGCTTAAAGAAAGCTGTAAATAGTGCCTTGCTTCAGGTTGCTCCTGCGCACCTTGTGTCAGGTTATGCCTCCTTTGCATTCGGCCACTTTCTATTAGCTTGAGAATCGCCGCCTTCTTTTCTAGAGTTATGGTCGACTACTTTCCATGCTTTTTAGCGACACTTCGCGGTGGCGGAAAAATAAACGGGGCCACGATGTCCAAGCCAGCGTAGTCCAAAAACACGATTCACCGAAACGAGACGAGAGGCGCAAGGTGCAAGTCCACGACTGCAGAATGAACAAAGCAAAATGGTAACAACGATAATGACGATGCACAGCTTGAGAAAAAAAAAAAACGTATAGCGTCTACTAGCGGTAGGACTTGGTAGTACTCGAGTAGCTCTGCCAAACCAAGCCAATCCATGAGCAGCCGCCAACATAAAATCTAAAATGGCGGCTTCTCGGTGGTGTTTTCCGCCGGTCACTCGTGACGATTTTATCTGAAAAATCAAACTTTCAAACTTCAAGCTGTTCGAAACATCGGTCGTGAATATGCACTATTTCTATCGTTTGGATCGCGGTTCCTCCTTTATGTCCAAAATATCAAACAAGCCCAAATTATCGGCATTCGAAAAATCGGTCGGCGACTGTACTCACCCCCTGCATTTATAAACAGCTGAAGGTTGCAACTCTGGTACAACACAGCGACCAGCACAACGCTTCTACCAGAACAATCGAAGCATGACACTGCTACCTGCTCGTATACAAATTTAAAGGGGATCAGGGAACCATTCTTTTATTTTGACTAACTACTAACGCGCAGAGTAAACACACCACACTCATAAAAGCGCTAAACAGGAATCCCTGGTCCGTTACACACGGTTCCTCATCACCAGCTTCTGTTACGCACTCCTTTCAAGTTGAAGACTTCACTGAAAGACAGAGGGTCGTGGTGCGTCCCACCTTCTGTTCGGCGTCCTCGCGGGCCTCCTTCTCGATGAGCAGGTCGTGCCTGAGCTGCCGGAGCTGCTTCACAACGGGGCCTCCATTCTCAACGGCGGGGGACAGCCCTAGGCGGCAGTCTTCCACGTGTGCTTTCAGTGCAGACATTTGGAGCAGCTGGCGCTGACTGTGCTCCTGGAGCGTCTGACGCTCCTGCTCCAGTTCCTAGCACAGGAGAAAGGAGGGCACACACTGCACTTCCGATCAAACAAGCTTCTTGGGAAAACTGAAATGCTCACATATCTGCAGACGAGAATGACCATGACAAGTCAAACTAACGGGCACTTTCACTTCTTAAAGGACAAAACAAACTTCTATTTTTTCTTTTAGTTAAATAAATCAAGTGCAAGTTCTCAAAACTTTCACCGAGGTTTGAACGATTTCTAGATGACTGACAGAAATCGGGAGACACTTAAATACTCAACAGCGGGCCTTACAGGCCTGTGCCAAACATGTCCACGACAAAGAGACACCTTCATACCTGGAGTATTACTTACTACAATAAGGAGCCGAGCACACTTTGCATGCTTCCATGCATGGGCAAACCAACTGGGGTTGGGGAGAGGAAAAGGGTCGCTAGCCCCCCCCCCCCCCCCCCCCCTTTTCAAGGTGATGGGGCAAAACTTGTATTTGCTGGAATATCTCCTTTTTTTTTTCTTTTCAGTTTTTATTTGTGTTTGGGCGCGAGGGGGGGGAAGGTGGCCAGAGAGAACAGCATGGCGTCTGACAACGCCTTCGGTGGCACATTTTCTAAAATGTGAAGAGAGTGCTGACGCCTTCATCGTTCAGGTTTGAAGAAAATGAAAAAAAGTGCAAAAACCTCACTACAACACCACTTAAAAAAAAAGAAAAAACTGTAAAACACGGCTGTACGTTAAAAAAAGAGAGTGGCCACCCTAAAAAAACACAACTGACAAAAAAAAAAAAAAAAAAGCTCAGGAGCCAAGGGTATTTGAGCTTTTATCAATCTTTTCTTTCTTCGTTTACACTCCCGACTTTCCTTTTTTTTTAGCTGAGCTCCGTTTTACTTTGCGTTTGACGGCAGCGGACCCTACAAGTCGCTCCAGCTAATCCAGCGCGGTGAATGTATCTCGTGACTTGGTTCCCCGGGCATCACTGCTGCACTCCTCTCGAAGGCCAAGTGACACTCACATGGCATTGGATTAACTGGAAAGACTCGTAGTGTCCGCTGTGGCCCACCCTCCGTCGCATGGGCGCTGCCATCTTGGAATCACGTGATGTGGCCGCCATAAAGCGGCTTCAAATCGTCGCTCCTCTCTCCCCTCTGCGCCTTGGCAAAGGAGTTGTATTCGTTTTCTTATTCGCGTTTTACCTCGCCTTTTTGCCTTGCTTTGTGAAGTGTCGCCTGATACTTGTTTCTACTATCTAGCTGCATACCCTACGTGTGAGGAAAAGAATCCACATTAGCACTGGTGGACACTGAGTATGTAGACGACTTTAAAACACACGAGGGCTGACAGGCCAATTATTATTATGACGACGTGAATTTGTTAAGTGATAGTGGCACAATAAGAAGCGCAACATATATTTATGATCACACATTCATGACCTTAAAGATGAAGGCAAATAGAGTCAACGCAAGGAGTCACTTATGTCTGTTTCTTGAAAGCATCGTGCTCTGCCTTCCTAACAAATCCAAAACAGTTGCTTTTGATTATATGGGGGACTTATTTTTGTGGTATAAACATTTGCCTGACTAGTTTATTTATGAATTTGAAGATACTATACATTGTGCTCAGTCTCATGTCTGCAGTTATTCAATGTTCTTAAGATATACAATTCAATTAATTTATTTAGACACAAAGGGTTTGGCTCCCTGGTTGAAAAACGTGCCAAAGACAGCTTGTGAGTGACTGACCAAAGTGCCCAAGGCATGCAATTTGTGACGCCAAAAAGCCGTCTGCATGGAAATCACTCGAGTGCAGCATTGTCAATGCCCGATTTACTCTCGACGCTGATAGTTGAAAAAATTTCCTACTTGGCCTAGGGTGGACTATGGAAACATTGAAACATCGAAACATTGCTTCTTTTTTGGCATTTCATGCGTCATCATTACAAGGTGGTTTCCCGGTCGGCAATTTTCACAAAATGTTTGATGTCTTCGAAAACCGAACGGTGAGCACTAAACTTGCGAGTTGATCTGTTCTTTGAGATTCAGCACATTGTTAGTCAGGTCGTCGAACTGCTTTTTCACTGTGTCCCTGCATTAGTCTCTTCATTAGTTTATTTTTATAGAAACTAGGTATCAGGGGGTACGTTCAGTACAGCCGTAGAGATACGTAGTCCTCTCCCGGCATCCTTTTAGTCGTTTCGCCGCCGAACCTAGCCGAACCAAGCAGATGATAAGATAAAGGTGTTCGTAAAAATGCCCACAATTTAGGCTTATAGCTACGTCATAGTTCTCAAGGTGGCCCACTACCACTGTATCATTGGTTCTGTACCACAAGGGATACGTTTATATCACAAAACTAAGTGAAAACGGCATAACACATGATTTGCAGCTCTTCCCTTCAAACTGGGCAGTCCCATGGTGTTTTGAACCCTCGCTCGAAAACTACCGTAAAATACCGAGCATGCGTCACCCCCTCGTGTAAGCACTCCCTCCCATTTCATGAAAATTTAACATTTTTATGGCCGCCATCTTCAATGTTATTCCCGATTGGATAATTGGATAATCTCTAAATTTGGAGGGGGCGCTTGCTCAGGATTTTACGGTAGTTGGTATGCCACTGCCTACAAGGAAATGTGTAGCCTAAAACATCTCAAAAGTCAACATTCAAATGCAGGATCATAAGCCATCCATGTTGAACAGGCATCCCATACCTAGAATGAATCGGCATAAAGAATGCCGGGCCACACATTCTACTAAAAAGAATGCAATTCAGTTTGCTTCTCATTACACTCCATTTTATCTCGCGATGTACCAGAGCATACGCCAGAGGCGTCGGAACTATTCAGGAGATGGGAGAGCGATGGTGGTCGTGGTAGGGTGGCGACGGCGTTTTTGAGCTCCCTCCCCTGTATTGTCTCCATTAAATTTCTGAACTGTCTGGGGGGTGGTCGCCCCCCTTGTCCACCCCTGTTCTGACGCCACTGGCATACGCCACAAGCCACCGGAGCCAGTCCATAGCTCGGAGTGTGTCCCGTGACTTTCCGGTTGGGGGGAGCCAGATGCAAAGCATGAAGTCACGTGGCAGACGTGAGTGCCTGATTGGCCCGGATGGTTTGTAGCATCCGTTACGGTACATCAAAAGGTGAAATTGAGTGTAGAGACTTTGAAAATTTCAACAAATACTTGGACAAACACTCAGACTATATCTTAATGTTTTGACAAAGTTTTCCGCGCCTCACATTTTGCTGCACGTCCTAATCCCTCCAAAAAAACCAAAGAAAAAGAAAGCATGAGGTCGCTAAGAAAGAAAGTCGGGAAGTCAGGTACGCGGCACCGTACCTCCCTCTCCCTCGCTGCTGCCCTGAGCTGGTCGCGGAGGCTGTTCCGCTCGCGGAAGAGCTCCTCTGCCGCCCTTGACAGGGTGTCCACCTTTTCCTCCAAACCCCTCAGCTCCTGCCACTGGAGGGCGCTGGGGGACAGGTCCCGGATGTCGTCTGCCGACAGGGGCCTGGGGCCCTCCCCTTCCTCGCTGGTGCCCAACAGGGCCCCGTCCCGGCCGGGCCCCAGCAGGGGGCCAGGGGCCTCCAGGAATTTACGCTGGGAGACGTGCAGGTCCTGGTGCTGCGCGATCTTGCTCTGGACCTTGTCTTCCAGGGAGCGCACCTGCCAGCCACATGCCCACACTGTAGCTGGCAATGCGCTTCAGTGGCGGCGATGGTCCGCCTTTTCATCTCGATCTGCTGGCCTTTTTCTCCGATCCGGAACTCGTTATTCGTGCCTGGAGACTACATACTCTGTTTCACCTTACGCACTGGACCGCAGTGCAAGCTACAAGCCGTCCCAACCAGTCCAGCGTTCCTTTGAGCGTATCACCAGACATGGAGCCCCAAGCATTGCTGCACCACTACAAAAGGTCACCGACACTCGAATGGCACTGGATTAGCTCAGACGGCCCTTAGTGTTCGCTGCAATTTATCGCAAGGGGAAACGAAGTGTATTTCAGTCCAAGGAAAATCTAATGAAACATATCAATCGGGCATCGAGATATAAAATCCACAAGAAAGTGCAAGGTGTTTGAGGTTTTCATCACAACTTACCACATACACTGTCAAAGCATGTCACAAAAGGATGACACCATTTGAGGAGCTGTGCGTATTAGTGGTAGAAGCTCAAAAATGTAGCTTTCAAAGCTCTCCCTTAATACATCATGTGTTCCAGATCGACGCTTCTACTCAACTTTCCCGGAATGGATACCTAAAATATAATAATGGCCCATAAAAACTGATCTGCACCGTAACTATAGGAAGCAACACAAGTCGACTTACACCACTGCCGCACGTTACAAACGCTCGTGACCGCTTACGACGGGATGATTGCCACGGCAACCAAGGCCCATGCAATGTGTCGCAGTGATACGCAAGGAGTATTCGGTCAGCTGCACTTGCATGCAAATCTCTAAAGTAGGCTTAAGTTTTCACTCCACCACAGTGGCACCACAACGTGGGAGACCTGGGTGCACTCACCTGTGTCCTGAACTCCAGCAGCAGGGACTGGAACTGGGCCATCTTCTCGAGCTCCAGAGAGCGGGACTCGAGCTGCTCTTCGAGCTGCTGCACGTGGCGGTGTAGGTCGGGGTGGGCCAGGCTGCCTCCCTTCATCCGTTCCAGCTCGGACTGGGTAGCAGCCTGCGCTCTTTCCGCTTCGGCTAGTGCCTCCTGCAGGCTGGACACCTTCTGCACGTCGAAGCAAGAACCAAGCTCTCGTTAGATGGGTGTGCTTGCACTATATTTCATACTTAGTGTACAATGCTGCGAAAGCTCCTGGTGCAAGCGTCTGCCTTCATCTAGCGTCTGAGTCGCACGAGAGAATGTGAGAAGATGAATCACTTTGACAGCATTGACCGCATTGTACATTACGCAAGAAACAGTATATATGTAACCTCAGAGAAAGGCAAATGTGTAAAAAAGAAACACAGTAGAGCAAGATACTCTCAGTAGTAACAGCTGCTGCATAGTAAAGATATTGATAGAGTGAAGCAAAGAATTGTACGGGTGCTCAGTCGTGTAATTATTAGTGGTGTGCGAATATTCAAAATTTCGAATAGTACTGCTACCACTTTGAGGTAAACTGTGATATTCAATTTTCTAAGTGTTAATTGCAGCATGTTAACCCGATGGGTGCGCTTCTTGCCGAGCATGGGAGCACTGCAGAGAAGCAACACCTGCAAAAGCGAGCCCTGCAGGTGTTGCTCCTCCGCAGTGCACCACTGCTTGGTAAGAAGCGCACCTAACAGGTAACCAGCAGTGATCGACGCTTGGAAATGTATAAATATCACAACTGCCTGCTTCGGAGTAAAGCACACTTCCAAAGCAAGATGGTGCATGCATGCATGCGCCTAATCTACTAAAATAAAAAAAAAAAATAAAAAAATTGTGAATGTCGAGATTTACATTGCAGTAAAATTTTCAAAATTAAACTGGCTCTTATGTCATATGAGTATGTGTTAGGCAGAGATGCCCGACAACCAGCGTTCATTATTCAAGATTGCTTTTTCTTTTTTTGGTCATATTCGAGATTCTAGAAAGAATGTTTGCATATAGCAAAATTTGTAAATCAATTCCATTAGGTATAGCTAGGCATCTATATACTTAAGTTTATAGTTATGTCAAATTCGTCACTTACTGCCATCCCAAGGTATTGTACTTTCTGAGGTCACAGTCAACAAAAAAAAAAAGAGGCCGCATCTCCTTGTGGTGAGTGATGTTGATTGGGGCGAAGCTCTGGTGGTGCTGATGATACTGATTTTATTGTTCATAGGTAGTGCTGATTGTGCTGATTTTGTTCTATTGCTCATAGGTAGTGCTGAGTTCCAGGTTGCGTTTCGACTTCATTATTACTGCTTTATCGTCGGTGAAATGCAGAGCCAGTGGTTCTTCTAGCGGAACAGCTTGGATCCACTAGAAGCCGTGGGAATGCATCTCCACCGCTTAAGTCAACAGTCCATGTCAGAAAGAGAATGTGTGGTATGGATCATGGTTATATACACAGTTGAGCATTTGACCGCAGTGCCCTCTCGTCTATAAACGTTGAGCCAATGCATGCAAAGTTTAACGCGATTACATACGCATTTGACCGCAGCACGCTCTCCTGTATAGACGTTGAGTGGCTACATGCAACGTTGGAGTGTAGCATAGTGGTTAAGACAACTGCCTCGTAAGCAAGCAATCCTGAGTTTGAACCCCCGTGCGGGCGTACGTTTTTTTTTTTCTAAAAGTGGGTCGATCCCGGAGGCAGTGCAATCGATGTGAGCACGGACGCCAGACGGACAAGGCTAGACCCTAAGGAGCTTCACCCCTAATAACATCAAGTGATCGCACACCCCTACAAATGCCCCAACGCAGACTCCGCGATCCGCAAACATTCATCCTACCCGAATGTTGAGGCCACGGACATTACAGTTGGAGGACGTCCGTGACAAGGTAAAACGAAGGAGGGAAAGACACTTCTCTTTGTTTATGCATTTCCTCCCTGATATTCATGCAAAAGGAAAACAATGGAAATAACAAAATAAAACCTTGTTTTGCTTACAGAAAAAAAAAAAGCATAGTCGGAAAGATAACACAGGCAGTATTCAGCTTGTGTTAGAAAGAACAAGCATTCAGCGATCGCGAGGTCAGCGGATGCCCCGTATCCTGAAATGGAATCTCAGAATGTAAGGTCAAAGTCCGTCTCCACCGAAATAAGGTCCACTGCAAACCCGCCCCTTCTCCCAGAACGTCGCTACCATGGTTGATAAGGTTGTGTGATGATTAAGACAAAGCCAACAGGTAAATGAAGATTTGCTGGAACGCTGCACACAGACGTTTGTAGAGCGTCCCATTTCAAGCTCCGTGTTTGTGGTGCCGTCTACGCCACACAGCAACGCCACCTCAATCTGCGTTGATAGCACGCCGCGCACGGACGTACGCATCTACGCAGCAAACAAGTTGCAGAAGAGCCTGCTCCTTGCGACTGACAAGGCGCGTGACTTGGGTTGACGCCAAAGAATTTTCCAATGCCATTGCTGGCTTTCCCGTTTCACCAGCATTACTTTACGTCGTTTCTTTCCTCCGCTCGCTCGCTCGCTTGTAGTGCCTGGTTGGATTTTCTACTTTTCTGTTCACTCACCTTTTCCTTTTTAACTACTAACAAAGATAATGTATCAGTGTTAGAAACATGCTTTCACAAAGCAAACAATCGCGCTGAAAGCCCATTGGTGGTGTTCATCGTGCGTATGCAAACTACAAACTTTGCGATAGTAAGACATTCTTTCATGAGCATTTCTTGCATAAAGCAATAAAACTAATTTGAGTTTTGAGTTTAATGTATCTCTTGTGCAGCTGCACTAAATACGGAAAAAAAAAAGGCCGTTTTTTAGTTTTTTCAAAATTTTTTGCGCTTACCCATCGAGACATAGCCCACCCAACTTTTTTTATGAATTTCAGGAGGCAGGGGGGTGGGCGATGACTCAGGATATCACGGTAGATTAAAATAAGCTTATAAATGGACAAGTGCAAGCTTGGGAACAACCAACAGTAGTGAAAGGCTTGGGGAAACTCTTCTATGTTTGATTCAAAAATACTGTCGAGACCGGTTATAACGAAGTTGGCTATAACGAAATAGCGGCTACAGCCAAGCGATCAGGATTTCCCATTCCATTTTGCACTTCGTTATAACCGAAGTCGGTTATAACGAAATAGCAGATATAGCAAAGTGCTTTCCGATTCCCTATGACTTTGTTATAACTGGTCTCTACAGTATTCAACCAAAACCACTATCTGCGTCGAATTCGCTTTGAACTCAAAATCTACTATTTGCACATGACTAGTAATTAGCGACATGGTCACCCAGGAGCAGAGAAAAAATGGGACAAACACAAAGCAAACACAAACACCAAGCCTTGTGTTCGTTCGTCCATTTTTCCTCTGCTCCTGGTTTATCATGTCAGTATCAAACCAGCTTGCCTGCACACTTGCTTCTGCTTTAGTAATTAGTATTGGCCCGATGCCCATTAAAGACCCCAGATGAGCTGTCGTAGTGCGCTGGCTAAATTTCTCATCCATAGGGAAAGCCAGAGTGGCCACTTTTCAAAGGCAGAGGGACTTCTCACTGTCCAGACATTCAATGCCTAATTTGCTTTTTGCCTAGATAACTTTTTACTGTATAAACATTCGATGTTTAATTTGCTTTTTGCTTAGCTATTTTTCCTGAAAATACTGACCTTACAAGCAGGGGCGGATGCAGGAATTTCCTGAGGGGGGGGGGGGGGGTGTTGGCCAGCGTACCATGTTTAGGAACCCCCCCTCCTCTCCCTCGTTTCACGCCCTAAAGTTTACACATGCAGAAATCAAGAGGGGGGTCAGGACATCCGGACCCCCCCCTCTAAATCCGCCCCTGCTTACAAGGTTCAGCTACCCTTCACGGCTCTAGTATGCTCTGAATCCAATGACCTGCCTCCTTCTGGGTACAAAAAAAGATTTTTCCACTAGAATTCCTTTTTTTCTTTGTTTCGCCTCAAAAGAGGCCTTTACATACAGCCAACGTAAGATTGACAACATTAACTGTACCATCATCTAACTGATTTGCAACACCAAAGGCATGTTTCATCATTCTATGTTGCCTATGCTGCACATAGACTGGCTCATCTGATGTCATGATGTTTCACAGTCATGGGGGAGACAATGCAAGACCCTATGGATCTCCAATTAAAGGCAGACAGGTCTTGCACTCGGTGTAGTCCGAAAGCACTAAATAAATTTGTCTCAGCAGACGAAGAGCCTTGCCTGAGTCAATTCGTGCCCTGCACGCGACCTGGTAGCCAGTTCCGACTCAAGGTCTCGGATGATGTCTCGGAGGTCATGGATCTTGTCGTCCCTTGAGCGCACTTCATCCTCCAGCTGATCCCGCTTGCGCTGCACCAAGGCGTGGTCTTCCAGCCGCATCTTCAGTTGCTGCTCTAGGCACTCAATCTGGGAGAAGACACACAAACATACATGTGATAAAGCTGTATGCTTTGTTTGCGGTTCCCGAGGTCATCTAAAGGAAGTTCAAAGTTTAGCCAAGTCTTCCAGAAACTCACAAGCAAGACACTACTACCCAGTAATTTGCCATATTGATCCGTTCAGAAAGTGAGTTCCTTATAAACAACCCCTCGTGTGTGTAACTCATGCAGAACGTGTCCACATACAGGTTTTACAAATCAATGCTATCCATTGAAGCAACCCAGTAACAACTGTATTTTCTCGTGAAAAACCCAGATCGAAATTTATGAAATATCAAAGGCAAGTTAGGGGTGTGGGTTATACGCGAATTTGGGCGAACAGTGCGGTTTCACGGCAATGTGCGCAAAGTCGTAGAGATAGATTCCCCAGAGTCCCTCTTCTCCGGTCTCTCCTAGGGACCATTCTTGTCCCCATCTTCTCCTCCTTTTTGTGGGTAGCCATCTTTGCTTTGACGACGCTATCTGCAACATTTAAGGTGCCAGCAATCAGTGTATCCAGAATAAAGGTATGGTTTCTAGCGAGATCTGGACATTACTTTGAGTGGCGAGTGTGAATAATATGCGGGGAATTTTTTTGTAAGCAGTGATGGAGTGCAGGCGAGCTGGTAATTAATCGACATCTTGTAGTTTGGAGATTTTGTTGTGTTTGTCCGTTTTTTTATCGTTCCTCTGCTCAGGGTCCACAAGATGTCGAAATTTTTTGTTTTTTCTGAGAGTAGCAAGTTGGGAGTGCGGGTTATACGCAGGGACGGGTAATACGCGCGAAAATACGGTAAAATAGAAGAAAATATGTTTAGGCCTAAGACTAGTGTCCTGTGCTGGAATATTGATAATGCTGTTCACATGCCTGGGATGCCCAAGCAGATCCCACTTCAATAATAAAAATTTTTCTGGGTTTCTCATTTGTTAGCTTTCTTTTGTAAATCACAGTGACTGGCTTTTTGAAATGATATGTGAGAAAGGAGACTCCTGCCTCTGTTCAAGCAAACATGGCAAACACTATAGTTCTCCCTGCATGATGGTCAGCATCTTGGCTCTTCGTCAACAAAGTGCTTTCATCTTTGGCCTTAAAATTTAAAAGTCAGCACAAGCATGTCTCTCCACTCCAACACGTGCTGAAGGTGGACAGCCAAGAAGCTCACAATAAGTGTCCAAGTTGGGAAGGTCTCATGCACTGTTCTCCAAAAAAACTCCTTTCAAAGAGGTTATATGTATATGACTTGGCTATTACCTGCCAAGTAAAGGTACCAAGAGCATTTGTATTGACTCCAATGTACAAATTGAAAATATCCATAAAACACAAGAAGGAACAGTTCGCCTGTTGAGAGTACTTGCCTCCTTTGAGAGCCTCTGCTCGCAGTTCTGAATCTTCTCCTTGTCCCTGAGGGCCTCCTGCAGCTGGCAGATCTCCTGGGCAGACTCCTCTCGCTCCTGCTCACGCTCATGAGTCTGCTCCTGTTTGGGCACACGCATGCACACGGGTTAAGTACTCAGAACTGTGGGAGACAATATGACAAACAATTCTTACACACTAAGTGCGGCTCTATACAAGTAAAAGAGAGAAAATTGCGTCATCATAAAGGGTGGGTCAAGCCTCTTACATCCATGCGTGTAAGAAGGCACGCACTAAAGCAGCCGACTGTCCCACTTCAATCCTGTTTAATTATGCGGTAAGAAAAACAAATCCACCTATTTCAGTTTTTTTTCTAACATAGAATGCTTCAAAGGACTGGGACCCTCAAGGAAAGCAAGACAGAAAGCCATGGACCATGTTACAAAACATACTTCAAAGGGATGTCTGTACAAAAGAATAGTAAATTCATAAGAAAGAATGAAATTCTAAACGCGTCCCGACGGGAATCAAGCCCACGAACCCAAGATCGTAAGCTTGACATTCTGCTGCCGCACCAAGAGGGAAACTGTTGAAAAAATAAAAACCAATCCATGCAAAAACAGGAAGCGTGTACGTTGTAACTCGTGTAAACTATACTTTAGCCATCGCAAGGGAGGGATTGCGAGGAACGGGAAGAAACAAGAAATCCAGGACGTGCCCACCATTGCATAAAAAAAAGACTGAGTTTGGAAAAAAAATAACACGCTATAAGCCTGCCCCACCCCCCCTCCCCCAACATCCTGAAAGAAAGTAACCACAATATCTATCGAAAACCTTAAAGAATGGCATGAAAACACATTCTGCATATACCGGCTTCATTAGTAGGATCAAAATAGATACATTCTTTATTTGCACTTTTGTTTTAGCGTAGCTGATGTTGGTCGGGCCGAGCGCCTGGGCTGCAATGGAAAAAGAAAGAGGTGTCTTCACGGCACCGCCTTGCCACGGAGCAAGTGTGTCGAAGGTTCGCTCCCATTTCTGACAAGCGTCACGAGATGGCGCAGCATGACAGGAGCTCGAGGAACCGTCCTCCTTCGTCGATGCATTTTTGAGTCTGTGGGGTGTGCCTGCACGAGGGGCCCCTACCCAATCGTGCCCCTCCCGGTAGACGAGCGAAGCCCGAGTGGAATTTTGATGCCCTTTCCGGTTCCTCACCTCAATGAACTTCTTGTGCGAGAGCAGCTGCTTGTCCATGGCGTCAATCTGCGCCTGGAGGTCGGCCAGCTCCTGCCTGCGCATCTCGAGCACCTCCTCCCGCTGCAGGCAGGCCTCCTCCAGGGCTGCCTCCAGCTCCCCGACGCGGCACAGCAGCCCCTGCTTCTCTTGGTCCTGGCTGCGCTGCAACTGCCGCTTCTCTTCACTCAGCCGTGTGTGCTCCTCTAAGAGTCCTGAAAACACACGTGACCAAACGCCCGTTCAATCACACGACGTCTTTTCGGGTCCTTACGCACGATAGGGGGAACGAGACACGCTTTTGTTAGTCACCAATAAGACACCGCAACACGTCAACCTCGTTAGGCATAAAAAAGAGCTAAAATGTGATAACTACAGCTCAAGAAATACCGCAAAATACTGACCGTGAGCCCGTATTGCAATGAGCGCCCGAAGGACGTGATATGTGCCAACCCCTGCAAACTTCCGAGCTAATCGAGGCACTTTTATGCGTCCGCTGATTTCCCGATAAGCCGGTGTGATGTTGTGAAGCTTGATGCGAAAGCGCCGGTGCAAGGCAGGCTTCACGAAAGCAGCACAGTTTTTTTAAAAGGTAAGGGTTTCGCCAGACCGCTATTGACCCGTAATTGTGACATCACTGCTCCAAACAAACCGTTGCTAGGGGCGTTGCAATGAACGAGTATATAAGACTGGATTTTGTTTCGAAAGAACCATCGTTCAAACATCGAACGTGGAGTTTAAATGTCTAAGATTGAAGCCTAGATTTCACACAAACCACGACAGAAGTTTGCAGAATATCGGCTGTTTCTAAAATATTTACGACGGCAACTTTCGGTCCTCGAGATGTCTTGAGATGCCTGCTGCAGACGAATGCATACAGAATGACTGAGGTATGCCATATACAAGTTTGAATCGTTTGCATAATGATACGATTTTCATGTATATATTGGGAACATGGTAGGTCTAAGAAAACTCAACGGGTTTATAAAAACTAATTGTATTTGCGTGAGATACGGATACTGTCTGACGAAAATCATCACATGAATGGAGATCTTCTAAGAATTCAGCGAGAGAAGCACCTGTTTAGTACATGATATCAAAGCGGTGTCAGGCCCTCATTTTTACTTTCCAGTTGACATGCATTGTAATGAAGAAGAAATTATTTTGATTGAATATATTGGTTGGCGACTCCAAACTTTGTTTTTCAGGCTCGCACTATGGTTGTGCGTTTCATTCCTGCTTGTAACCATCACACTGAGAAAGAATCCTGCTAATTCTTCCGTTTTCAGTAAGATTCCAAAGCGAGAACTGGGTAAAAACATCAGGTAAGTTATACATTTGTTACGGAGAGTTTGTTTGATCACATGAATATGCACTGAAGCAACTTCGATGCCATCAGAACTTGTTGAAACGTCTGCTGGCCTGCACTTTGACGTTGATAAAATTCGTGATTGTCATATACGCCATTCGGCTTCAGTGTTTTCGTCCTTTTCAAATATTGCGCAAGCTTCCACGGGCAGCCGTTCGCGTGCTCGCGCAGCTCGAGCATTTATCAAAGCTGTGCAAGGGGACTCTTCGCTTTCAAAGTGCCACCCAAAGTCGACCCCAACAATAGAAGTGTCGTCACTCATCACCAATTAACAAGTCGCAAACTCCCTCAGAAAGAACCACTGAACCTGCGAAGCCATGGAGTTGCCTGCTAGCAAAGAAAAACCAGTTGGGAAATTTTATTATCGGCTTTTATCATTGCATTATGGCACTGAGACAATAGAAAAAGTCTTCATGACTACAGTAGGCTCGCAATAATTCACTAGGATATTTCATACTTCTGGTTAATTCACACAAATTTGCAAATGATGGTTGTCCCGCTATGTTTTTAATGTATTCACAAGCCGCTTAATTCGACCGGCGTTTTTGTGTAATTCAAACTTTTTGTTTCTCGGCCCCGTTGAGTGCGCTTCTTTTCGAGCACCGGTGAACTGCAGAGAAGCAACACCTGTAGAGCTTGCTTCCGCGGGTGTTACTTCTCCGCAGCGCAGCGGTGCTCGGTGAGAAGCTCACTCATCTGGGGACAAGCAGGGCACCATGAGCTACGAAAACGGGCATCACACGGGAATTTCTATAGCAACTTGCGAGGACACTGTGACATAGCGGTATAGCATAGGTCCACGTCACAGGGTCCGCACAACTTGCTATGAAAACTGCCGCAAGGTACCCATTTTCATTGTCCATATGTCCCCTGCTTAATAGTTCACATTAGACAACTTCTTGGCCTGATGAACAAAATTTTGTTTTCAGTTGTCATGCGCTGTCTAAACAGTCCACGATAAACAACATATTTGAGGGATAAATAAACCTGTCATACATTTCACAAAGATTTCATAAATGGCATACCTGCTTATAATTAGTAGGCCTATGTAGAGGAAATCATCAAATATCTGCTTTGTATGTATAGCCATTTATATGGCAAATCATAATTTCTTCCTGCAT
Organism: Ixodes scapularis; assembly: GCF_016920785.2. Classification (NCBI taxonomy): domain Eukaryota; kingdom Metazoa; phylum Arthropoda; class Arachnida; order Ixodida; family Ixodidae; genus Ixodes; species Ixodes scapularis. Next base: position 97,802,078 of record NW_024609880.1, on the reverse strand, counting down.
CATACTTAGATGAATTTCAGATAATTCAAACAAAATTCGTGGCTTCCTGAAGCTTTAATTATTGAGAGTCTACTGCAGATATTGAGAAGACAAAATGCTTACAAAATATTACACACTTTCTTATCAGACAACTTCTAATTAACCTCTAGTCGAGCCACTGGGTATTTGTCCATGGCAACGGCATTAGCGACGGTTTGTTTGGAGAACAGCGCCATGTTGTGATGTCATCACTTACTGGGTCAATACTTCTACTATACTGTTGTGTGGGGTCTAACAAGGACCCAGCAAACCCCTACACTACCGTGTGCCTTTTCTGCTCTTCTGCCCTTGCACCTAACAAGCACCCACCTCTATTTTCTTTTTAATGATTACCTCCAACTTTTGGGTGGGCACTTGTTTGGTATTTCACATTAAGAGAAGATTCAGCAAGAAAAGATTCACTAAAAAAAACAAGGGGTGTAGCAAAAATGTAGGCCTGCTTAAAATGTAGGCCTGCTTCTAAGCACCTTCCTTTTTAAAAACCATCACAAAAAAAAAGGGAGGGGTTTTTAGAGTTATTTAAATAGGGTTAGTGCTCAGGAATTATAACTTCGATTCTGAGCTGAGAGATACCAAAATGACAGCAATAACACATTATCTGATAGAGCTGCCCATAACTCAAGAAGGGTTCTGCAGTACAGTCAAACCCGTTTATAACGAACAGCAGGAAACGCTACGATCAGTTCGATATAGCAGTTCGATATAGCAAAAATCATTTACAACGAACTACCACGATGCGTTCGTTGTAAGGCGAGAGCTTCTCTTTCTTTTTCATCTCTTCGCTTCCGTTTTGTAACAACGCGCTGGAATTTTTTTTTTTTTTTTTTTTCTTCATTGCATGCAGACAGATTTTTTTTTCGCTTATCTCCCCTACTGAATCGCTTCTCTTTGTGGGCAATCGCTTTGGGATGAAAAGCTTTTTATTTTTTCTGTGCGTGCGTGCGCAGCGTTTTTTCTAGCTTTCTCTCCTTCTGAATCGCTTCTCTTCGCTCAATTTTGTTTACAGTTTGAGCTTTTGGAATTTTCTTTCTCTCTTTACCTTTTTTTGGGGGGTAAGGGACAGGCTAGAAGACGATTGTTTGCACGTTTTTGGAAGCCTTCCCGGGGGAAAATGTTTGATATAGCCAATGTGTTGTTTGTTATAAAAAGTCCTTTTTAGGTGGATTTTTATTTAAATTTTGCGTGAGTTCGATATCGACGATAATTTGCTGCACGCGGGTTCGTTCTACACGGGTTTCACTGTACCTTCTGATTAATCACATTTTTAAGCGTTTGCAGCTATTAGTTTTGGCATCCTGTGCAGCAACCACCATGCCTTACTGCGAGAGAGCAAGACAGTGGCTGCAAACTTTACAAAGTTAGCGTTATATAAATGCTCACAATGACATGCCCAGGTTAATTCGTCAATCCTGTCATCGAATATTGTCTCTCCTCGGTTCTAATGCACGGTTCATATATGCAAGTCCTGTGCATTTACTTTCCCAAAGGGCATGTGAACATCCAACCACTGCAATCTATAAAAGAGGTCAAGAAATGATGAGCAGCAATTAGGTCTCCACACCCATGCTGCAGGACTGATCATGACATTGCAATGTACAAAGTTCAGCGCAGGTTGTAAATTTGCGACAAGCTTCTGTGGTCACCTTGAAAACCCGAAACCGAGGATAAAAAGGGGGACACACACACAGGCCTCCTGTTTTCAAGACACTTAAAGTTTACCAGCTTGCCCCTGTCTTCTCTGTTATTTCTATTAAACTTTTGGGCTACATTTTTTCATAAGTTCTACCCAAGGGTTTCAATGATTTGCTCTCAGCCCGAATTGCAGGATTGCAGAAGTCCGTGATTTTTTTTTCAAATACCGTATTTGCTCGCATAATGAACACACTTTTTTTCCCGACTGCGGCAAGTACTGTGGCACGTCTCCACCGATGGAGGTGCACCCACAACTGGTTGGGGGCGCGCGACAGTGACCCTGCTTTATAAATCGTGAACCTGGGCGCTTTTGGAGTTCCTTTTGCCGAAGGAAAAGCGCCCTACGAAGATCACTCAGCACGGAGAGCGACGTGACCGTTCTTAGGCCTAACCACTTTCACGATTTCACTGTCCGAAAGCGGACCACAGACGTTGGCTTGTTTGTTGACAGCAATGCATCCGATAGGCAAAGAATGTCCGGGGCTGGGCAATTCCTCAACCCAAGCTGTGTTAAGTGTAAGCGCCGCTCGGTTTCACGGTTGATCACTTCTGCAACAAAGCACTTGCAGCCATTACGAGAGTGGCTTGCCTTGGCTTAACTTGGCCTGACCGCTTGGCGGCAAAAGAAAATTGGCTTGGTGGGGTGGACTCAATTCGAGACTCACGGAGCCGAAAATTGGAGGTGCGTTCATTACCAAAGAGAAAAAAAAGTAAAAATATTGGCACCTGTTGTGGGGGATGCGTTCATTATGCGAGTAAATACAGTAGTGTGTGTTAGGATCGAGGAAACAGAATGTGTTCAGTAACATTCAAATTCTGATAATCTAGTCATATGCATTCTAGTTCAGATGCTTCCAGCAAGTGAAAGCCATGCAACAATGCCAAATATACACCAGCCCGAAAAGCGCATAGGCACTACAATTACCTAGCAAGGCAAGTGCCCACAGGACATTGTTCTAAAAGATGAGCACAGCACGAGCTAAACTTTGCACAGCCAGGCTGTTTGTGCAGTTTATGTTGCATAACTTGCACGGCAGACGACATCCTCAGAAAACAGACTTCGTACCTAAACCAAAGCAAGTTCCCAAAGAAGCAGAACTGACCGAAATGTTATTTCGGTCAGTCACCACACACACAGGGTTAGTGAAAACAAAGCAATCCCGCAGCATGGCAAACAGCTGTTAGGTGCACGCAAACGCAGGAGACGCACAAGGCACCCAACGCCGTGCAGCGGCAGTCTGCTCTTAGTCGCACCAACCTTCAGGCGCGTCGGACGGTGCTTGCTCGGAAGAAGGGCGGGGAGCTTAGGGCCCAGAGAAGGAGAGAAGAGAAGGGATTAAGTAGGGAGATACGAGACATCCAAATGGTTTCCAACAAAATGCTAATCCCAGTACATCTATTGTATATAAAGAGATGCCTAGAACCCACATCATAAAATAGACTGCTCGCGCGAGATCTGAAACAATGACAAGGTACTATCACTGAAAGACGAGTAAAGAAAGATAATCCGTAAATGTCTCTGTTATTTCTCAAGTGCTTCTTTAGTCTGAAGCAAATCAAAACATGCTCCAAAGGGTACTGAAAGCAGTAATGAAGTCAATAACAGAACCAAACTTTCATGTCTGTTCCACGTCAAGATAAACATGGCCCTTCTTGAAAAATAAAAGAAGCGACATTTGTGCATTTCCTCATTCGGAACAAAGAGCAGTGAGGCCAAGACATCTGTGCAAGTATAATATTACACTGCTAAATGTATGAAGCAAAAACGTTCAGAGGAATTTAGCGCCAATGACACCCGAAAGGAGCGTACAGACTTCCAACTGTCGCACTCGGAGAAAAACATTCTTGTCCGGGATGCCAGCGATCCCTGTGACCAAGCCAAATGACAACCAGAATTTAAATATTGGATGTCCCCTCGGCATCTCCTAGCAATTATACGGCCTCTTTGCATACCTCTTTTTGCAGGCACAGTAAGGAAACCGTCACAGTATCACATAACGTGACATGACAATGTCACATGATGGTGTCACCCAACGTCATGTGACATGACATCACAATGCAATGAGACATCACAGAAAACCTGTAAATGCTACGCATTATGATGTATTTTGGCGATGAAGTTTTTCTCCGAGGAGGGGATTACTAATTGGACTGGTTAAAGCGACTGCATCGCGATTATGAATACTTAAAATAGAAAAAACTTTCAGCCTTTCCACTCCGGTAAAGAAGGAAGACCAGCGAAGCTGTACTAAGGTGGGACGACCTCAAGGACGACCTCTTGGACAACGTCTAGAACGACCTCAAGGACGACTTCTTGCATGACCTCGAGGACGACGCCTAGGATGACCTCGAGGACAACCTCAAGAATGACCTCGAGGACAACATCTAGGACGACCTCAAGGATGACTTCTAGGACGACCTAGAGGACAACTGGTCGGACGACCTCAAGGACGACACCTAGAGAAATTCAGCCTTTACACTCTGGTGAAAATTGGAGTGGAAAGGCTGGAAAGGTTGACGCCATCTATGAGCGACGGCTGGTTGCCGCCGTCGGGCAAGCCGGTTCCCTGGTTGCCGCCGTCACTCATAGATGGTGGTAGCTGTCCAGAGTTTTGTGTCAACATTTATTTGGTGACGGATACGAAACTGGGGAAACTAGCCCTTAACAGCTCTGCTGTAAAAAATAAAAACCAGGAGGATGTTCACAGACAACTACACTTGAAAGAGTGAGGTTGGCGTAAATGTCCTTTTGTTTCTATTCTTTTTATTTTAAAGGGGATTAAACGTCACAGAGTTTTGAGGTCCTGCGCGCTGCGTTGAAGATGTTCGCTAATCCCCCAATCCCACAGGGAGTGGCGAATAAATTGTGACCCGCCTGCAAAATGCCCGTCGTCCCGTCAGAGTGACTGCTCCCTCTCCTTGTGGGGGAAGGATTTCAGCCAGCAGAATTGAGCCATTGGGCTGTGGAGTGCTTTTTACAGCGAACTGCTCATGGCTAGGGTTTTGTGTATGTTTCTTGTGCGTGACCAAAAACTCTACACTCGCACCGCCGCACGCACACGCCTTCCACGTATAAAAGATTTGAAGTAAATAACCAAAATAAAGCATTGACAAATGCGCTTGCAAGATGCCTTGTTTTAGGCTTTTGCTTAAGAACAGTTACTGCTGCAGACACCGGCACGTACGGCGTGCGGAGCACCATTCCCTGCATTCTCCTTTTTCACTTCTCCTTGTGTTGGAGTGCTGAGGTTTCATGTGCCACACAAATTGCACAAACTCCACCACTCACCACTGGTGGTGCATGGATTTGACTCTGGCTAAGAATGTGTCCAAGGTTGTATCTGAGCCGATCAGTGTAAACATAGCAACCACAAGGCCATAGTCACCATCACAACCAAATAATCCAACGATCAATACAAATATTGACCTACTAATGAAGAAAAATAGTAATGACCACTGTTCAAGACAAAAATAAATGTGTGCGCTTATCCTTTTGTCATGATGACCACCGATCAAGACAATAAACGTGTTCGTACATTTGTTCAAAATTCTGTGTCACGTCTGTGTCGTGTGCTAAACAGCTTCGCTGGTCATTTACCTTAACAGAGTGGAATGCCTCATGATTTCTGTTTCCTCTTTCTCTGCTTTTTGCTTGACGAGCCCCCGAAGGTCGCCAACACATTCACGAAAAGAAAGACGCCGCCGACTCAGCTATGCGTGAATGCTCACTCGGATTTTCTGCATCAGCTTCTCCTTACGGCATTTCCTTCTTGCAGACCTACGACATACTAGGTTTTATCTGGAGATAAAGGTATGTGGTGCGAATACATCATCAGAGAGCCTTTGGGACAACGTCGCAGTGTCACGTGACATCACTGAGGCTATGCCTGAGCACACGAAATGTCTAAGAGCTGGCCCTAAAAAGAAAGAGCGAGGGACCGGCGAGCCAGCACAGAGCAGAGAAGGCAGGCTGCACTCACTGAGCTGTGGCTCCTGCAGGCCTTCCTGGAGGAGGCTGCGCTGCTCCCTGAGCAGCAGCCGCTCCTCGGCCAGGTCGTCCTGGGCGTCCTCCAGCCGCTGGACCTTGGCCTTGGCAAACCTCAGCTCCCGCTCCAGCTGGGTCCTGCTCTCTTCCAGCGCAAACACCGTCTCCTCCAGCTTCTGCTTCTCAAGCTCAAGGCTGCGCACCGTCCCTGCACAGAGGGCATGCCAAAGCTCTGTCGGTCACCTCAGCATCTCGTCTGCCTCTCACGGAGAGAGCCAAGATGTCGTTCACAGAATGTTTATCTGTGAACGCGAGAGAAGGATAGGGTTTGTCTGCTACAAGGTGTCATTCACAGATAGAAATGAAATGAAAAAACACCGTACGTCTCCTGCTAACAAACAAACAAAGAAAAGATTCTCTGCTTTGAACCAAGTGCCATGAAAGAGTGAATAGAATGTGGTCTGAAATTGTGATAATCTGCCGTTTCACGATTTCACGTTAGAAGCGATCGTCAACTGGTGCTTTCTCTTGCAAATCCCTAGTTGTTCTGCTGCTGCTCAAAAGCTGACGGTGACTTGTGCATGAAGGAGCACCAAGGACAAGCACATCAGAGGCTGTGAGTACTCTCTGGCCATTCGTGTGAAAGTGAGAAGTTTTCGGCAAAATACTGCCCAATCGTGAACGGGTAAAAAGTTTTTCATTGGTTGATAACATCTATCCAGCAGGAAGCTGTACTGCCATGTCCGATCAGCAGCCAAGAAAGCTCTTGCTGTCCTTTGGGACCAAAATCGAATGCAAAATACGCCGATTGTCACAGTCTATGGTGGCAGTATGACTGCAGTAGCCTGTATGTTCAAACACAAAGAGGAGAAGAGGGGCCAACCCTGTGCATTGATGAGGTCCATGCAAAGCTGGTTGTGCAGCTGGCTCTCCTGCCGAAGCTCCTGGCAGAGGTCTCTGTTGCGTTGCACCAGGCTGCGGAAGTCCTCCCCCCGGTGCTCCGCCACCTCCCCCAGCAACTTCAGCACGCGGTCTACGGCCGTGCGCAGGCGGCGGCTCGCCCCTGCATACCACCACGCACGGCGATGCACAACCGTCTCTTCACGAAAGCCACACATGCTCGCGGGAACCACGAGTCTTGAGAAAAGCAGCAGGTAACTTCATCATTTCTGCTCGTTCTCACATCATTATGCCAACTCCAGACACGTCTGCAAGGTCTAAATAAATTTGTGACTACAGATGTCCAGGTGTGTCAATTGACAAGGGCATGGCCAGCTACCATTTATTTTGCAAAAGTTCCTAGTGTGTGTAGAGTTAACTGCCAACACAGAAAAAAATACTTTAGTCACACCTGCCAAAATCATTGTACACAGAATGTTTTTAGACGGAAAATATAATGACTATGGGGCACATCTGGTGCAACTGTGGGACACGTTGGATGCAACTATGAGTCATGTGGTCACATGACCATGTGAAGTTAAGGCATGTAACACCATCTGATACCGTAACGTCACGAATGTACATTCTGCCCATGATGTTACATTGAATTGATGCACAAGTATGCACCTATTTTTGTAAGACACAATTCTCTAATGCTTTATCTTTAACAGAAACTCTGCATTAAAAGGAAGGCTCAAACACTGTACACAGCATTCTAAACTACAACTGACAACCCCCAACTGGAGATGGCAAGAGAGACCGCAATGAGCGTTACCCAGCACGACGTCCTCCCCCTCCATCTCTGCTGTCTCCTGCATCCCGATGGCCGAGGCAAACATGTCCCACGTCCGGGGGGTCAGATCTGGGCCGTCCTCGCACAGCTCCGACAGGAAGCCCTCAGCAAAGTCCTCCTTGGACCCGTGGGTCTGGCTGCTCACGGCTGGGGAACGAGCGGAGAGGCCACAGGCGACGAAGACTTCAGCGAACGGAATATACCAGCTCTGCATGGGCTATGTGGAGGCCCAACTCTCGTTGTGTGGTGGCATCCAGAAAGTCATCTGTCTTCACACTTCCCATCTGGGGAAACACCTTCCAGTTCTGAAGTGCTTTCAAGCAAAATTAGCCAAAGATTGATTTACCATATTTACTTGCATAATGAACACACTTTTTGACCCCAAAAATTAACACATATTTCGAGGGTGCGTTCGTTACATGGGGTAAAATTCTTATGCATTTACACACTTTGCGCAAATGTCATTTTAGGTGCCAATATGACATGGCAGGGTATTATGGCACGTCTCCACTGATGGAGGCGCACCCATGCTCTATAAATTACAAACCTTTTTTTTTAGGGTGCTTTTGGTGTGCCTTTTGCCGAAGAAAAAGCGCCCTACGAAGCTCACTCAGCACGGAGAGCGATGTGATTGTTCTTAGGCATAACCACTTTCACAATATCACTGTCCGAAGGTGAATCACAGACGACGGCGTGTTTGTTGACATCAATGCATCCGATGGACGAAGCACGTCTGAGGCTGGGCAATTCCTCAACCCCAGCTTCGCTAGGCGTGCACGCCGCTCGATTTCACGGTTGATCACTTCCGCAACCATACAACTGCAGCCATTACGAGAGCGGCATGGCTTGGCTTGACTTGGCCTGGCCGCTTGGCGGCAAAAGAAAATTGGCTTGGTGGGTTTGGTGGCCAGCCGGTTAGCTAAGTTGGACGCAGCTCAAGACTCGCGGAGCCGAAAATTAAAAGCGTGTTCATTACGCAAAAAAAAAAAGAAGTAAAAATATTGATGCTTGTTGTGGGGGGTGCATTCCTTATGCGAGTAAATACGGTAGATAGCGCCATACGTTATTTCCAGCCTTCTCAGCACAAGGACAGGTAACATCATTTGGACCCTCTTCAGGCTGTTAAAGGGCCCATGAAACAATTTTTGGGTTGGGATAAATCATTTTAGATTGGGATTTTACTAATAGCACATCGTTCAGTGGACCAAAAGAAGAAAAGGTAGAAAGTCAAAAGCCTGACTTTCAGTGCGAAAATTTGAAAACAGAGCGGACTATTTCGTACCTCCTCCCCTTCGCAACCTCTCTGCCTTTTCACTGTGATACATCCGCGGTCCCAAAAGCGCATCATCGGGTCCAAACTGACGTCACACGCAACCGGACCTCACTTATTCTCTTCACCCCTAAGCTGACATTGTGCTAGAAGCTACGCGCTTGCCCGACCAATCAGCCGCCTCCCTTTCATCACCTGACTTCATTCTCTGCAGCCACATTTGCCACGCTTACGTAGCAAGTGTAACTGGCCCAACGAGCACGTAGCTTCAACAGCATTGTCAGCTTCGGAATGAACGGGGTAGGGAAAACACTTTTGTCTGAGTTTTGAGCGACGGGCTAATCTTCTAGGGGGACAATGGCCCTGTCCGGTTACACAAACCAGATTCCGAGCGAGGGGGGCCTCCCTTCTTTTCGTCTTCTTTAACTGTTTGGTGGAATGTGCGATTTATGAGTTGAGGAGGAAAGCTAAACAGAAAAAAGTTGGAAAAGCGTTTCATGACCCCTTTAAGAGCAAGGTTGTGCGATTCCAATCAAGTTGGACAAGACACCCTCACTCGAAGACATCCACAAAAAATAATGTCAAGTCAGCACTAACTGAATCAGACAAGTGCTACACTTAGTGGCCACCCAAGGAATTACTGAAGGTCCCTTTCATGAACGTCTGACAACTAGAGCCGCTGCTGCTGCTGTTTTCATTTTCAAAAGTGTCTATGGGTGCATTTATCAGTCTTAAAAGGATATTCAAGGACGTCCAAAGACGCTGAGCCTCACCGCCGAGGCTGGAGTAGTCTTCGTCGAGCACAGCAGTAGAGTCGGGAGAGTCCACCCGGGATAGCCCCAGCTGTGCCAGTGCATCCTGGATGTCCTGCTCTGTGTCCACATAGGTCTTCACCAGGTCAGACAGCACATTCAGCAGACGCGTGTTGGTCTGCGCTGTGTGCCTACACAAGCGCACACGTGACGGCAAACAAAAAGTCAGCCGGGAACCTTCGAAGCAAGCAGTGATATGAGCGACAGGTGGCGACTCCCCAGTGCTTTTCCCGCCTGATTAAGTACAAAAAATTGCAAACAACCACACAGTGTGCTGCAATTGACAGTGGTAGCTGCTGCATTGTGGAAAGGCACATTAAAAGAGATTCGCCTTCAGCCAGTGTACTGTACAATGTTTGCAATGGATTCTTTGCTTTATGTGGCATTGATGTAGGAGACATGCGTAAGGAGATATGTGATTGGTGGAGCGATTGTGGGAGATGTTGCATGTGTTGGAGAAGGACCCAGAGACATGTTTATTTCTTTTTTGCTCAAACGCCTTTTCAAAATGGCGGCGCCCGTTCCCACGTTTGTGGAGGAAGAAGTGGAAGTATGTGTGCAAACTGTTTTGCAGAGGCGCAGAGACACGAGAATGGAACCTAGGCAGCGGCAGTGGGGAGGAGAGAGAGCATGTCCGCACAGCGCGACCATGTGGGCATTTCGCAACGGCTGCTGCCAGAGGGGTGGGGGAGGGGGGATGTCACCGGAAGGTATGTGGATGTAGCAGGAAAGATGGGGAGGCGAAGGGTGCTCTCCCCATGATCACGTGGGTTTTTCGGAACAGCAGAGGCCCGCAGGGGAGAAAGGGTGGGGGTGAGAGGGAGTGAGAGAGAGCCTTGGTGTATGAGAAATGACAGGGATAGGGAGGGCAGTGCCTCTGCTGTAGACTTAGGTTTTGCATTCGTACATGAGCATTTTTTGCCGGGAAGGGGCATTAACAAAAAAGATCATAGCAACCCTCAGCAATGGCAATAGTGGCATGCTGGAAAGCTAAAGTTAATTTAAGATCACGTTTAGTGCCCCAGCAATATTTCTGACTCCAAAGAGAGTGTGTGAAAGAGAAAAATATTACGAATAATGAAAAATGAGTGTTAACCTCTTCGTCTTTCCATCATCTCTAATCTATCTGTCTCTCACTGGAGTAATACAAAGAATGGCTCGAGCTATTTCTTGACTCAATTATCATTATCATTATCTTTTTATTTCTGTGTCCATGAACGACTATTGTGTGTAATCTGGCACAACATAATAGAATATAAAGCATGGTGCTGGAGATTTATGTTTGTTACTCATATCTGAAAATGGCATGATGAGGGCTCAGGGGTGGAACTCATGAAATGTATTTGGGAGCAGCCACGGGAGCGCCTGAAACCGCTGTTTTGGAGCAGGTTGGGAGCAGCTAAAACTACATTCTGGGGCATTATAGGAGCAGCTCAGATCAGTTTCCATTGCACTTCAGCTTGTGTCTTAGACGAGCAAGGGAGCAATTTCAATTCTGCTTAGCAGCACAGATGAACATGAGTGGTTAGGGACCTAGGTAGATTGGATAACAGTGTAACAGATGCGAAAACTTACAACTTTGTGAGCCTTAATGAGAATTAAAAAGCAACTACCATATGTTTCTGAAGATGGTGTCCTTGATATTCTCTGAGTGGCTTTCAGCTGCTCAAAATGCAAATCAGCACTGCTTATCGCACAACCCACACGTGCTCGACATAGTAATTATATGTGCGAACCTCTTGACGTGCGAAAGCAACGGACGTGCAGTTGCGTGGAGGAACAGGGAAACAAATTTCGAGTTTATCCTACTGTGCAACTCAATACCGAAGCAGCAGACTACAATTAACGGAGTTATCGTATTCAAAGCGATAAGCAGGAGTAGACCTACCACTCGCTTAAGAGCTGCTGGCCGGCAAGGTTTCGGATCGGACCGCGTTTCAGTCCTATCAAATCACAATTTATCTTGCAGGAATACGGTTCCAACTTCTAACGATGAAGTACTAAAAGGAATCTTTTGCTCATTTGTTTTCAACTGGCTGGCGTACGGATCCCGGGCCGCAGAGCCTCAGGCAATCTCACGCTTAACGACTCGACCTCACCTCGGCCGACTTGCTTAACCGCTTATGGTAGAAGAATAACAATCCAGTCGCAGGTGTAGCACTTCGAATCCGATCCCCGAGTTTTTTTCGCGCGCTTCCGACTACGGATACACAGGGAGAATAAACAGAACATAGGATTGCAAGGCCGACCAAGCTAAACGCGCTAATCGTTGCCAATCGAGTCGATAAAAACCGAAACCAAGACAAAATACTTTTTTTTTTTTTGGCGCACGTTGTGCGATTTGGTGCACAATGGCGCAAGGTGGCGCAGTTTCCGTGAAATGGCGCAGGATGGCGCAGACAAATGCGTTTGGCGCGAAATGGCGCAAATGGCGCAGCCGTTCCACCCCTGGGGCTTAACTGGCTGCATTATTGGTAAACTCAATCTGAAGGTGATTAACAATGTCTGTGGGCCTACATCTGGCACTCGGCTTTTCAGCTATGAGATGTGATCACTTTAATCGGACAAAAGCTTCCCAACAAAATTTAGGGGCAAGACATATTATATATTCCCAAGTTTGGCAGTGCAATCTGTACCATTACCATTTTCTTATTTCCCATTCAAAAACTGAACTGGTACAAAAGAAATACAATAACTGTCATCAAATAATTGGTTAGTACTATTCTCTAATAAACTAGAAAGAGGTATGCTGCAATCTGGAAAAACAGAAACTGCCCATCTATATTTTTTCCCAATAAACAAGTGGAGGGCCTAGCAATCTTCAGAAGAAGCTCAGCACATTGATACCATTAGCCAACTCCTAACAGAGGAATAATTTTTTTTAAGTGCATTTATTATTACATGTTCTGCAGGAAGTAGATTTATACATGCATTTTTTTTCAGGATGTGCAAAATAGAAAGCATGCCTATTTAAAGTGTCTATCTGTAGCTAAACACATTTTTCGATGAGTATCTAGATACAGTTTGGGTATATTTCTGCAGAAAAGCTTATCTTAGGCAAAGTTATAAGAGAACTTCAATGGCCCTGGGAGGTACTTTGCTGGCGGTGTATCCAAAAAATCACTGGGTGGTGGAGAATACAATCCTTTTTGAGAGAGAGTAAACTTTATTGTGGAAATGGAGTTTTCCAAACCCCAGCCCTAGTCCGGGCCTATGATCCTTTTTGAAGCAATAGAAATGCCAAATATATTTAATCAATGACCACAAAAACATCAAAGCCATAGGAAAGATGAAACACTAACTGTGGATGCTGGAACAACATATTTCTCCAATAGAGTGATTTAGAGCGTCTCTAAATCACCAGTCAATACCTGTACAGCTATGAGCTAAATAACTCAAAATTAAAATGAAGTGATACTATTAGATCCAAAATGTCCAGTGCTCTCAGTTATGGTTTTCTTAAGTGTGGGTTTTAGTGCACAGCTGAGGGCACTTGGAACCAAATCACAATTTGACAAAAGAGAGATGCTAAACATTGCTTCTGTGAGCATACTCAGATGTGAGCTATGACTGATAAGTGTGCTTACATAATTTAAAACTCAAGACTGAAGTATATAAAGGCTCAGAGCAGCAATCAAAGCATAAAAATGCGGCCAGGTAAAATTTTTTTCCCAAGATCTTGACCACACACTTTCTGCATTGTCCTCTATCTTTGTGCTCAGTGTTGAGTCTTTCACCACGTGATTGCTAGTGACTGCTCATAACTTACATGTGACCTAGCTTGTCAACATTACAAAAGAATACATACAAATATTTGGTCAGCCGCCACAAAAGCAATTGACAAAATATTGCGAATGACGCTTAACACAAAGCTGCTTGACAAGTTTGCAGCTACGACAATGTGGGATGCATGACCACTAATAGTGCAGCAGGATCTCTTTAAGGTGGAACTCCAAGGATGGGGTTAAATTTTTCAGTGGTTAGAAGATGGGGTTTGTATGACAGTTGTATAGGCAACCCAATTAAAATCTGCAAAGCAGCAGTTGTTCGGAACATCTTGATTATGCAAGTTGCACTTTATGAGACTCTACTGCACATCTTTTTAAATGCCAAGCTAAAAAAAAGAATAAAAGAGTAGTTCGACAGAAAGGAACGAGGAGGAAACAGAAGGACATAGAAAGGAGGTATTAGTTTCCAGATGACACCAAGCACAGAAGCCATCAAGATGCCACGTAAACCTGTTGACTGCCAGGTGTGCACAGAAAATTGACCCCAAGACGAGATCAAAATGCCCATGCAGGTTATTTGATGGAAGCAGTTGGCTTGATGTTATCCATGTAAACAAACAGCAGACACAGAAGCTCTTTCAAACTCGTCCACACACACGTAAAAACGACAAAATGATTGTAACCTTCCAACATTCACACGCAGACGCGCAAGCGACAGAAGACGATATTGCCCGCTTTTGAAAATGCTCGCTGTTGGTGGTCACGTCACCACAAGAAGCACAAAAAAAATAAAATAAAGGGTGTTTGCTTTAAATTTACAAAATTTTATTAAAAAAAAAATGGGGATTACTGCAAAAATATATGCCATCTTCACCGCACCTTCATTGGCCCAGTGGTCATTCAATGAAAAAATAGCCACAAAAAGATGTTTGTTAATTTTTTAATAAATGGTTTTATCGTCGGTCGTATCGCAACTGCTATTAGAGGTTAAACCGATTCAAGCTTTTTGCAAAAAAAGGCAACGGGCTTCGAGATATTCCTAGACCAGTTTTCGTGATTTTGTCGCCCAATTCCGAAACTTGATGGAGAATAAGCACCAGGAGCTCTACCAGAAATGACGCGTAGAAGAGTGACGCTCGTTTCAAGACGCCGCATCACAACCTCAAACAGCGTGCTGCCAGCGCAACCACCGAGGACACGCAGGAGAGGGAGTCGCGAGGCTCCAGGACTGACTATGTCACACCACACTTCTGCCCATCATCCTGAACAAGACGGCCGGCACTCTCTCTGCAACCAGTTTCGAAATCGTGCAACGAGAACACAAAAGCTGGTTGACGAATACCTAAAAATGCATTGCCCTTTTGCAAATTGTTTGAATTGGTTTAGCCTTTAAAAGTGCCACGAGAATGTAAACCATTAATTAGGAGGTTAATCGACATAAACACGCAGTGAACATCCAAGTGACCGTCACCTCCCCCAATTTAAAAAAAGTCTATTTAAATTAAAAACAAACACCCGGTGTATACTAGCAAAATGGAGGAAATAGACAAGTGCAGTAACCCGCAGGCTCAGCTGTACATGCAGATTTTGGTTGCTCACAATTTCCTCTCGTCACAATCAGTCACACCTGGTATCTGTGCACATGAAATTAGCTGCACCTCACACACAAAAATTAAAAGAAAATATAACGAAGAAGGTCAGTTAGTTTTCGCACAAAATAAGAGCAAAATAAAAGGTGTTAGTCGG
The DNA here is from genome assembly GCF_016920785.2 of Ixodes scapularis. Classification (NCBI taxonomy): domain Eukaryota; kingdom Metazoa; phylum Arthropoda; class Arachnida; order Ixodida; family Ixodidae; genus Ixodes; species Ixodes scapularis. The sequence continues at coordinate 97,787,074 of NW_024609880.1, read as the reverse complement.
AATTCCACCATAAAAGAAAAACAAAAATTGTCGCTGTCATCAAGTTCTGATGGGCATCAACTCTCGTTCTAGTTAAATTAAAAGGTTATATTACAGAAAGAAGCATTCCTGTCTAGGCTCACCAAAAAGTTTATTTCATATTGTGTGGTAATGGTTATGGGCTTGCACGGTATAACTTGCACACTCAGTGCAGTACTTGGCATTAACAAAATACTAACACTTGCAGCACAAGTAGTCAGAAACTTAATGCTTTGTTGAGGGAAAGCTACATTTAATTCCACTGAGCAACTGGAATTGATCCTCAGTTTCAAATTTCACGCCTAGCAAAAAGTTCATAAATCCTTTGCAAAAGCTTCATTTCTAGTAGAAATATCTTCTTCCACTTCAAACAAACAAAACATTAGTGCAGGTTGTTAAAGTGAACATGCTACCCATAAAGAAGAAAGTGCAAATGAGTGGTGTAAAAATATTGCAGGAGCCAAAACTTCCTAAGCAAAAAAGGCATGCTGTTGTTGGGAGGAAGGCAAGCCAAGGTACCATCAACCAAAAAGAGGGGGAGGGTCAAAGAGAGGAAAGGGAAATGAAAGACGGGAAAAAAAAAGAGCACTGGCAAAAAGTAAACAAAAGGATAAAAAATGGTGGTGAAGCTAGTTTCATTGTAAGGCCACAAAAATCTTGCTGCATCAGGCTTTCTGGTAAATCTGCACCAGTTGTAAAACAACACTCTCAGTACTTTTTTAAGACAAGCGCCAGCTGATATGCCCATAAATTAAAGGGGACACAAATACCTCCATGTCAAAACCAGCTTTTGCAATGTCTTGCCCCCCTAGTAACCTAATATTTACACCGTTTATCACCAATTAAAATTTTGACATTTAAAAATATTAAAACATGCAATGTTTTGTTAAAAAAAATTAATAAACATTAAAAACAATTAAAAAGAAAACTGATGCATTAAAAATAATTTTTAAAGAAACGTAACATTGGGTATCTGTTGAGCCAAACTGGCTTGCAGAGAAGAAATGTGCGACTAAGGAAAACACTGTGCTTCTTCGCTTAGCCATACACCGTTTTCCTACGACAAGTGAAGTCGGACTACATGCAGAAATATTTTGTACGCTTCGAGAAAATTAAACCGAATACCCCTGAAACTCGAATGTGACCTAGGGAAGCTCCAATAGCAGCAAGGACTTTGCGGCCTATGCACAGAGACACTGGGATGAGGTAAGGGAGAGGGGGCCTTTGGCCCCTCGCCCAAGCATTTGAGCACTTACAGCTGCCAAGACTGAATCTCATTGGCTGTCAGCCCTGAGCCTGCAAGCCACTCCCTAGAACAAAAGACAGGCAGGAACTACGTGTGGGCTAGCTTCAAAACAATAAAAAAGGGGAGGGGCAAAGTGCCACAACACAAATAAGGCTGAGGGAAAAAATAAAAAAAATGGGTTCACATAGAGAGGGCTCAAGCAATTCCGGAAAGTAGCATTCCACCCCATGATGCTGCCTAGAACAAGAGTGACAGGGCATTTTGCGAGAGCTGGCAAAGTCTTTCCATCTCATGTGTTGGCATAATTTCAAAAGAGCATAGCGAAATGTCACACACCTATATTCGACTAGTAAAATATTTTTGTGAGTCTCTAGCCCAAGTGTTTGCAATAGTGGGTATGGGTACTTTTTGAAACAAAAATATCTAACCAGACTACAATTGTGACCTTTTAGGCATATTTTTAGCTCCATTACACCTAGATTTCCATCAAAAAGTATGCCATCTGTTTCAACTTGAGTGTAGTATTTGTAGTGTGACGAGCATAGCACAGATGGCCATCAGTAAAAAAATAAAAATGTAAAAGGTGTTTTGTGCTTTATTCAGATGCTCGCAACTTCGAAAATACCTATGCTTTTACAATATACAAAAACAAAATAATTTTCTTTTTGATTAACATTGTGGCAAACTTTAACACATTTAGAAAACATTTAATTTTCCACTATTTATTTCTTCATGTCGAATGGTATTGAAAGTATAAACTTGATTTCGTTTCTAGGGCAAGGACATGTAGTTCAAGTGGCACCAATTACAATGTGACACTTCATAGACTTTATTGTGAGAAATGATGTGTTGATGTATTTTTATCTTTCAAAACAATATTTTTTTGCTAATTATATACAAACTAAAATAAAAAAATATTTGGATTGTACCTAACTTAGAATCGACAGCGTTTCAGATGTAGTGCAGATGCCGATCATAAAAAATCTACTGTCCTTTGCTACCCCTTTGGGACTTTACTTCTCAACAATAACTAAGAATGCCTCAACTTCAGAATACGAAGTATACTGCATTACATACCGTGTCTACTACGGCACATAGTATTTTCAAATGAGATTAAAGACACATGTGCCACTTCACTGAAAACCCAAATGAGACATGCCAAGTGTCTAAAGTGCTCAAAAACGGAACAAAAAAAAAAAAGTGCAAGAACCTCACGGGTTTAAGGAGGGACATGGCCTGGGAGGGTCAACTTTTGAACCATTGTCTCAAAGTGATTCAAACTTTCAGGGTGAATTGAACCCCATTAGGATTGATGACATCTAAAGTTTCAGCCTTATAGGCCAATTCTACCACATACTATGCTTAGCAAGCTCCAGAAAAAAGTTACTTTATTAGGAAATGTATTTAAGAAAAATAATAATCGAAATCCACAAAATGTTTAGTTTAATGTGAAGCAGAATACCCATAGTGCAAGTTAAGGTAAAAATTAACTGTAGAAAATGTGATTCTACAGAAAAACAATAACACCCAAAAAGAACGAACTATTTTAACAAATTTGTGAGTTTTAAAATATTCAGTTTTTGTCATGAAGAATTTAGCATTTTCAGATTATGAGTACCTTAACTTGTTCCTCAGGAAATTTGAGTCAAGGACAACACTGAATGAAATCTTTACACTTTCAAAATGTCCAATGATACATTTCCTCATACCACATTCCTTGCCAAAAAGTCAAACTGAGAAAAATGCATTTGAAGTTTCAACTTTAGGTTTCTTTATTTTTTATGAGTCCGAGGTAGGCAAAATTCACCTGGAGCATTGTTAGCACCTTCGTCTTTGAGCACCTGTTGTTCCCCTGGCAATAGCTACCAGTTTGTGTTTTTTGTAGGCATGCTAACTTTTGTTGCGGGCATTCCCTGACAGATAAGCTGACAGGAACTAAGAGGCAAATCACACTGAGAAAGAGCAGCAAAGCAGGAATAGGATCTGAAGTGGAAGATACTGTAAAGGGGCATTAATGAAGACGACAAAATATCACGTCACCGGGAGGGACCAACCGTAAATCCTGTTTCAGGTGTCAACCAATAAAATTGCTCATACCAAATTTTCAGAATTTTTTTTCTTTTTGGATGTATTGGGTCCTCCTGGCCATTGATACTTGTAAGCTTCGAAAGCTTCTACGGGCTAAATCTAGAGCAAATGGCACTTCCAATGAGGGTGAGATGTTCTGGCTAGGTTAAACAGGTATGAAGCAGTGCTAAATAAAAAACACAAAAAACTTGCTTCCTGCTGACTTGGAGGGCTGCTGACATGTCGAAAATAATTTATTCTGAGATAAATCCTGCATGTTTATAAATGAAATTTTCTGAAACCATTCTTTGGAAGTTAATAAGCCTAAACATATCATTTTTGAAAAAAATGTTTTTTTCTGAAAATTTTGATTTCCGAGGCCATGTCCCCCCTCAGTGAAAAAATAAAAATGTAAAAGGTGTTTTGTGCTTTATTCAGATGCTCGCAACTTCGAAAATACCTATGCTTTTACAATATACAAAAACAAAATAATTTTCTTTTTGATTAACATTGTGGCAAACTTTAACACATTTAGAAAACATTTAATTTTCCACTATTTATTTCTTCATGTCGAATGGTATTGAAAGTATAAACTTGATTTCGTTTCTAGGGCAAGGACATGTAGTTCAAGTGGCACCAATTACAATGTGACACTTCATAGACTTTATTGTGAGAAATGATGTGTTGATGTATTTTTATCTTTCAAAACAATATTTTTTTGCTAATTATATACAAACTAAAATAAAAAAATATTTGGATTGTACCTAACTTAGAATCGACAGCGTTTCAGATGTAGTGCAGATGCCGATCATAAAAAATCTACTGTTCTTTGCTACCCCTTTGGGACTTTACTTCTCAACAATAACTAAGAATGCCTCAACTTCAGAATACGAAGTATACTGCATTACATACCGTGTCTACTACGGCACATAGTATTTTCAAATGAGATTAAAGACACATGTGCCACTTCACTGAAAACCCAAATGAGACATGCCAAGTGTCTAAAGTGCTCAAAAACGGAACAAAAAAAAAAAAGTGCAAGAACCTCACGGGTTTAAAGGAGAATGTGAGGGTGCTGTTGGCAACAATGTTGCAAAGCCAAGGAGTGACAAGCAGAGACTGAGGGCAACTACAGGCAGCACTAGGAAGGAGGGAAGGATGATCTCAAGATCCTAAAACAAATAAGGCTATACTCACATTTTGAAGAGCAGCGCTCTACTGTGAGGACATAACACAAAACTGTCTTTAAGGCTTCATGCAAAATATTTTCAAAATTTTTTAGGAAGCAAAATGAGGAGGAACAAAACAAAAATAGAAAAAAATGCCTCCAGCATTTGTCGAAATAAGGTGTGCTTGCTGTTTTGACTGAACGTACAACAAGATGAGTGAGGTGTGGTATGCTTCTACACAAAGGCGGATTTAGAGGGGGGGGGGGGGGGGGGGGGGTCCGGATGTCCTGAACCCCCTCTTGATTTCTGCATGTGTAAAATTTAGGGCGTGAAACGAGGGAGAGAGGGAGGGGGTTCCTAAACACACGGTACACTGACTAAAACCTGACCCCCCCCCCCCCCCCCTCAGGAAATTCCTGCATTAGCCCCTGCTTCTACATGAATAATAATATTGACTCTAATGAAAACTAACGCTCTGTATAATGCTAAACCTCAGTAACAATTTGTAGGGAACAGACCATTGTTTAGGTTTTGGAAAGTTTAAATAGAATCATAAATAAAGTTATTAAATAAATTCAACAATTTCCTGAGTACAGCCACACTTCTTTAGCCACAACGGCATCTGCAGCCCCAGTCACAAGTGTGCATGTATCATAAAGTCAGGTACTGTTAAAACGATACCTATTAGTATGATAGCCATAATTTGCGACCTGGCTCTCCTCTTCACTCAAGGTTTGTCATAAAAAAGGGCTGGCTGCAGTTAAAACCTAGCTTTGGTTGATGTTAGGCAGTTGTACGGTCGGAGCAGCAATGGGCAAGTGGAGATTGTGCTATTTAATAGATCTTCCGGTCATAGACTTTGCCACCACAATTCACACCGCTGACAATAGCAAAAGGTGGAGCTTTGATCACAAAAGAGTGAAGTTAGTACCCAGCTATGCTCTCCCGACTTGGTTATGAGTAGTTTAGAGATTGCTCAAGCAAAACAAGATGTGGACAAAGCTACCCACATGGGTTAGTAAAATACACGAAATGGACAGTGTAACAAATCTATACCTCCCGGGAGAGCATTTGAAAAGCATGCATTGAAACATTGATGATGAAAAGACTTGTGAAGAGCATGACCATGAACACAAAAAGTTTTAAAGATTCCTTAAAGGGAAGCTTAAATGTATTTGAGGAAACACACTTAAATCATCTTTGTTTGACCTACAGGATCTCGAATATCGAAATTATTTTTTAATTTGGTGCATGGAAGCAGCAAAAAATCATTTTCAAGGCACCACTGAAGGCCCTCCTTCCCGAAGAGTGACGTCACAAAAGGAGTTTTTGGAATCTCCCCTATCAAGGATATGCACGCGCACTCTTGCTCTTCTTAAAAAGGACAGAAATTACGTCACAACTGCTGCCAGTGCAAGGGAATAGTATACGTGGCAAGCTTGCAATTGCACGTGCGGCCCTCGAGCGACATGCGTTTTGCTTCCAAAGGATCCTTTTATGATGAAACGAGTGGTCGGATGTTTTTCGTGTTTATTTACATTTCCGGGGAAAACAATGTGATATTCAGATTCATGGGATAAAACTACGCTAGAATCAACCTCTTTTTTAAAGAAGTGTTTCAGCTTCCCTTTAAATACACAAAAAGTGCTAAGCTTCTTGCATGCAATAAAAACAACATTTAATTTTTTTTTTTTTCAGTACATCCGTCATATGGCAGATACTCTCAGTAGACGAAGAGTTATGTTTTTCGACTGTTACTACGATGGCATCAAGCCAGTGTAGTGTTTAGTGTAGCCAGCGCAACAAGATTTCTGCTGGGCGTCAAAACTCACACCTCCGTTCAGTGCCAACCATTTGCTAGAACATGGGGACTCCTTTCAAAAATAAGAGCCATCCGGAAGCTGCCACAAGTACAAAAACCTTACCATACAAAGTGCAGAAACGACATGCCACACTACCCACCCCAAACAATCTGCAAAAATTTGCTATCAGCAAGCAAGTTGTACGTTGCCATCCTCACTAAGCTGCGATGAAAAGATATTGTTTGTACCAGTGTTACCATAGCGAACTAAACTGTGGCAAGACTCCTACCTTTGCAAAGGGACTATCAGATGGACACAATCATGCATCAAACAGATAATCCACCATCATTACAAGCATAACGACAAGATACCTGAAAACAAGAAAAACAAACAGCGCATACCTGGGTGATCGTGACGATGCCCTCGCTTCTTTCACGGAGAGTTCGTTGGCCTTGTTGAGCTGCTCTTTGAGGTCTCTGTTCTCGGCCTGCAGCTATCGCACAAGAAAGAAACAACACAAATTCATTTTACTGGTTCCTGTGTCCTTCTTAACACAATCTGAACTGTTTACTGAAAGCAAACTAACAGTGGACTTGCAAAATTTGGTGTTTGTTCTTACACAAGATGAGCAGGTACAAGAGCCTTTCAGCAAGCTATTCTAATTAACGGATACTAGCTTGTTACCACTGGAATTTGCAAAATAAAAATTTAACAACTTTTGAAAAGTGCTTGTATGAAGCAAGGACAACAGTTTAAAGCAAATATATTGGCTTACTTGGTCAACAACAGCAGTGAGGCTCCGAATCCTTCGTGTGAGCTCGGTGCGTTCGTACAGGATGTCTTCAACGGACACATCCGACCATTCTGGGGAAACCTCCTTGGCACTAAGCATAGTGGAACAAAAAAAAAAGAAAGAAAAAAAAGAATGCATGTAGGAAAACGATAGGAGCCATGTAAGGCATAGATACTGTAATTATAATAAGAGTTCTCTCTCCAAAATTAGATGTTGCAGCCGCTAAACTGAATTGATATAAAACTTTGACCTGTTGATAATATGATCCCATAAGGCCCGCTTCAGACGGGGCAACTTTTCCAGCAATTTTGGTGTTGCTGGCGGGTTGTTTCCTAGCTTTCCCTAGATCGACACGAAATGCTGAGATTGGGTCCGGCTCAAAACGGACAAGCAACTCGAACAACTCGGAGACGTTTGAAGCGGCAACCGCCAATCAGGGACGGGATATTTTCACGTGACACCCCTGTGGTGGTGATGATGATGATGATGACAGCTAAAGACTTGGTTCTGGTTTGAAATTGATCGTTTTCGGAAATAAACCAGAAAAATGAGTTAGTATTCTCAACGCCATTCAAAGATATAAAAAAACGTTTTTAGCGCATAGTTGTGAGTCTAAATAGTGCAAGAAAAATCAAATTGAATGATGATGATGGCAAGTCGTAGCAATTCGGTTGCTGCGTGTGAACGCGGCCGGCCCGCGTTGCTGGTGTTGCGACGTCAAGTTGCTGGGTGAAATTGCCCCGTCTGAAGCGGGCCTGATGAACAGTGCACAGAACCACTGGCCAAGTAAAAAAGGTGACCAAAAAGTGTTGTGTATGTCATCTTTTTCTACTTTGTCCAGTCATTCGTGATTAGCTTGCTGCATATCTGAAACATTAATTTCAATAAAAAAATAAAGACAAAAGCTGCAAGCTTTTTAGGCTGTTACTGCAATTATACTTCTTAGTAATGCCACTAATTCTGAAAATGTTACAACATTCAACCCAAGTCTAGGCTTAAAGTTTAACTTTTATGTTCCTTGGTAGGTAGGTAGTTCAATAAGAACAAAATGCACAAAATTGAAAAAATTAAAAGATTTCACAGAGGTCCTCTAAGAAAACTCTAAAGATGCAACACTTGTCAGCAAGAAGAAAAATATTGTAAAAATTTAACACAAATAAATTGCCAGCCATAAACGGCTTGAGCAGAAAGGCAAATTAGTATAAATGTAAACCAGCCTTTCTAGGGGGAAAAAAAAAAAAAAAAAAGACACAAAAACTCAACGGCTGCCACCAGCCCCACAGAACCTATCGCAAATTCAAGTGAAGTAAGTACTCGTGCAAAAAGGAAATAGAAACAGGAAAAGAACCCTCACCTGCTCCTGACATTTATCGAGTCCTCGACGTCCCACTTCGGATCTGCCACATTCAAAACCTTGCGGCCTTCTTTCTCGTTGGCATCCCCTGCCGAGGTCACTTCCCCAACAGACGCGATTTCTGCCTCCGACGTTTCGGTCTCTCTATCACATGTTGTCACGGCCTTCTGCCCTCCCCCATTCTGCAGCCTCTCCTCAAGTTCCTTCACCTTCGCAGCACCCTCCTTTCTTAGAGATGCCACCACTTCGTTGTAGTACCCCTCCAGGTCAAGCTTCAGCTGCTGCATGTCCATGGCGTGCTTTGTGCTAAGCTCATCGACCGCGCACACACGTTCTGAAGCGAGCCTCTGCAGCTCCGCTGAGTGCTGCTCCCTCAAGGCACTGAGCTGACCTTCGTACCGGTTCTTTAGTGCCTCCAGGTCAAGGTCATACTGTGCCATGATGGAGTTTGCAATGAGGTTGTGCTCGGTGTCGAGGTTACGCCTGATCTGCCGTATCTCCGTCTCGTGGTCGCACCTCACACTCTCTATCGCAGTGTGGAGTGCGTCCTTCAATGACCCGATGTCGCTACCTTCTACATTCAGCGAGCCTGCAAGCTCGGCGTACTCGGCTCGTAACCTCTCTTTCAACTCTTGCAACTGAGCCTCGTGTTCCTGCTTCAACGCCTCCACGGAATCTGCGTAATGCTCAAGCTCATGCCTCAGCAGCTGCATGTCCTCGTCCTTTGCCTTCAAAACCTCCTCCTGACGCGATTGTGCCAGCACCAACTCTTCGACTTTCTGCTTGTACTGCGCCTCAACCTCGTCCACTCTTTGCTGAATCTTCAGCGCTCTACCTTCGTACTCAGCCCGAACTGACTTCACATCATCTTTCAGTTTCTTGTTCTCTTCCAGCACGCTTTGAACAATCGCCACAAAGTCTTCCTCACCCGAACTCGTCTGAATGTCCTCTGTGAGAGAAGCCAGTTGCTCACGTTCGTGCTCGATGACACCCAAGGCGTCTCGCAACGATTCTGCCTTTTGCCGCTCTTCCTCCAACGCCGCACACAGCTTCTGCAACTCCTCATTGTGCCTGTCAGCAATGGCCGCCACGTCGTCTGCCATCTTGGCGTCTCTCTTTTGCAGCTCCTCGCCATGCCTGTTGACGATGGCTGCCATGTCGTCTGCCATCTTGGCCTCGCGCTTCCTGCCCTCTTCTTCCTTTTCGAGGAAGCAGCTGCGGAGCACGTCCAGCTCCTCCATCCACCTACGACGCTCTGCAGCCATCCGTGCTTCCGCGGATTCTTCAGCTGCCTTCAGGTCCGCTTCGTGACGATTCAACAGCTCCTTTGTCCTTGTGACCTGTTCCGAGAGCAGGAGTGTCTTCTCTTGAGAGAAGCGTTCTTCTAGACTCGCTCTCAGGGTCTTCAGTTGCAGGTCTTGCTTCTGATGCAAGGACTCCAGGTCAAGGGGTGCGCCGGAAGACAGCTGCTCATAGAGGCTTCGATAGCGCTCCAACTCAGATGCTGCGTTGGTCTCTTTCGAGAGCTTGTGGTAGAGGCGCAGAGTTTCTTCCAAAGTCGACAGGATCTCCTTGCGCATGCCGTCGCTCAGGTTGTGAAAAGAGTTGATCAGCTGCTCTGCCTCTGCAGGGAATGAGAATATTATGTTAGCATGTGTGTGTGTACACTTTAAGACAAGTTTTTCATGCACTCTCATTCTGATGTGCAAAGACAATGCAATTTCCGCATTTTCTAATTCTACAAGATTGGCCCCATTTTTTTGCCCACTTCAAAGAATGAGGCTGACTAACAGCTAAGTAAAGAGGAGACTGGGGCCATGTTTTGATTTTTAAAGATATTAACAATTGGTACAAGTGAAAAATATAACCCACTTTATGAAACGGCAACAGTGCAAAAATAAACGAGGGACGAGTAGAAGAGGTAATGATAGACACCACGCTGACTAGCAACTGAAAGTTTATTTGTGCACAAAACACGAAATAAACAGGAAAAACACACAAACAACCCGTCAAACCGATTCCACGCACGCGCTTATCTGTGATAAGACAACTTCCCACAAAAAGTCTATTCACGTCGTCACTCTTCAGAGCTAAGGACGGCGCACTAACGCATTTTATCACGAGTTGTGGGAAGTTCGTCTGACCGCCGATAAGCGTGTGCGCGGAGTCGGTTTGACGGGTTGTTTATGTGTTTTCTCTGTTTATTTCGTGTTTTGTGCACAAAAAAACTTTCAGTTCCTAGTGAGCTTCGTTACCTCTTCTACTCGTCCCTCGTTTATTTTCGCGCTGTTCCCGTTTCATAATGTCAAACCAAATCACCTAACTTTATATGTTGTTATAACCCACTTTCTCTCGGTCTAATGAAAAGCAACATCCAACAAAATTTAATATTTTTAATGCCACCTAAACACCTATTTTGAAAGCCGAAAGCCAGTTTTTGTCAACCAAAACCCCAGGCAACACCTTCCCAAGGGTAAATTTTTTTCCCTTCAAATAACATTTGTTACTGCACATAATCACCAATTTCAAGCAACCAGGAAGGAACTCGAAGTGCTCTTTGCAAATGACTATAGTAGGTGACAAGTTAAGAGGAAATGCTACCCCAAAAAAAAAATATTCTGCAAAACGAGTTGATTTTGACAAGTTACATATTTACATCCGGCAACATCTAAAGCAGGGGTCTCTAGCGCGTGGCCCGAGGGCTGCATGAGGCTCGCGACTCGCTGGGATGCGGCACACAGGCCACCGGTTACGAACCCTGGTTCCCATGTCTCGAGTGCTAGAAATGGCATGCGCCATAGTGATCTCATCTTGCCGATTCATTTTTTCTCGAAAAGTAGCTCTGCTCTTTTAACCTATTCACATAGTTTATACTTATCTGTGTTTCTTTGCCCTTTGTTTCGCTTCATTGCTTCTTCCCAGCTTTTTGTCATGTACAACAATTCCACTACTAGGCTACAAGCGCAAGCTCTTTGTTGAAGGATCCATCTCGGCTGTGTGAACTCTTGATCAGCAGGTGCAACTGCCGAAGATAAAGCTACAAGCTCGGGACTCTTGCCTTCAAAAAAGTATCACCATTAAAAGACAAGTATTTGCTCAGAGTGCTGTAATAAAAATCGTCAGGAAAGCAAGAACTGCCAAATTAATTTATTGTTTTTTTTAGGGCATGTTGAGCTTGGTTTATTCCTAAGTGAATTGAGCAACAGGAACAACAGTGTACTTGCTCTCCTGTTTTATTAAAAATGCAGCACATTGGCAGAACGGTGTCATTTTAATTCTTGTAATCACATCTGGTCGGGGTCCAAAGTAGTCATATAAACAAATCAAATCTAAAGAGACCACTGATCTATAGATTATCCCCAAAAAGTTTCATTTGTTTACACTGCATGGTCATTTTTTCTATATATTATTTTCGGTCCACCAATGCTAAAGAGAAGGTAAAGGTTCAAACACTTTGAACCCATTTTTCTCAGTTTCATTTTTTGGCATTAATTTACCTCTAGGAAAACTATCGTTAGTATTGTTTGGTAACAGGAGAAAAGGAAAGGCTCACTCATCGTTTTTCCTAACTGGAATTTAATGGCCAATGCAACTGTGGCATTGTTTTTTTGCTTTGTAGATGTCTTTCATAAAAAAAACATTAAGATATTGTCGACAACATAAAAGCTTTTCAGCATCATGTAAGCATGAAATAAATTACTTTTTTTAAAATTTTGTTTTTACAGTTGCACACTCTAGGCATTCCGCTGCGTTCCTAGCAAAGGAAAATGTTGTGAATCACTACAGTTTTCTAACAAAAGTCTTCCTAAACAATGTCAGTGTGTTCCTGATGAAAATGACTACAATTTCTTTTACAATTCATGTATGCAAATAAAACTTTACACTACACCTGCTCGGCAACTGCCAGTATATACTGTAAATTTTATTCATATTAAGCCAAAGGTTGACTTTTTTGGGTAGTGACCTCCCTTAAATGCACACTCCTCAAAGGACTAATATCATTTTGCCACCAATTGTTTTCCACTTTTCAAAATTATGCCCCTTCAAAGTAGTATTTATTAATCTGCAAAACATGGCACCCTTGCCATGTATTGCCGGTAAGCCAGGTAAGCAATGATTGCCTCGACCTACCTGGAATGAAGGTGCCATAAAATGAAGTCATTTCACTCAATCAGCAGCAAACTCCGCTCTCTTAACCTTATCTTCGCGATATTGGCATGGAGCCAATATTGCGGACAGAGCTTCTACTGCATTCCTAACTTGTCCCTGACTATAGGCACATAGCCTACTAAAGAGAATATAAGCAGTAATAAAACAAGAATTAAGCAGAAACGAGGAAAATAGATTATTTGCAGATACAAATTCTCACCACTGGCACACTCGAGATGCTTCTTCAAGCCCTGAATCACTTCATGGGACATGTTCTCTGCAGGCGATTCTTGCGGGTCGGTTTCCGACATGAAGACGGACATGTACTTGTCTCTCCATTCACCGCTCAGTTTCTATGGGCAGAGTAAGAAACAGGCTATAAAGATCGGCATTCCTCTTAAGAAAATAAACTATACTCCGTTTCAGCACAACTTTGCAAAGAGCGGATACTACGACTCCCGTGTGCAAATCAAAGTGACAGTGCAAACTATGTGAAGCGCGCACTCTAACAGTAGGCTATCACGTGCATGCTCTGCTGCACTGGTTGGCTCATAAAGCTTGTAACATTTGTCATTTGCCCAGATATGCCGAAATAAAGTATAGGAGAATTCCAAACCAAAAAATGTATTTGCTAAGAGAAACAGAGCTGCTAAAGAAAATACCGAAAAAGTGAAAATCTAAATCTTTCGAATGAAAATTTGAATTGAGATTTCTGGCAAAGTCCACCTGCAATGTTAATAAAAAAAATGATCTGCCAATTTTCATCCATGTGTTCTATAGCCTCGGGCTTTTGCACTGCGGTCTGCTGTTAACAAGATCTAACGGAATTTGGCAATGAATGTCCGTTTGGCATTTCAATGACTGCAAAAGTGACCCCAAACATCCAAATACAAAACAGGGGAAACCAGCATGGGTTAGAAGGCTCCAAAAATGGTGCCACCACAAAACTATGGGCCTGTACGCACAACAACTGTCACGTATATTCGAGTCACAATTTATGAAACACACTGTACGTGCGAGCTCCTGTAGCTCCTGAAACCTTTCCTCAATTACGACACAAATTCCTCGCTCAAAGCAGAAGTCTAAACAGCGGAAGGAAGGACAATTTTAGACCAGTGGGTCTCCTGAACGTTCCATTCAACTATCACTTCCGCAACATTGTAATTTTTTTTTTCTTTCAGTCGACCCTTTAAAAAATGTTATGAACAGGTAACTTGAATGAATGTGCAAAGGAAAAAAAAAATTTAAACAATCGAATATAAAAAAAACTAAAAAAAAAAAAAAAAAAACTTTTCCATTATCACTTTTATGAACCGAACAAAAGGCACCAGTTTTCCACTTTCACAATATAATCGGGAGCGCATCTTTTGTGTTCTCGCGGCAGCATAGCGACGCTTCTTACAAAAACGTAAAACAAAACCAAAAAAAGAAGGAAAAAAAGCGAAAAGCCGAAAGCCGGTAGACCGACGACGACCGGTAGAGCAGCAGAAGAGACCGGTGGTGGTGGGACGAATTTCGTCAGTTGGCGGCCGCGGCGGCCTGAAAAGCAGATGCCCAAACGCACGCGGACGGGACAGGCGTCGTTTTAAAAGGGCCCCCCCAGCAACGAACCAGACTACGAGCGAACCCGAGAGAAATAAATAATAACTAAAGAAAAACGCAAAAACCGGGCGACCCCCGATACACCATCTGCCCCATCATCACAAACCCCGCAGACTGCGGGCAGCAGGCCTCGGGCTAACCACGGGAGTGGTGCCAGGTGTTTTTTTTTTTTTTTTTTTTTTGCTTCACCTTCTTTCCACATTAAGCGAAATTACTCTCACCCTCTTCCTCTCTTTCCTCCGTAATCACCCAAATCACACCCCTCCTTCGCTCTCGCCTACTCACCTTTCTCCCACATCTCACCAACTTCAGTTTGCCACACCGATCGCTCTCTTCCTCCTCACACTCCTTCATCTTTAGAGCCCCTCTCCCTCTAACACCGATCCCCCTCCCCATTCACAACGGACGGCCGGCAGTAGTACGAGACCGCGTACTACCACACCAACAGCAACCCTATCGCGCATACAGGCACCTAGTAGTACGGCTGCTCCCGATTCAAACGAAAAGCCGCCAGCCAAAAAAAAAAAATAAATAAATAAATAAATAAACAGGCAGCCGCACCACCAATATAAGAGAGGAAGGGTGTTACACGGAAAAGCGAGGAGGACTGCGAGGACCGACGAACGTTGGGAGAGGAGGGAGAAGAGGCACGCGCCACGGAGGAGGCGGAGAGGGGGGGGGGGGGGGGGGGGGGGGGGGACCAACACCAAAACGCGCGCCGTCAAAACCGACGGAGGGGGGACAACGCGAAGACCCCTGCTCGGGATCGGCGGCCGCCCGTTTGGAAATCGATGTGGGACTGAGTCATGCCGCAGCGTTACCAGACGCGCCGACAGCGTCCATGACAGGGGACGAAGCATCGAGTGAGTATTGTGCCTTTTTTTTATTGGGAAACGGAGCTCGCAGGATGCTCGAAGGCATCGTCAGTCAGCCCAAGGCGATCGGGCAGTTTTGAGCGGCGACCAACCGCGGAGAACGAAGTGGTCACCCGAAACGTCGCGACCCTGAACGCCTGTCTCCTTCTCTCACCCTCTCGCTCCTTTTTAACGATGGAGGCGTGCCGACATTTCGTCCACGAGGCGTATAGTTGTTACTAAGAATGGGGAAACAAAAAATTACGCGTTTTGCTGCAATACCCAAGACATCAGGCGCAATCTACGTGAAACTCTTTGGCAGCTCAGATTCGATCAGGTTTCAACGTAACTCACTTTTCAAAGAAAAAAATAAAAGAGGGACGGGGAGATTTGCCGGAAGGATTTTTCTTTTATATTTTACTGCCAACCAGGATTACCGCAATTCAATAGAAAAGAAAGCAACAACAACTTAATGCTTTTGCAGAAAATACAATCGAAGTGTTCGTTCAAAAATGCCGAAAGTGATCGTTAATTGATCGACTTCAGCGAGCCCCGACAAACTAATGGTAATCAAGCGCTACGCGAAAGCTTTTCGGTCGTAACTTTTGCTTATAACCGTGCAAAATAATTCCAGAGGGATTAAAAAAGGGGGCAAGTATGGCAAATGGAATTTCGAAAGCTGTACTAGTTGTGTACTCCATTACTTTACGTACGCGAGGGGAACGAGAGTCATGCGCGCCGCAAGTTCGGCCGGGGGTTCGAACTTCCATAATACCGCCGGAGCTCACCAAATAGCAACGAAATTCCCCAAGTCATTCGCTTTATCGTGCGTCTAGTACTTTCATAACCCTTACTATACTGTAACGATTAAGTCGAAATATGGTTTTATACTACGTTCTTCACCTCCCAGCTGACGGTGCGGTGGAAGCTACATGCTCGTTGGTCCAATCATACATCTGTCTTTGGCCACGTGATCACGTGCAGAGAGGGGCGCCAGATAACGATTTCCTCTAAGCTAGCTCGTGTCCGTCCTTTTCAACTTTCGACTGTATGTCTCAATAATAATAATAAAAAAATAATACCAAAAAACGCATTTGAAATGAAAGAAGACTACCATTATCGACCGCGGCGAACCGTCAAGACGGGAATGTTAAGAACTAATAAAGTCAATAAGATTATAATCTTGGCTGGCACGTTCTACTCATGCCTGTCGTCCAAATAGGTCAGACCCTATTCAGTGGCGAATTTAGCCAGTCTGCCATACCGGAATAAGCGCAAAAGCTCCGCGTTTTCCGATTAAAACAAAAGCTAAACCTGGATAATGAATGGTGTGTGTGCAGTGTGTGCCGGCGACGCGGAGTGACCAGGGGTTTCCCCAGGAATTGAAATTACGGAGGGGGGGGGGGGGGGGCACTGAGAATAGAGGAGTCGTTGCGAATTAAGGGGGTGCTTTCAGAAAAACAAGGTGTACGGGTTTACACCCCGAAAGGGGGGTGTAAACCCGATTTTTCTACACACCCCTTTGGGGGTGTGTAGGGAAATCACTGGGCGTGACGCGGGTTTGCAACAACCACGTGACCCCGAGATATCGCGCCGCTGCCGATAAGCTGGCGATAACGATATGATGCATGCGCAGTGGAGAATCGGTAACGTTACTAACACTCCTCCCAAAAGGGAGTTTACGGTATATCGTTCCGTTCCCCGCAGCAACTGAAGACGTCACTTTGAATCGAGTTCCATCGTCTGTGAACCCCTGGTTGGGACCGCAAGCCTCTGTGGTGTGAACATCACTGCCTTTTACGACCCTATGCGCGTTGATCAACCCCTCCAAAGTGCGAATAAATTAATAGCTAGCTCACGACACCCATAAAAGTGGCAAAATCAGCGGCGATCGGGGACGTGTGAGAATTTTATAATTTCGGGTGCCTGCCTACCACGTGACGCTAGTCAATTACTGAGTCCCTTGACCAAGGTCGGCCAAGTGACAGTTTTGCAATGCATACTCTAAACATCAAAGCCAAGCACCTTCGTTCGCCTCTGGCCCCTAACCGCGTCTCCGGTTTCAAAAAACTTATATCCACAACAGAAAAGATAGCGTCTTTTTCTGATTGTCAAAACAATATCCTTAAAAAAAAATAAAAAAAAATACACGCCGAGATTGTTTTTATTGTTGCGCTGATCCCGCCGAAATCCGTTAGCACTTAGTGCAGGTACAGCGTTTGCAAGGGTTCCGACTCAGCGGAGGTTGGCAATTCCAGCATCGCAACGGTCCAAATACTGTTGTCTTCGAAGAGCGAATATTTCCTCCCGGGTGTCGGCGGTTTCGCGCAAAAGGCGTCCTCACGCCTCGGTTTTACGTTGTCGCGTACGTTGTGCCACCGCAAGGGCCGCCTCATCCCCAGTCCAGTCCAAACCATGACCAAGCAAACGAGAGACGGCTGCATGTACCGAGGCGATAAATGCTAACACATTTTACCTTTTCTGCAAAGTAATTTTTTCCCGATCAGAGAGCTGATGCCCCCGCTTAAAGGGGCACTGACACATCAAAATCGTAATTTATTTTATTATCCGAAACGATTAAACATGATGCCGGGACATTACCCTCAAAATTCGAAACTTGGGAATTCAGTATTTGGGAATTAAAAAAACAATTTCCAAATGCCGAATTTGAAGTTCCCGCGCGATCCACGCCAGTGCAGTGAGTCAAATTTTGCGGTCTCCTGCGACTCGACTTTCTTTCGGACCTCCGCACCACGCTGTGAAGCAAAGCGCCGTTGCTACCGCGACCCGAAGAGAGGAGGAGGTGAGAAGGCGGGATAGAAGGGAGCCGGCGCGGGGAAAAACCGGTTTCGTCAACTCGGCGAAAAGCCTCTGGTCGAGCGCCGCCAAGTTTTCCGAGGGAGAACACAAATCCAGGAAGCGACATCACACCGAAATCTGATTTTTGGTATTTCAAAAAGAAAGGCCGTAGTCCTTTCGTCATTGCGTTAAAAAACATGTTTTACGATTGCCGTTATTAAATGTTATAGAAATGTCGCCTACAAAGCTTCTAAATTTCCTGATTTTTGACGTCACCGATCAAAAGAAGCGAGGAGGTGAGCGCGGGAAATATAAACGCCAAAAATAAAAAGGCGCGCGCGCGCGGGGAAACGTTTTTTCGCGATGCGTTTTTTTTTTTTTTTTTGCGTGTCTATGACTACAACTTGCATCGTTTTAGACAATAAAAAAGAATACGACCTTTGGGGTGTCAGTGCCCCTTTTATTATGTATGCCCGACGCTCATCCACTGTACCCCTCCCTCCCCAGTCAGGACAGCCAGAGACCGAATAAAAACCGACCGAGCCAGACAACCCGCCAGTCCCGCAGGGCATGGACCCAGAAGCCGCGGCGGCGGTCCCATGTCCCGCGGGGGACCTCCACCGCTACGCCGCCCTCGCCAGCAACTCGGACGCCTTCGTGGTACTCTCGGCCGCGGCCGCCACCCTCGCCCTGGGTCTCAACCTGACCCAAGTCCTCGTGGTCCTCTGTGTGGCGCGCTCCTGGAAGTCCGCCTACCACCTGGCGCTGTCCCTCTGCGGTCTCCTGGCCGCAGCCGCACTCCTCTGGCACGTGGTCGCCCTGCGCCTCCCTCAGTCCACGTCCAGCTGCGGCGCCGGACCCTCGGCCCTCTCGGTGGCCGTTCTGGTCGGCTACGTCGCCCACGTCACGGCGCCGGTCGTGCATCGCTGCATCGCCGACACGTGGCCGAGGTCCTTCTCGGGCCGCGCCCGCAACCGGGGCCTCTGCGTGCTCCTCAGCGGCTTCGCATGGTGCGAGACGGTGCTCCTGGCAGTTCCGGTCCTGTCCGACTGGCCGTCCCCGACGAGGGCGCGTGACGGCACCAGAGCACCCTGCGCCATCCCGCGGCTCTGGTCGTCCGCCTTCTCCACATTCGTCTGCGCTCTCTACACGCTGCACGTCGTCGTCGACCTCGTGGTCCTTGTGGACATCAGCGCGGCGTCGTCGTCGGGCAAGAGGAACGCCCGCCGTGGGCCTCCGGCTAGTCCCGACGCCCACGCCGCCGCTCAAGAAGACGGTAATAACAACAACCGGGACGACGAAGACGACGACAGCTTTAATCCGCGGAACCGAGTGGACCTCGCGCCGCTGTGGTCCAAGTTTGCCTTGCTGCTCCTGGGCACCCTGCCACTCGTCACCACCATGGCGTACCACATGGTGACGCTGCCCGAGGCGTCCTGTCCAACGTTCAGGGACTCCCTGCCGCTGTGGACCCTGCTCTGTACCGTCGTGCTAGGCGTCGTGCTGCCGCTCGTGAACGTGTGTAGCGACCCTGTGGTGGCAGGGGGCTCGGTGCACGTGCTGCGCAAGTTCTGGTGCTGCTGTCGCGCGTGTTCAGGGCGCGGGCGACGCGTCGCGCCCAGTCCTGCTGGTCTGCTCAGCCCGTGTCGGTTCTGAAGGGTCAGGCGTATGCCTCAAGTGACAATCTTCCGAGGATGCCGAGGATCTGTGTTCTGTTGGTATGAGACATTTGTCTGCTTGCTTTGTTTCTCGTTTCTTCTTTGTGTCTTTTTCGGTGGTACAAGACAGACTCTTTTCAGCAATGCTGAACCATTGTGCATGCAGCAATTTGAATGTCTTTTTTGGCAGAAAGAGACATATACCTTCCTGCCACGCTGAGCCAGTGTACATGCAGCAATTTAGAGAGTGAGGTGTGATTTTGGCTACTTGGTTTCTGTAATAATGTAATTATTATTAAAAAAAAAAAAAGAAAGAAAAAGAGAAAGAAAACTTATGTCGCACATGGGAAGTGCCCTTTACACTTTTTTTAGACACCTTTTTTCGAATTGGTTTTGTTGGTGCCAATTTACTTTACTATCATATTCTAAGTCAAAATATAAGTAGCATAAAAAAGATGACTGGGTTTGCTCATTGCAAACAAGATAGCACATTTTATGATACGATGGCATTTGTGATGTGAAGGAATACCATCAGCGCCACTGCCGAATAAGCCCAATCACTCACTCAATCTGTTGTGACAGTGCTGCCTGTGTGGTAGCCAAAGGATGACTACAGTGTTGGCTAATCTTGGTGACAGATGTGGTTGTGAAGACTACTAATATTGTACAAACGGCTGCTCTTTGCACAGCATCTAAAAAAGTCCATTCACACACTTGCAACCGAGTGGGACCGGCTGAGACAAGACCGGTTTTTAAGCCTCTTGTGACGACGTAGGACCTGCTCCGATGCAGCACATCCAGTCCTATGCCGTCGTAAGAGGCTTAGAATCTGGTCTTGTCTCGGTAGTGCCTACTCAGTTGCAAGTGCATGAACTGGCCTGAAGTCTGTCGTGCCTAGTCACCCTAACCACGCTGTGCACTGCATGATATATTTGCACATGCCGAAGATCACTGCTGACACCATTGCAGCTTTGTGTGTAGAATGTAGGCTATGATGATTAGAATTGCCTAGTCAGTAAGGTGCTTGAAAATGAAAAACATTAAAGGCTTTAAAAATATGTGTCCGGTACTGTACTTTGACTGCATCACATTTGACTATCTTTGTTGCCTGCAGACTCCGGGTTACTTCCAATGCTTTCCCTTTTATCTGACTCACGTTTGCACATCCTTTTTTAATTGAGTGACCCCAGTACATGGCCAAGAAAATGTAGAGCCCTTCCACTTCACGTGATCGAGTGACCCCAGTACATGGCCAAGAAAATGTAGAGCCCTTCCACTTTACGTGAAGATGGAGGACCAGCGAAGCTGTTATCTTTAAGGGGAGGCACGGCCTAGGAATCGCGATTTTTTCAAAAAAGTCACATTTTTGGAAAATAGGCTGACCAGCTTTTACAACTCATAAAGAATGCTGTCCAAAAATTTTATTCCTGTAAGTAAAGTATTTACTCCGAAATAAATTATTTCCGAAGTGCTAGCGGCTGCACGTGCGCGCCAACGACGCGGCCGATTACGAAAATGTGCCATTTTCAAAGCGCGCTCCCTCCGCGTTTCTTTAGACTAGCATGGACAGGCCCCCCTCGTTGGAATGAGCGTCTCGCCCTCTCTCGTTCTGTTCGCAGCATTGTTCGCAATATCGTGCTCACAGACCGTAAAACTCCGTAAAAAACATAGCTGTGCACGCTCTTATTGGTCAAGCTGGCGAAACAAGAGCTCTGATTCGCTAGGACGAGCCACGTGACGTGGCTCGTCCTAGCAAATCAGGAAGCTCTGTTGGAAATGGGCATACAGCCAGGGAGCTACCAAGCGTCATACGGAGAGAGGGCCACCAAGATGAAAGTTGCGAAGGCCCAAGTGAAAGCGCTTGAGTCCTCCAAGATGTCCCACAAAAAAAGGAAGATGGAAGCTGTGGCCAAGGCACAGAGGGACCGTGCAGAGGAAGGAGTGACATATGCCCCTGGAGCATTTTAGATGAAATGGCAAGCCCCATCTAAACTAAAACACTGTTCGAACTTTCAAACCCGTTTTTCTCAGCTTCATGTTTTCACCATTTTTTCACAGCTCTAAAACTATCGTTCGATGAGTTAAGCACCCCCAAGTCTAATGTAGGGCTTTTTTGGCATGAAATTTACTGGAGAACTCGGCTATGCGCTTACTTTTTGCAAATTGTTAGTTCTTTACACAAAAATGTTCACGTTTGTGAAACAAGAAAAAAATTAAAAATTCATACCATTATTGAAAGTTAATTTTTACGTGAAATATGGCCTTAAAAATTATTTCAAGCCTACTACCGATTAGTTTAGTCATTCAGCGATATATCCCAACAAAGAAATTGTGCCTTTTTATTCATATTTTGAAACAATAGTTTTTTTCCTTTGGCACTGCTTCATGTACATTTTTTTCGGCGAATAAGGCTGTAACTTGTCAAAAAATAAACCTTTTGGGTTGAAAGTTGGTGTAGCCTCCTAAGTTTTGACGTTTAACATACCCTAAAAATTTCATTGACCTGGCACAAATACTTAAAAAGTAGACCCTCCAAGGGAGTGCCTCCCCTTAAGACGTCTAGGGCAATGCCTAGAGGACGACGCCTAGGATGACCTCAAGGATGATTTCTAGGGTGCCCTTGAGGGCAACGTCTAGGACGACCTCGAGGACGACTTCTAGGATGACCTCGAGGACAACTTCAAGGACAACCTCGAGGAAGACACCTATAGAAATTCAGCCTTTCCACTCTGATGAAAACCAAGGTGGAAAGGTTGCCACCATCTATAAGCGACAACAGCAACCAGACAACCGGCAAGCCGGTTGTCTGGCAGCCGCCGTCGCTCATAGATGGCGATAGCTGTCTGGAGTTTTGTGTCAACATTTGTTTGTCTGCGGATACGATAGTGGGGAAACTAGCCCTTAACAGCTCCGCTATAAAAATGTAGAAATAAATGTTTGGCACACAAGCATTGGTCTAAACTAAACAGTATTCAGAAAAGTATACTGTAAAATACCGCAGAAGTGCCCACTTCATTCATGCACGCACTATTAACATTTTTCAAACTTGGGAGAAGTGCCCATGTCTACAAGATTAACCCAGTTTTCCGTGAAAGTGAGGTGAACGCCCCCCGGTATTCTACGGTAAGAGTATGCCTTTTGTGAAAACAAAGTTAACAATTGGGAATGAAAACCTAGTTGTCATTACCACACAGAAGATGTATATATGTGAACACACACTATAACTAAAAATCTGTACTTCAAGAGTTCTTACAGACAACAAGTTTTAAAACATTCCAGTCTTCTTTTTCTTTTTTTTTCAATTTATAAATTTTATAATTTTCCCTGCTGAGTTTCAAATCCAAAAACTTTCTAAAAAATCATGGTTGAATCTCCTTACATATATTATACACCAAGCTTGCAAAAAAAAACTCTTCCTATAAAATGGAAATATATATAAAAAAAGCATTGCACACTTATTACGTGATTCACCATTGAACTGTATAATACTCTTTCAGTTTCTCTCCTAGGCATGCCTAGCCCCCAGCATTCAGCAAAACTTGCTCCGGTCGGACAAGCCACTCCAAAAATCCATAAAGATTCAAACAAATATTGCAAAAAACCAGAGACCAACAAAATGCAAGTATAAAACAAAATATTGGCAAAAGTTTCAGAAACAATGTACTTATTGTTGACAGCTGACTCTTAACAGCTGCTGATCACTGTCAGACAACCAGATGCTACAGACCATAGCCTCCTATATACTAACAAAGCCTGGCAGATTGCCACGAGAAGCGGCCGCCGAGATAAAAGAGGTGGAGCGGCAGACAACGGATGAGAGGAGAGCCACGTGACTGGCACCCTGCTGCGGCAAGACACCAAAACACACTTCTTCCAAGCGAACAAGCGTGTTTCGGGTCCTCGCCGCTGCAAAAGCTGTGCCTTGACGTCCAGGTTCCCCGAGAAATGGCTCTTTGATGCTCTGCGCAACCAGACCCTCGCGCTCCAAATCTGTGTCCGGGCACCCTATGGCTCTGTCGTGGAACTGCCAGGCTTTGTGAGTATACGCTCCGTGCGGGAACTATAGGGGGCGCTTTGAAAAACGCGCGCAGCGCCGCTAGCGGAGGAGCTGGCGTTCGACAGTGAGGCACGCTCAGCTGCCTGCGGCGCCTTTTCGCGTGCGAAGCTGTGGCGGCGGAAGCGCGCACGGACGGAACTTTTGCTTTTTGAGCCGATAAGTTGAGGGTGACGTTGCATGAGTGCTGGGAGAGATTTAAGAAGGGCATTTTAGCTGTTCTCCGCTTCTTTAATATTGAGTCACAGTCGTTATTAGGGGTAATTTCTTTAGTTGCGGTCGAAAAAGGGGTTTGAGCTATTTTCCGAAAAGCAAGACGGCTGCCACCATAATTACTCTCAGTGGGAAATTTGTTTCGCTCGTCGCTGTAAACGTAGGACTGCTGGGACGATGATATTTGGAGGCGAGTGAGATGTTCACTAAGTTTGTGCACTAAGTGGGCCAAGTTTTATTAAGACAGCAGATGTGAAAGTTATGGTTCGAAGGAATAAAGGAATAAAGCTGTCAGGAATATCCAATATTGGACTCAAAATGTTGTGTTATAACCGGGCTGTGCGAAGTGCAGATTTGGACACACATGTTCTTGGACATGACCGTAACTTGACACAACTGTTATAATACCAAAAATAGGTGACATAGGGAAACCTGGTGGAAATTCGGTTTGGGCGGCGTAACTGAATGGCAAACGGTTTTCACCGTGAAAAGGCTGTCAAGAGAATACCACTCGTCGTGGGAGATGGAGACTTTACAGGTAGGAAGGGACTAGAGGCACTGTACTTTTAATTCAAACAACTTTACGAAAGGTGGCTTCAAAGCCGAGAAAACCAAGTTGCCGGCCAACACACGGTTTGGCCGTCAATGGCTTTTGCGGTCAGCTGTTGTGTAGTAACCTGGTTGTGCGAGGTGCTGATTTTCGGCACACAGGTACTTTGACAACCGTAACTTGACAAAACACTTATTATACCTAAACTTTTTGGGCGGCGTAACTAAATGGGAACCGATTTTGACCGTCTAAGGCTGTCAAGAGTAAACCACTCATCATGACCGGGAGATGCACACTATACAGGTAGGAAGGGACCAGTGGGACGGTACTTCCAGTTCGAACAACTTTGCGATAGGTGGCTCTAAAGCCGAGAAAGAAATTGTTTTCTACAAGACTTGGGGTGTCAGCGTTTCCACATCCAAAAGGAGGCTGATAAAAGAAGAAAGCACCCCACATAAACTTTCATACTCAAACATCGATTGTCCATAAATTCCAAGTTTCATTGTAGTTTTCCTTAGACTCATATTTGTCACTTCTTGTACCGTCCAAATCTTGCTTAATGAAGTACAGACTGCGTGCCATACTGGTCCGGAAATATCATCGACACCTACGATGGGGACGAAACTTCTTTGGAGGGCATTCCTTCAACGAAATTGGCTCTGCATACCCGCGAGTGTGGGATAGCATTTCGGTTCGAGCTGAAATATGTAAGCGTTACTGGTACGAAAACAAACGCAGAGTGCAAAGCGGCAGTGTAGAATATGTCAGCCGTGCCGACACAGTGGCAGACATAATCGGGGGACCAAATTTCTTGCGTCGTGCGGCACGGGTTCATCGTTGTCGCTGTCCCACAAAGCATCGGCGAGGTGAAAAACTGTGAAACTTCGTCCCCACGAGATACGACGCAGAACTATTGGAGCGCTTAACAACGCAGCAGTTCATGCTGTCAACCTAGCGCAACCGCACCGTTCCGACTTAATGCGTACCAGTGTACGCGGCGTGGTTTCGTTTCGCTGGGGCTCTCACTGCCTGCCTTCGGTAACGGCGGCGTGCCGGTCGCGTCGCACGGAGTGTATAGAGGAGGCTATGTATAGACATATCATAACAGCCTCTCCCTGACACGTGATTGCAGCTTAGCCAAAAAGTTTTTGTAACTGTCAAACAGGACAATTTAGTCAGTTAGTCTAGACATAAAAAACAACACTGCTAGCACAAACATGCAACCAGCTTTTTCCTAGTTTTGTCCACACAATTGAAAAGCTGCCATAAGAATACTATAGTGCAGTGGAATGTGCTCATAAAAGGTTACGATTTGAGCAGCAAACATTTGTTTTCCAGCACTGGACCTCATGCGTAAAATATGTAAAGTGTTGTCACGGTCACGGCAACAGTATCGTGAAAATGCCAACATGGGATCAATTATGGTGCATTTATTAAACAAATTTGAGCTTAGAAAAACAAGTTTGAATCCTCAAAATATCTACCATTAAGGGGAAATGCAAATTAAAAAATGGCGATTAAAAAAAAAAGAAATGATTTTGCGTTTTTTAGTGTTCTATTTTTTTTAACCTTTGTCTTTTGCATATAAAAAAAAAAATCACGACAGGATATCATTGCAAAATTAGTCAGATATGAGTTTGAAACCCTTCTCGCGATGGAAAGCTGTGCAAATCTGAGCCATCTTTGAGCGTGTGATTCTATGAATTGTGTCGTTGCCCGCCATTGAGTTTATTTCAGCACGTAGGCCTAGGCGTTTTCACTCCGAAACTGTCGTCGATAGTTTTGTATTCTGTTTGCAAATAATACTAAATAA
Source organism: Ixodes scapularis (assembly GCF_016920785.2). Lineage (NCBI taxonomy): Eukaryota > Metazoa > Arthropoda > Arachnida > Ixodida > Ixodidae > Ixodes > Ixodes scapularis. The sequence continues at coordinate 97,760,933 of NW_024609880.1, read as the reverse complement.
ACATTTTCTCCCGCTGCAAACACGTGTTGCCACAGGCCTTTTAAATCACGTGATGCGATTGTGGCCCTGCCATTAACCGAGAGCAACGTGGTGCGCGGTGAAGCTGGCTTGCTGATTTAGCGTCACACTGCTCCTGAAACCAGAACCAATGACTTGTTCAATCATTCTGCTTTCTTCGCAATGATTGTCAACCGAAAACGCGACTTTCGAGTTCAGAAGTTTTGGACAACACACAAGTTCAAAGGAAGTCGCCAAAAGGGCAAGTGGGAAGCTTCAATGAAGAAAAGTTCATCCGCGGCTACTAGCCCTAACCTCGGTCGGGGCGATGCGTTCGAATACGATCGCTCGAGTTTCATCGGCAGCGCTGACGAGTTCGTTAGTGCATTAAAAAAGAAGATAAGAATGTTTGAAAATGGAGAGAGCTGGAGATGGGAGTGTGCATGTACTGTGATCTGCGAGATCGGCATGATGAAAACTTTCGTCAAAGGCGAGGCATGCTCGACTTGCGGAAAGTTTGAACTTGCCGTCCAGGAATCGGCCGCTAAGTGAAAGGGACTGTCATTTTTTGTGCTGCCAGAATGATGCGTGCCCTACGTCCATTCTTTCGTTGACCTATTCTTCAAGGCGTGCCTTTGCGGCCGAGAACGTTAGTGGGGAGCGGTGTGGCGAGACTGGAAACGACAGCTCCCAGGACAGTTACGCTGTGAACGTCAAGGCAGTGGTTGATGCACGCGCAACCGTTGTTGGACAAAAACAACTTTCACGGTTTTGTGTGCTCCTTGGTCTGCAAAAGCCCATGCACAACAAGACCTTCGCTGGGATCACAAAAAAAAAAAGGCACCTCGCCGCAATGAAAGCTGCCGCCGTGAACCTGAGATTGATCAGGAAGATGACAACAGGAGAGGTGCAAGCTACTCAGCTAGCCATTATGTTTGACGGCGCGTGGCAAAAGAGAAGACACAAGAGCCATAATGGTGTTGGCACAGCAATATCTGTTGACACAGGACTGTTTAGATGCCGAAGTTCTCTCGAATTACTGTCTGAGCCGCAGCAGGTACAAGGTTTTCAAGGATGCAAGCCTTACACAAACTGGTGTGTGAGAAAAAGAGGCCGCATCTCCACGTGGTGAATGATGTTGATTGGGGCGAAGCTCTGGTGGTACTGATGATACTGATTTTATAGGTAGTGCTGATTGTGCTGATTTTTTTTTACTGTTCATAGGTAGTGCTGAGTTCCGGGTTGCGTTTCGACTTTATTATTACTGTTTTATGGTCGGTGAAATGCAGAGCCAGTGGTTCTTCTAGCGAATCAGCTTGGATCTGCTAGAAGCCGTGGGAACGCATCTCCACCGCTTAAGTCAATGGTCCATGTCAGAAAGAGAGTGTGTGGTATGGATTGTGGTTATATACGCAGTTGAGTATGTGACCGTAGCGCCCTCTCGTCTATAAACGTTGAGCCAATGCATGCAAAGTTTAACGCGATTATATACGCATTTGACTGCAGCGCCCTCTCCTGTAGAGACGTTTTTTTTTAAAAGTGGGCTCGGTCCCGGAGGCAGTGCAATCGATGTGAGCACGGATGCCAGACAAACAAGGCTAGACCCTAAGGAGCTTCGCCCTTAAACAATGATGGCTCATCCCATGCCATGAAAACAGAAGTTGCATTGAGGATCTGGCAGAGGACCTCGTTGTATGCGACGCCTCTCCAATTCACGACATTCCTCAAGACAGCAAGGCGTATGCTGCTGTGTCTGAGGCAAACTTCTCTGGGACTGCCCTTATTGTGAAAGAAGACTGCATAAACCACATGGCAAAGTGATTGGGCACTGGACTCCAGCAGCTCAAGACGCCACTGCCACGGGGACAAAAGCTCAAGAATGGAACTATACCGAAACTGCAGAGCCACTTTCAGATCGCCATCACCAGTAACAGGGGAAGTGTCCGGGGAATGTATCGTGCTATCTGGGCATTTTACTTTCACTCCTGCTCCACTAATCTTGCCAGCAGCCACAAGTTTTGTCCAGACGGGGAATCTTCCTGGTGCACAAGCCCTGGGTGAACCAGCACCGCCACACACTCCGATCCTCACAACTGCTCAGGCCAAGGCCATACTATCCATCTACAAGAAGCTGACGGAGAAAAAGCTGCTGTCCCGCCGCGTAAAGGGGAAGACTCAGAATGCTACTGAGTCACTCAATAGAAAAATCTGGATGCTGTGCCCCAAAACGAGGTTTGTTTCGCGCACTGTCATGGAGATGGACACAGCCATTGCAACCTTACGGTTCAACAACAACACATGGGCTTCGAGCAGGTGCAACAGGAGCTTGGCATCCTCCCGTCTCAGGAACCCATCACGCTCAGCAATAAGTGCGACAAGAAATGCATTGCCAGCATGACCACCAAAGGGACTGCTGAAGCAAGATCCCATTGCCGCCGTATGGTGAAGCAGGCTTGCGTTCAGAACACTGCTCACATGGACTGTGAAGGAGCCACATATGGCGCGGGACAATTCTAAACTGTGCCGTCTTGCAAAGTCCTGGCATGCATTGTGGTTAAATGTCATGTCAACTAGGCTGCTCCTTTACTAGTGCACATCCATGATAACATTCAAAGATGTTTTTCAGCTTTTGTTGTTTTGAATCATCTCTTAAGTTTGTGCACAAGAGGTTTTGTACTTCACATAGTCCCATCCCAACCAAATTGGGCATGCTTATGTCCTGAAGTGTGTAGAAAGCAACTGTCAAGGTTCTGTTACAATGTATATCACTATAGTCATACAAGTTGCAAAAAATATTTGTCTGCCCTTTAAACATGCATTTTTGTGATCTCCAACTTTTTCTAAATAAAGTAGGCATGGGCGAATAGAGGATTTTGGGCCCCAATCGAATTCGAAGCAAATAGTGATTTTGGCCGAATAATTTCGAATTGAATACTTCGAATAGTATAAGCAACAAATACTACAAGATATGTTTAAACTATAGTTTTATATTTGCCCTTATTTGGTATTAGAAGTACTGTAATTGTTGTTAATTTCAAGTGTATTGAGTACGGGAGCACGAAATGGTCGGAAGCTTGCACCACCTGGTCGGAAATCCAAGCCAGAGCAAGTCAAACCCATTTATATCGAACTCTCAAGAAAACGTCTACCAGTTCGATATGGCGGATAATTCAATATAAAAGTTTTAATGAATTAGACTCAAAAATCCACTTTCTGCTGAAATATTACATAATGAAGTAGTCTTGCATCTTCTGCTGCTTTTTCTTCATTGCATCCATGATAACAATATTTTTCTACGCCATCGACAGACTCCAAAAATGCTGAGGCCGCAGCCTCAGCATTCTTGCGCATTAGTGCCGAACTATGCCGAGAGCACTGAGCACGTCCGAGCAGGAGCACCTCCTCCTGCAAAGCCTTGTTTTGCTCTGCAAGTTGGCTTTCCCCTACAACAGGCGGCCGCGTTGGGGGAAGCCAGCTAGCAAAGCAAGCTGACTTTTTTTTTTTTTGGGGGGGGGGGGGGGGGGAGGGTTGAATTAATCGCTTAGAAGAAAAAATAATATTCTCTTGCGGACGGAGCGGGGAGAGGGAGCACGGAGCACCCTCTCTCCGCTCCCTCCACAAAAGATATTTTTTCTTCTCTTCCAAGCGGTTGACGCGGCTGCCCCGAAAAAAAAAAGCCAGCGTGCTCTGCAAGCTGGCTTTCCTCCAATGCGGCCGCTCGCGTTGGGGGAGAGCCAGCTTGCAGAGCAAAACGGTGCTCTTGGCAGTTCGATATATCGGTAGCGGCTGCTTTTTGTTCGATGTAACTGTAGTTTTTGCTATATATTATCACTGTAACATTACTGTGCACAAACATTGTTTGATATAAGGAATAATTGGATGTAAACGGGTTCGATATAGTCGGGTTTGACTGTATTTTAGAAAGGTCGAATAATTCAATATTGTCGAATACTTAAATTCGATTCGAAGTGAATGCCGAATAGAACAGAATTCGATTGGCTATTTGTATTAACCGAATATTCGCCCATCCCTAAAATAAAGGAAATTTCACACACGTTATTCTTGTTGTTACTTGCAATCAGCGGTTCCCAGGGAACAAAGTGACCTATTTTACAATGCTCTTTCATACTTGTGGCGAAGCCCCCTCGAGTGCACAAGAATGCAGTTTCTTTTATATATGTACTGCATGCAGAATATAGACAAAAGCAGCTATGTCGAAACTAACACAAGATTTAGAAAGATGAGATCAAGCCCTATAGACCATGAAATTTTCATTAAGCTATTCCAAATATTAAAAAAAAAGATTTTTTTCCTGGAGCATGTCCTTTACACTCTTCGCCATCCATCCGAAAACATGATCCTTCTAGCTTACGCAGTTCTAGAGTTCACCCCTTACAGTAGAGAAGTGCACCTTACAACAGGCACTGCGGCAGAGTAGAAGGGTTAGAGAGGGTCAGATTCAAACAACAAGTCAATAACTACCGAGAAGACTATCGTAAAATCAGGCTTGTTTACCTTCTCCATAAAAAGGAACAAGTGTGGCAGCCAGAGCAGAGCAGCAATTATACGATAAGAGCCACTGTCCCGTTCTGTGCGAGAGTAGCATCACTGGCAGCGTGTCAACATCCGAGCGTCCCCACAAATGTGCTCCAAAAATAAACAGTGTCTTAGCTCGGCTATGCCAGGATACACGTAGCGTAAGCTTAGGTTCAGATGGTTATTCTTAGCTTTCCTGGTTGTCTAGGATTAGCTTGATTATCATGCATACTGCTGCTTCAATGACACACACACGGTATACGCATTATGTGACTACTTCGGGATCCGATGACTATGAGTTAAGCTCCCCCGCCCTTCTTATTGCGGAGGAGGCGTCGTGTAACCGAGCTTTCGGTTGCACGTCAAAAGATCCCCAGGTGGTCCAAATTAATCCTTAGTCCTCCGCTGCGGGGTGCAAGATGCCCGTCGTTAGTTTGGCCAGCTGTGCGCAGTGTTGTTATGTATCAAGCAACCAAGCTGCCGCCCAGAGCAACTGGACAGCGCGAGCCATGATCTCGAGCGGGTGCATGCGCGCGGCGCGTGCATCGGGGACTGACCTAGGTGCCATACCAGTCCTGCCCGGTCCGTCACTGCTCCTCGCGGATGCGCAGCACGGCTCTCCAAGAGCCACGCCAAACTGCTCCACCTCGGCCAGTGTAGCTTACGCTACAAAATTTGCCCTTTTTTCTCCCCCTATCCTCACAAAGGAAGCGGTAGCGCAGAATCCATTGCGTGTTGCTTCGTGGTGACATTGCACAGAGGAACTTGGTACACATATTGTGACTGTAGTCACGACAAGATGTGAACGGTGGGGAGGCCCTTTGGCTGTTCAGTCTCCAGCACGAGCTTCCAATCTTAGGTAACGCCTCGCGAGCCTCGAGTCCGCATGAGCAGGCGGATGCACGGCAAAAGGTAACGAGCGTCTGCCGGAGGTTGGGCACCTCGAAAGAAACGCCCCGCCGTTTTCGACTCGTCGGCGACACAGACGGCGCGAGTGTTTTCGTGCATAGCGTCTCTGAAAGAAAGCCCTGCCAACGCTAGCGCTCAAGTGGGAGTAGAACTTGAAGTTTGAGTTTCGTGCGATCGCGCGCCTCAGATTTGACCCTGATATTTTGCATCCTCCCATTTTATCCAAAGCAAACACCCACATTCTTTCCCTTTCGCCTCCTACAAACTCTCCTACCACACGTGCGAGCACACTCGCTTGGCACCTCCCGGATGAAAAGGCCGTAGTGCTGGATTTTTACGTCACCTACCGGGAATTAGCACGGAACACAGACTGGACGCGAGCGTAGCGTCGCCATTCGGCTTGGACTCATGCTCAACCAGTGAGGGCACAGGCACTGGCCGAACACCGACGAAGCGCTCGTGTGACAGTTCTGCTAGAAGCGTGCCTTACAGGAGTGGCTAAAAGTCAGCCGCATTACACAATCGGTATTAGAAAAAGGGCTGCGTTTCTGCAGCGCGGTGCTGCAGGCTACCGCATTTTACCATTTCTTCTGCAAAGGCCACGTTCCGCTTAGTGAATCCGAAAGAAACGCTATCTCATTTAGAACTTGAAAGCTAAAACTCACGCTGATGCTGGTGTAGAACTGCTTGTTGAGTCGGTCCCTTAGCAAAGCCAACAGCCCCTCCACTGTATGGTCACTCTCCAGGAGGCTCCCAAATGCCGGCGGCTCTTCAACAGCTTCCACGGTCCCCGTCATAGACCTCTCCTGGGTATCCAGGAATGCCTGGTACTGGTCCCTGAGGGCCAACTTTTGGTCGTGCTCCAATTTAGCTTCCAGCGCTTCCCGGTCCACCTGGTTACAGGTCGAAAGCAGGTCCACCAGACGGTTCTTTTCGCTTGTCATCCTTTCCTGCACGAGATGAGTGAGGAGAGGTTCGTCAATGACCAGCACTACAATGAAACCCGTTAGCTCGTAGAAAATGATGAAGTTTGCTGGTCCAAGTCGTAGACATGGGAGGATCCGTCGGCAGTTCCAAGACAGCGATCATAGAGGGGGGTGCCTTGTTGCGGTTCCCAGTTTTGATAAGACCACAGCATTCTCAAGTGCCTAATGCGACGAAAACTTGGATTTTAACGCTGTTCATCCTATGGATGCTCCCACTGCAAGAGGCTCGTAAGTACACACGGGGCTGTGGTTTACTAGCTTCGAATGTTTTGAACTGCTTTCAGAACAAAACTACATGATCAAAGGGAGACCAGCAGGCGACTGCGATAGTGCATCGCAGCTCAGAGGACATGAAGTGAAAACCCGTTCAATCTCCGTCCCCACCTATTTTGATCCAGATGGGCACTCTACCAATGTGTGCTTGTGTAAGCACTACTTTGTAATGCACCTTAAAGATCCTAAGTTAGCAGCCATACTGCACTGCCTGAATTTCTCATCTACAGAGAAACCCGTTTAGAACAAACCCACGTACAGCAAATTATTGTCAAAATCGAACTCACAAAAAAATTTGAATAAAAATGCATGTAAAACATGCTTTTTATAATGAACAACATATTGGTTAGTATATCAAACTTCCCCCCCCCCCCCCCCCCCCCCCCCAAGAAGGCTTCCAAAAACGTGCAAACAATCGTCTTCTAGCCTGTCCCTTCCCCCAAAAAAGAAGTAGGAAAGAAAGAAAATTCCAAAAGCTCAAGTTGCAAACGAAATTGAGCGAAAAAGAAGCGATTCAGAAGGAGAGAAAGCTAAAAAATACACTCTGCATGCACGCACACGAAAAAAAAAAAGCTTTTCATCCCAAAGCGTTTGCCAACGAAGAGAAGCGATTCAGAAGAAAAGATAAGCTAAAAGAACTAACCCTGCAGGCATGCAAAAAAAAACAATAGAAAAACAACAACACCAGCAACACTTTTTACCGCGTTGTTACAAGGCGGAAGTGAAGAGATGAGAAAGAAAGAGAAGCTCTCGCTCCACAACAAATGCATTGTAGAAGTTCGTTATAAATGGTTTTTGCTATATCGAACTAATCGTAGCGTTTCCTGCTGTTCGTTATAAATGGGTTTGACTGTATAATGTAAACCGGTGTCACCATATCTCAAAAGTGGACCAATGTTTTCTCTGCCCAAACACTCAATGTCTCATTTTCTTTTTTCTGAGGAAACAAACTCACCAGAAATTTCTACGACACTGCTTTGCTGCTGGGGAACTTCGGTTGATGAGAGTGGGGTACCTACAGTGTTAATGCACTAAATTATCCAAGCACCAAGGAAAAATGTACATACACATGCTGCATGTGCTTGCCTGATCAATATAAGAGATTTGAAATAATCAAAGGTGCTGAAAAATGCATGTAAAAAGTGCCATTTGTTTTAGGTTTTTGCTTCAGAAGAGTTACTGCTGCCATGGAGCACATGGAGCGCACGCAACTTCCGTACTCTCTTTGCATGCCCCTTGGTGCTCGGGCAACTTAGCAAAAGCAGAAGGCTGAGCGTTCGTATCACGTACGGGACACCAATGTGTGGACGACAGAGAAGAATGCAACCACACAACGCAAAGATCAAGTTAAGACCGGCGCATTCCTTTCCGCGTGCTTTGGCCGATGTTCGGTGTGCACTCTCCACTTAGGAGGGTCGGCGCTGCCACGGTCCATTCCTGCCGACACGAACCTGGGTCCTGGCCATGGCCTGCTCGGTCTCCACGTGGTGTATCTTGAGGGTGAGGGCCACCAGCCCCTGGAGCTGAACTTGGAGCTCAGGGTCCAGCCGAGGAAGCAGCTGCTCGTAGTCGCGCTGCTGCCTCAGCCTCAGCTCCTCCAGCACCTCTTCCTCCTTTCCCAGGGCCGGGACCTCCGGAGCATGCAGTCTGCTCCTCAGCTGCTCCAGCTGCCAATAAGGAAACGAGACAAAGGGTGTTAGAACTAAAGTGGAGAGCAGAGGCGAGTTGGTTTAGGATAGACACTCCATCCCAGGAGCAGGGGGAAGAAAAAGGGAATATAAAGATGTTTGAGGGAACTTGACAAAAGCAAAAGGATGGTGCTTTGTCTCTTACAAGTGCTTCATCATTTCGTGCATCTCGAGCTAGGGGGCGAGCGATTAGTGATTTGAGTCGAATAGGGCTGCGTTGTTCGTGGCTAAGGTTCAGAGTGTTTGGGGTTTATTTTTCTTCGAATCAAGGAGTATTTTATACGGGGCTTACGTTTCCCCACACATTCAATGCTTTCCAACGTCTATTTTCGGTATCGGAGGAAAAGAAATAGCAGTTTTTCGGAGCTTATGTGGAAGAAAACAGAACACGGGCATAAAAATTACCTTCCAAAAGGCAGTCATATCCTAATAGAATTGAGTGGCAATGAGACCACAACTCGCTTTCCTCACCTGCTCCTTGTGCTGTCGTTTGAGTGCTGCAATGTCGCCTTGATGGCTCTCCTTCAATTTGAGTGCTTCCAGAGCGGCGTTCCTGGAAGCAGACCGCTGGAAGGCCACCAGCTCCTGGTGGCAGGAGGCCCTCACAGAGGACAGCACGTCTGCCAGGCGCAGGCAGTGCTCTCGGTGCAACTGCACCCGCAAATCACACAGCTCCAACTGCTGCAGTGACCGCAGCTCCAACTCTTGACTCCTTAGCTGCATCTGGTCGGGAAATGATTCGGGTATCAGCACGATCCTGCTAAGGACGAGAGTCTAGTTTGGACATTTGCATCCTGGACACAATTGATTGCATCATGATCGCTTACTACAGGTCACCGTGGAGGGCCGCACAATGCGTCGTGGTAGAATGCAACTCCATGCAATGCCAACCAGTCAGTGCAAATGACTGAACTTGCCTTAAAGGAATACTACAACGAAATTTCGGCGCTCATTTTTTGGTCTATATGTGCTCAAAGGAGCAGTATCACATCGAACATACCAATATCTTGTTAAAAAAAGTCTCGAAAAAGAATTTTAAAACGAATTAAACGATTAGCAAAGAGCACCTGGTCGATGTCGCTAACGCCTCGCTTGTAATGCCTGTCTAGGAACCTTGACAGCTAGTGACGGTGAGCGTCTCACCTCCGGCCATGACGAGAGAAGAGGGGTAGGAAGAACTCCCCTCTTCCCGAGAATGCCTTTTGTGTGTCGCAGAAGTCGCTATTGTCCCCCTACAAGATTATAGAAGATTAACACGTTACTCAAAATTCGTACAAAAGCAGCCGCTTCGGTGGCTGGAACGACTAGGCCATCCTCTCGACGTCAGCCTCGCCGTAGCTTTGCTCGTCCCGAGACAACCTACGTCACGATTGCGTTGGATGTCACGTGGTCTCCGCTGGGCCTTCTCCGAGTGCTTGCCAAATTGGACCGTTTATAACGAAAAATACAGCCACCAGGCTCAAAATACAAACGTGCGATTGTCATTTACGGATATTGTGGATCATATTCAACCTATTTTTGAACACGACGAGAATATTTCAAATTTTGTTGAAGTATCCCTTTAAAGGGGCACTGACACCCCAAATATTGTATTTTTTAAATTGTCTAAAATGATGCAAGTTCTAGTCATAGACACGCAAAAAAATACCGCAATGCAAAAAAAAAAACAAAAAAAACCTTTATTACGCGCGCACCCTTTTCATTTTTGGCGATTTTCTCTCCGCTCCTTACCTCTTCGCTTCTTTTGATTTGTGACCTCAAATATCATGAAATTTAGAACCCTTGAAAGTGACATTTCTACAACTTTTAATAACGGCAATCATAAAACATGTTTTTCAATGCAACTGCAAACGCACTACGGCCCTTCTTTTTGAAATACCGAGAATCAGAGTCCGGTGCGATGTCGCCTCCCGGCTTTTTATCCTCCCTCGGAAAGCATGGCGGCGCTCGACGCATGTAGCAGAGGATGATCGGTGAGCCGGGGAATCGGACGAAGTGGCCTTTTATAGGTGCCCGACGACCTCTCAGACTTGGAAAAGGAAATCGTCACACGGTCAAAACAACTGGGTTTGGTGTCTGTGCGTCGTAATTTTGGTTGTGACTCCGCCGGGGCAGCCTGTCACGCAAAACCAGCACGACGTGGCCCCTCGTGTCGCTCACAAAAGTTCACCGCACGTTCTCTTCGATCTCACACCGGCCGTTTCAAAGGATTTGAGATCGCTGAAAGGGCCCCAAAAGGCCCCAAAAGAACTTCAAACTTGAAAGTCAAGCGTCGTCTGCTCGCAGCAATAGGCGGCACGGCACGCACGGAGGAAAGCAGTTGTTCCTGGTACGCCGGCGGCAACGGCGGTTAGGAGCGGAGGCGTGAAAGAAACTCGACTCGCAGGACAGTTCAATATTTGATATCACCGCACTGGCGCGAATTGCGCGGGAACTTCGAATTAAAATTGCTTCACAAATACTGAATTCGCAAGGTTCAAAATTTGAGGGTAATGTCCAGGACTCCAGGCATCATTTTCAATCATTTCGGATAATAATAAAAAAAAAAAAAAAAAAAAATTATTTTGACATGTCAGTGTCCCTTTAAGGCTCACAGACAGTTTTGGCTAGCACGACTGATTAGAAGCTTGGACTTGCACTGTAATTTGTATGTTTTCTTTACAGAGGGTGTAGGCCGGTTTAATTTTATTAAAGCTTTTACCTTGGATTGCGGGACATTCGCTATGCTATTAAACTCACAGCTTTCCCACTACTTCGAAAGTTTATAGAGATTAAAGGGCTTGCAAAAAAACAAGGGGCCAAGCTTACCTCTTTGACGTCGAGCTCAACTCGAAGCCGATCAACCAGTTCCACGCTGCACGCTTCTTGCACAGAACCTTCCAAGTTATAACTGTTCGGGTAAGATGCGAAAGAGTCGCCATGTTCACACACCGGTGTTTTCTCGTCGAAAGGGCCTGGCACCCCTTTGCTTTCGAAAGGCCCTTCCCCGTGATCCTCTTTTGAAGCGAAAGAGGAACCTAGCAGACCCTCCTTCAACCTTTTGAGTTCTGCCTCTAGGCACTCTGCTTGAGCCGACGACTTCATGAGAGCCAGGTTAGTCTCCCTGCACTTCTCCAGCGACTTCCTGAGCTTCTCTCCGCTGCTCAGCAGACGGTTGGTGAGGTCCTTGACGGTCTTCTGCAAGACCTTGTCCCTCGACACGAGGCACTGCACGTGGCTCTTGAGCGCCGATGAGAAGTCCTGCTCCCTTTCAAGCTTGCCACTCAAGAGTGCCACCTGGCATTTGAGGCTCTGGTTCTCGAGCAAGGTTCGCCGCTCGTCGCTCATTGCGTCGCCACCACCAAGAAGCTCCTCCGTTCGTGCCACAAGCACTTCGAGGCCACTGTGCTCCACGTCTAGCTCATGCCTCAGCTTCTCGATGAGATCCTCTGCACCCTTCAGCCGCTCCTCCACAATTGCCAGGTCGTTCTCTGCCCTCTCCTTCTCCGCCGAGATGCGGACGTTCTCGACGACAAGCGCGTCGTACGCTCCCTTCTCTTCTCCCAGCCTCCGCAGCTCGTTGAGAGCATGCTCGAGTTCGGCTGCCATCAGCTTTGCATCTGACTGCATTGACAACTTCTCGTCTACCGCTTTGCTAACTGACTTCTCATCTACCACTTTGCCGATGGCAGCCTCTGCTGCGTCTACGAGCGGAGACGGTGCAAGCGGCAGCTCTTGAACTGCATCCGTCTGAACCGCAGAGTTGTGACGGACCCTGTCAGTGGGCAGCAGGGGAGGAACGGGCGAAATGGTGGGTGACCGATCGCTGCCGGACAAGAGGCGCGTCCGCTGTTGCAGCGCCTTCTTCTCCTGCTCCAGCCGAATGCACTCCGTCTGCAGCTCGTACACCTCCAGTAGGCTCTCCCCCTCCACCTCTTCCTTGGCACGTTTGTACTCGCTCTCCTTGATGCAGCTGAGGCTGTCCACCAGACTGTGCTCGCGTCGGAGCACCTTGAGTGCCTCCTCCGCTTCCAGCGACCCTTTTCGCAGGGATGCGTTCTCGATCCTCACACTCTCGACCTCATCTGCTGACTTGCGCACCTCTTCTTCCAGCTGGGCGACCTTGAACTGGAGCGCGGCCACCTCATTGAGCAAGCTGGACGGGTCGAGGGCGGCAACGCCAGCGCTCTCGCATGCGGCGCAGTAGTGGAGCCCCCGCACCGCAAACTGCTTGATGTCATTGAAGACTGCGACGATGTCCCGATAGTTGTCGACAGACAGGGATCGGGCAGTGATCCAGTCAGAGAGCTGCCTGCAGATGATCTCCTTGCAGCCAAGGAGCAGGTTTTCGTCGGCGTGTTGCCAGTCTTCCACCTTCTCCGACTTTCGGATCGGGGAGAGGAATGGCGACGGCAGTTCTTGGAGCGTGTCTGGATGGCGGAACGCCGGTTCGGGACTTGAGTGGTTCACGGTTCCACCGCCGAGGTCGAGATAGAGCGGACCGAGCCCCGACGGTGCATCGCCTCTGCAGCTGACGTCCGACGGAAGCTGGGGCGCGTCTCTGGACAGGTCGGTGCGACTGTGGCTATTTCCTTCGAGATGCTCGCTGCCATGAGAGAGCTGGAAGCGGAAAGTTGTTTGTGTCAGCCCAGCTGCTAATATGAAAGACTGACCAACGGCTTTGAATGACTAGAAAAGATCAAGGTACTTTAACTACAAACCATAGAGCGATCCCCCAATTCATAAAGCTCTTTAAATCTCCCAATACACTTTGGAGGCATGACCTCTACGATTAAATTTGGGCATTCGTATACCACTGCTATATATATTATGACGCACCGTGCATTCACGAGGGCACCCATCAAACCACTTTGGCATCATTGTCGTGAAGCGGCTATGCAGTTGCCTCGCCTCAAACACGATCACATGGTCGTGTCGCTGCGGAGGTAATTCGGATCCCGAATCCAGCTCCCGACATGCTGCTTTCTCTCCTAGCCACTGGATGGCGCTGCAGGCGCCCCAGGGCAGGCAAGGAGAAACCTCTTCGCTTATCGATATAAGATGGGGAACCGGGGGGCGAAAGGCCTCTTGGGACTCCAAAGGGCAAAAGAATAGGCAAGTGCGAGCAACTGTTCCCCGTAATTGCAAGGCACGAGGCCTGGGGGCCCTCTTTGTGCTTAGCTTTGGCTTTCCGTGCAAGTGTGAATCTTCGTGTAATGTTGCGTGTGTTTGTAGTTTAGATTGAGTGTTTTGAGCGTTTTGTTTCATAAACCAATAAAAGGGAGCGGAACTCCGCTTTCATGAAAGAACCAGGCTGAACACGAGTTATTAACGAACCATGTGGGAACTGGCATACCGGCGGCGGTACGCGAATTCCTACATATGGTCCGTAAACAACCCAAGTCCAGCCTGGTTCTTTCACGGGAGCGGGGTTCCGCTCCCTAATATTGGTTCATAAAACAAAATGCTCAAAACACTCAATCTAAACTACAAATACACGTGACATTACACAAAGATTCACACTCGCACAGAAAGCCAAAGCTAAGCACAAAGAGGGCCTTCAGGCCTCGTGCCTTGCAATTACCTGAGAGCAGCTGCTCGCACTTGCCTGTTCTCGAGCCCCCTAGAGTTCTAAGAGACTTTTCGACCCCCCGGTTTCCTTGCTTATATTGATGGGTGAGGAGGTTTCTCCTCGGCCTCCCTGTGGCACCTGCAGTGCCATACAGTGGCTAAGAGAGAAAGCGGTAAGTGGGAGCCAGATTCGGGGTTCCAATCGACCACGCGGTGACACGACCATGTGATCGTGTCTGAGGCGACGCAACTGCATAGCTGCCTTTAGACAATGATGCCAAAGTGGTTTGATGGGCGCCCTCGTGAATGCACGGTGTGCCATAATATTTGTGCGTTTCAAGCTCTCCGTGTTTTTTGTGAGTCCTGTCTGTGTGGCAGACCTTCCTTGATCTGACACAAAGAGAACCGAGGAGCTCGCTCATTCCACTTTATGCAGAAAACAAGAGTGTGTGCAGGCAAAAAATACATCATTATTAGAAGTTTGACTAATAATTACGCATGTCCATTGAACTTTCGAGGCAAGCATGCAGGGACACTTGTCGCAAACGTCGGGTTCAGCCCTTCCTCCCTTACGTTGCTCTGCTCTGTGGAGACAGGCACTGTGGTCAGGCGGCCCAGGAGGTCTGCCCGGATGTCCTGCAGGACCGTGATCTGCTGTTCCTGAGCTTCCAACTGTTGCTGAAGCTGTGCCACCTGCTCGTCTCGACACTGAAGTGCCTGTGTGGCGGCCAATTCAAACAAGAATGCTAAAGGTATGTTCCGCTGGGGTCAAGCTTAAATGACGAGGCAAATGCAAATAAGAGTGTTGGGTTTCCCGCATAGCAATTGTGAAACTCCAAAATGGTGCCATCACACAAAGAGCCCCGAGGCTGAAGGCTGTGTAAGAAGATGCTGCTGCACCCCTGGAAAAGAATATCTTGATAATAAATGTTAATACAAATGCTCTATGCTGGCCTTTCAGAGTTCACTGGCACAACAGAATCAGAAGCGCCAAATGTAATAATGCAAGCTCACAAGGAACACACGGCGGCACATTACATTAGACTGGTTTTTAGGGTCATAAAATCTTTAAGAGCTCAGCTCTTAGGCCCCCGTTTCTGGCTCGAGCTAGGGTCACTAAATAAGCTACGCTTTCAGAGTACCGCATTCCTTTTCTTAGGTTGAAACGCAGTCGCTCTATTTAACAATATTCTGGTTCGCTGCGGCATCATTGGACAACGGCAGTCACGTGAGTCGCTATCATCATCGCATTTTTTCAAAGCCACCATTTGGGTCCAGCGATCCTCTGCCTGCTGCTGTTTGCTGCTTACTGCGTGCACACGCTGAAATCCGTCGCTCGGCACGTGCGTTTTTCATGTTACGTCGAGATACGAACAACACGACTAATTCGCTGCCACAACAGCGGCCGCGGCAGCTGGCGCAGGCAACGGCTACAGCTCGGCTTGGCTCAGCTACAGTCACTCCTCCGTCTGCGCGCGGACCCAAGATGGCGGCACCTGACGGGCTTCAGACGCGTAGTTTGGGTATTTCGGTACTCTGAAAGCGTAGCTTTATTTAGTGACTCTAGCTCGAGCGGCATCGCCGTCAGTGTAACCGCACGTTGCATTATGGGACATTTCCCATAATGACGTCACACATGACATTACGAAGGTCACCCGTGAAGGTCAAGACCTACACAAGGCCTTAATGAGTGACGTCACGATAGAGGGGGAGGAGGAGGGGAGAAGGATGCAGGAGAGGGAGAGGAAGGAGGAGGGGGAGAAGGAGTGGAGGAGGAGAGGCATACCCTCCCTCCCTCCTCCTCCAGAGCTGCACCCTAGTTCGGCATTACAGAGAATTGTAAACGTCTTTCATATTTTCTTTGCATTGGTAACTGACAATTTTAGAGTGCAGCTCTTAGACACCCGTTTCCGGCTTGAGCGGCGTCGCCGTTGGCGTAACCGCGCGGTGCATTATGGGACGCGTGACGTCACTGGTGACGTCATTAGTTGACATCATCGGCATCGTCATTGTCACTGATGACGTCATCGGCATCCTCATCGTCATCGTCACTGATGACGTCATCGGCATCAGCATTGTCATCGTCACTGATGACGTCATCGGCATCTGCATCGTCACAGATGACGTCACTAGTGATAATGACGTCATCAGTGACGTCACTGATGACGTCAGCGTCACGTGACCTCATAGGGGTCACGTGGCCCCCTTGAGGTCACGTGGCCCTCGTGAGGCGATGGCGACGCCGCTCAGAGGGAGGAGTAGCAGACAGGATGAGGAGGTGAGGAGGAGGGAGGAAGGATATACCTTCCCCTCAGTACCCTTCCCCTCCTCCTCCTCAAGAGCTGCGCTCTAATTTGGCGTTATAGGGAGTTGTAAACGGCTTTCATTTTTTTTTTCCTCATATTAAAATAGAGTAAAAGGTGGCAGATGATATTGTTTGTTTCTCAACGTGCATTGCTTCAAAACTTCACTGGGAACATTAAGATTAAGAGAAGTAAGGGTATACGATAACATCTGCAGCTTTCTAAAGGTCTATTCACACGATGCATCTTGTTGGCGAATCTTGTGTCGCGAAACTAGGTTTCGGGAAACAGATTCCCCGTCTGAACACGACCAAAAAAGTGGCACATGTTCCTTGCTTCTGGAGCAATTTTTCGCTGAAACCTCACCGAGGCCCGTCAATCACCCGAAGGAGAAACGCGAACACTGCCAATGGCCGCTCAACTTCGCCATGACGTCTCATCTTCGAGGAAGAGCGAGCTTTTGGAGAAGTCTGATTTTTGGCCGATTCCGTATCCGAGCCAAAGCGGAAAGAAAACAAACAAACATGGCGAGCGACAAGCACAGAGGCGGTGCGTATGGGCAATGAGCATTGGTCCTACTCGGTTGCACTTGTGTGAACGGCGGGTTTGGGGCGCGGTGCAGATTCATCAACAGTCGCGACGAGTGCAAGCGCTGCGTATAAACATGATGGCTGGGAATAACTTTCTTTATTAGCGGTGCAAAAATGTCCGAAATGCTTCGAGATCATCCGCCTGTTCTTTGACATTCGCGTTCTTTCCCGGGTTTGGCAGGACTAGTAAACCCAGTGAGCCGTATCTGACGAAGTTCATTGAGTGGTATTAATAAAACAGACTGTCTCTTCACACTGTGCATACTTCATATCATTTTGATACAAAATGCTTGGTATTCCCGGTGCAGATGACAAGGTTTGGCGAAATTCTCGTGAGTCAATACGTCACAGGTTTCGCGCGTCAAACTCCACGTCTGAACAGGCCAATTTCGCGAAATCTTGGTTTCGCTAAACTGTGGCGCGTTGAAAAGATGCATTGTGTGAATAAGCCTTAAGCTGAACTGATCCAACAGTATGAATGCAAAAGAACTACAGCACAGATTCCGCTTTTGTCCCCCGGCAGTCATTACGAAATGCATCGCTGCTATTGACATGTATTCAATTGGCGACTGAAGCCTTTTTAACAGATCAGCGCCCAAAGCATGGAAAGGGCCTAGCCAGGAGAGCATTCACATGCATGCGTGGGTGTAGAATCAAGTCATCTTTACAATCTTATCTCCAAATTTATGTTTCTTGCAAGAGTGCACACACTCTGGCATCTCGCGAGGCAAGCAGATAGCTCTGGTCACAGAACTTCGTTTTACTTCAAGTCAGAGCGCAGCCAACGCTACGAGCTATCGGGGCCAATTGAGAAGCATCAAAAGTGCAATGTTGTCCATCTTTCTGTATGTGAGCTATCAGCAGCTAAACCAATCGAGCACACTGAACACTCATTCAGCCTGTGCTTCTGTACTTGTACGTCATCTAGACTTTGACTGCGTTTCAACTTGGGCGTGACACGAAGTATACTGCTTCGGTGCCACTTTACCGCTCAAAGTTAATTTGTACGCTCACTTAGACATGCACTCGTGCAATACCTCCTAAGAGACAAGACCTGCGCATCATGACGCCGTCAGTGGATCCCTGACCCGCGTGCAACCGTCGTGCATGTTGTGAGATGCTGCAAGACACGCAGGCGGTGACACCGACACAAGGTAGACGGTGCTGTGTGGATCTCCTGGCCCTTAAGGCAACAAATGACATAGACGTGCAATCTAGACGCACTACAGCCCACCTGCTGCAATGACGCCACCTGCTCGTCCGTGGCCGTGCCCCCCGTGGCCGTCTGCTGCCCCGCGAGTAGCTGCATACACGTGGTGAGCTCCAGCTTGAGGGACGAGATCTCAGTGGCCAGCTGTTGCTCCTGCACCGACGCCTCCCTCTGCACCTGCTCCCGGCTGCGCAGTGCCTCCTCCAGGCGCCCCGACAGCAGGCGGATCAGGTCCTCCCGCCGGGCCAGCTCCCGCTGCATCTCGCCGATCTGTGTGATGGATGCAACGTCTGCAGTTGGGCGAGTCGGTGTACGTATGTTGCCTGCAGCGCGTCTCCGACTGGTGCCTGCCGCCATCCTGACCACGGCAAATCGGCAGAGGCATACACGGCAGATGCCTATTCTGCCGTGGTTCGCTCTCGGTTGGACGGATGGCGGAAGCTTATTTAGCGGCGAGTTATAAAGCTGCGACACCTTCTTTCGCTCGCTCTTTTGCCAGAACTCCAACGTCCAACTGCCAGGATCACGACGTCTAACAGCGAGCTGTGTTGGCTCCTGCGACGTCATTTGCTGCCGTTACGAGTATACCTTTGACGCGTGGGCGGGATAGGACGGTTCACACGCCAGTTGCAGACGGGCTCCAAACACCGTCGTGCATGCTCCGAGGAAAATAAAACGGCAGAAAAACGACAAGTAGAAGGGACTAATAGACACTGCGCTGTATCCGTGCATCTCTTCTACTTGTTCCCACGTCTCTTTTGCGCCACTTTATTTTTCTTGCAGGTGGAAGCTAAACGAGTTACCACTGGAACGGGGCTCCTCAGAGGGTGCCCACGGGTTTCGGGAGCACCCAAATTCAGACTATTGTCCCCTCACGTAACTGAAGTTTTCTCTTTGTATTTTTTTTTTTATAAGCGTAATTTAAGCTTTTTTGTGGCACAAAGAACATACCTCTGACTGGTGTGTTGACCACACATTTATTTTTGTACTCTCGATTTCGGGCTTGCGAGGTTACAATGGTGCGAAGTTGCGGACAACGGTGGTCCTGCCAGCCGCAAATTGAACCGACTGATTATAGAGGCAGTCGTCAGGCCATCTGCCGTCGACACGCTATTCTTGCTTACTGAAATCGTACTTCCTAACGAGGAGTCACCAGATGTTACGACCCAATATTTATCTCGGTTTGATGCTGGAAGCTTCAACTCGTACGTCGAGACATTGTCTGCACTTTGCTGCATTATTAGGGTTATGGTGGAGTGAAGGCTGTGAGAATTGGTCAGAGCTAGAGCGACCGTCCATAGCGTTGGTTTCCCTCCTACTTTGAGGCCAAACAAATAGTAGCAGCTTGTTCAGAGCACGGGAGTAACGGGACGTGTGAGCCTTTTACCTTCCTTTTGTGCTTGCTAAGTGCTTCATTGACGGAGGTATCGCTTGATTTGGCCGATGGCATTCGGTCCTAGACGGAAAAAGAACGGAGTAAGATATGAGAGCAAAGGCACAAAACCCTCGTCTTGTTGTTACGAGAGTAAATTTATAGGTCACTGGGTTGAGTATAAGGGACAATTACAAAAAAAAAAAAAAATCATGTTTAGTGGACTAATTTTTTAGGCATCAATTATGTATGAACACTTTCTCAAAAATATCGAACAGTCATTCGTAACCAGCCTAAGTGGAAAGGCAGAAAATTATATCTTATTAGTGGGTGTTCGCTGAACAACTATGACTCCTGATAATAATGTAGAAATAGCACAAAAAACACAGACTGAGTAGAAGAAACACGCAAACAGGATGAACGCTGTCACAACTGAAGTTTTTACTACTTGAAACAAAAAGGACAAAAAAGGAAGGACGAAACCAAACAGGCACTATCAGTCAGACATCTGTCGAAACTCTTGCCCTATCACCCCCATAGCCGTCACATCGTTATGCGGCCACCTCTTTCTCGAATGCGCAAAAATTTAATTTCTTTTTCGGAAAGCGCTATTGACGTTTCACTTACGCACTGATCCCTTGGAATGACAATGTGAAAAGCCTCGAGCAGTTTTTGCCTACCAATTATGTGTCCATCACCAAACATGCATCACCTTTTTGGGCAGGTCTGACGAGAAAGAAACCTCCGAGCTGCCATAGCTGTTGTTCAGGCCAGCATCCATCCCATTGCTGATGCTCTCATTCGAAGCAGGCTGGAAGACAGGAACAAAGGTGCAAACGACAACTTATAAAAAGATCAAGCCCCTTTTCCTTCTATGAAAGGTCTCTTTCCATAATCATTGAACTGCCAATTACCTGCACTGAATTTGCACTATTACACCTAGTACAAATAAAGAAAAGAGAAAAGCTTCCTGGTAAGAAAAGAAACAATAAATGTTTGCAAAAATATTTCTATCTTGGAAATATCTTATGAGTCATTTCATAATCTGACTAAAACTTTGATAAAGCATCAAATACATATCAGATGGCCTTAGTTCCATACATTACCATTAATATTAAAACATTGAAATTATTACCCACATTGTATGAAGTATGCTAATAAAACTCCGAAGCTTGCAACCAGGTTAAATAGCCGAATTTGGCAAGTTTTAATGGCTGCGCAATATCCAAAGGAATGGGCAACTATGTAGTCATACTAAAACGTTTCTTGCACAATAGTAATGACCATGACACATTGTGTCACATAAACTTTGGGTGCACCAAGTTTGCCTCGAGTGGTTAACCATTGTGTTGCTTAAACAGGTGCCTCATAAGGTTTTTATGAGCCTGTCTTACGTATTGTTGCTAGGTCACTGATAATTAGGCCCACAACATAAAGAATGAATCGAAAAGCCCTACCTTTTGGCAGTAATTGGGTGAGGCAGAAGATGCAGCACTGGACTGACTAGTGTTGAAGCTCACGCTCTCGCTCGATGCAGGCTGAGACACCTAGAAACACCCACACAAAAAAGACAGGAGAAAATATCAGACACAAGCTTGTACTTCAACTAACAAGATATTTTCTAAAAAATATAACACAAGTATATGGTACTTTAACTACAGTCGAGTCCGGTTATATCACACTCTGGTATTTCAAATTAATGTTTATATCAAACAGCCCAAACACCCCCTTGAAAATCACGTGTAATACTATAAAGCGTTGTCTTTTTTTATCGAACTCCCATGGCGCATCCGTTGCTTTTCCCGCGATCCGATTGCGCCGGTGGCGAGCACATCGCTTGCGTTGCGGGGCTGGCAGACCGCCAAGCCAGCATACACGCGGTAAAAGAACAAAAACAGCAACATTAAACAGTTAAAAAAAAAAAAAAAAAGGTGGGTGCTGGCAAAAGCAAGGTGAAGTGCACGTGCGCCTGCGTAGGGAAGCAGGCAGTAGCTTGCGCCCTTTCCCCGAACACTGCTGATGCTGCGCGACCCCCTAACCCCCCCCCCCCCCCCCCCCCCCAAAAAAAAAAAAAAAAAAGAAAAAAAGAAAAAGTTCTTTGGCAAGTCGAGTACTGACAACAGTTGTGCAACCGCACTTCGAACGCCGTTTACCTTTCCCGTTTGCCGTTATTGCTTTGCCTGTTTGTTTGTTTTTTTTGCCCTTTTTTTTTTTTTTTTGCTTGAATTTAGTGAGCTTCTTTTTTTGTTTTACGCGTCTCACTTTCCCGTTTTTCTTTAATTTTTTATTATTATGTTCGTGTTTTCTCGTTTATGCTGTGTGGAGGTCCCGGCCAGGAGCGCGTGTATGCGCAGCGGTGTTTGCGTTTTCCGCCAACTACGCTCTACTGTACTTGGATGCTCTATTTGGTAAGCTCCCGTTTGTCGCGACCTTCGGTATTAGCAAAGACGCCAGGAAATTTCAACTCAAGCTTAACTTAACATACTTTTTTTTTATATCAACTTATTGATATATAACTATTTTACGATCCCTTTGAATTCGATATATTCGAGTTCAACAACTCAGTACTAAAAAAAAAAAAAGTATCGATGTAAAAGTTTAGAACATTATTCAAACATTACCATTCAGCCAGCGGGATTCTGATACTGAACCGCAAGACTAAGTTGGTAAATTTTGTCATGTACAAAAGATGCACTGCAAACTATGTTCCCTTTTAAGTAGAATTGTTCTGCAATGCAGAAATTTGGTTTACTAAGTATAAGATAAACAGAGCTTAACAAAAACATCTACAAAAAAAAAAAAAAAGAACCTTTGGAAAGGTTGATGGCTTGCAGCACCCATGGGCCAGTGCACTTTTAATTTGATGTACTAACATTTGATAGGTACCAGATCACAGTCAACAAAATATTGCGTAGCATAGCATAAAAAGCGTAAAATTGTTGAATAAGAGCTGGAAAAACGCTCTGAGGGTGAACTCAACCAAGGGCGCACACTGCCCTTGGTTGAGGTTGTTAAAAATGAGTGGGCATAATCGAGATATGCAGCCAACTACAGCGCACAAGAACCATTCACACTCAAACACGCACACCAGTAAAAATGAATAACTCACTCAGTGCTGACTATCAACTCCGTGTTGATAGTCAGTGCTTACTATCCACTCAGCCAACAGATCGCTCTGATCGTGATTCAGAGTCCACCAGTAGAAGATGCGGGCAATAAATAATAAAAACAAAACAAGCAACTAACGAAGTCCTCATTTCAAGGAACGTCGAGAAATGCGTGTCAAACTTCTTCGGCGTTGCAGCTTTCGCCAGGTTTTTCCGCCAACTCGAATGCCAATCAATTTGATTGGCGCCGGCACTAAACTGAGCGAAAAGCTCAAAGGAACCCACCTTCCCAGTTGTTTTGAATTGGGTGATTTAGCGGATCGAGTTAGCGAAAGTCATGAATTTGACAACGCTTCTAACAGTTTGCTGTATGCATAATTAATTCCAAGGTTCCCATTCACCACAATATGCCACGCACATATAATTCTTTCGTTTTTATGGCAGTCCAGTTCATTGCTTCCTGTCATGTCTTTTAGAAATGAGCTAAGCGGGGATGAAGTCGCCGAATGGGTGGATACTAGTTGCTAAACCCTTAGTATCAGGCGGTAGATTGCCCCACTGAGCTCCTCCACTTCACCAGTTGCTAGGCTGCAGTTTTGACAGTGTTTAGCAACGGCACCCTGGCAGGTGGCCACGGGACAGTACCACGGCTCAACGGCACGTAAAGTGCCGCACCGTGGCGATGGACGCAATGGGGCTACATCCAGGTACAGGAGGGCGCTTGGGGCGCCACCCAGAAGATGAATAGAGAAAACGGTAGTTCAGTCGTCACCAAGTCACGCGGCCTAACTCCACGCCGCGACTGCATTTTGCGTTTTTTTTTTCAGAGTAACTTGAGCATAAAAATAAAATAAAAACATATATTATATATATGTATGTATATGTATATATACTTTTTTTCATATTAATCTTTTTGTGCTTCTCCAGCAGTTTCCGTTCTTGCACTGAAGGATGCAAACTTCAACAGGTGGTTTTGCACAAAAACGCAAACGAAAACAGTCGTTTTTTTTTTTTTGTTTTTTTTTCGCGTACATCACAAGATAACGCTTTTTTTTTTCTTCCGGCTTTTTACGATGTTTTTAATACCGGGCGGGTCCACCGCTTGTACAGGCGAGAGACGCCGGGAACTTGGCATCGTACGAAAGTGACGCGTCGGCGGAACGCACGCGCATGTTCAAAGCACGTAAATAACCGGAAAGGCGGGCAGAAGCGTTACGCAAACGAGGGACAAAATTCGGGTGCTCGCAAAGACGCACACACGCACGTGCGGGCGCGTGCAAGTACGTGCGTGCGCCTATTTGTGAGCACTAGGTTGCGTTCCTCGTCCCTTTGTCTAAACCAGATGACATGCTTCCAACTAAAAAAAAAAAAAAAAAAGATGGGACGTAATCGTTATTTTCCGCGATGGTGACCTCACACACGCGATTTTTTTATTTCAGGCGGTGTCACCGGTGCCTGATACTCCGCCAGCCCTCTGCTCTTGCATCGTATCGAAACCGGGCGCCGTTAATATCGGATTTACACGAACAATTATACTCAAACTACCTATTGAGAGATTTAGTGGATTGTTAGGACACCTCGGATAACAATGCTATGCACGCGCAAAGACGCCAGCGGATAATAATGCCATGCACACGCAAAGACGCCAGCAGCGCAAGGGCAAGAAATCCGTCGACGAGAGATGATCCATTCCACAATATCGAGGTAAAACAAATATATCACTCGAGGGATATCGAGTGCCACGCGGCGACGCCGATACTGTAATGTCGAAGTCAACGTGGACAATCTTGTATCGCGTACAAAGAACGACGAGAGAAGGATTTCGCAACCCTTCGAGACTTTCTCGGGTTTTCTCCGCAATGAAACTCGAGAGCGTTCGTGCTTACTTTAAAGGAGCCGCTAGCAACCCCGTTACACCACGGCTTACATCATTCACGCCCATTCTTGCGCGCATCTCGTTAGAGTCGACGAGTGTACAAACTGCAAGAACGAATTTCAGCGCAAAAACGAGGATTCCGACGAACAAGAACAAGTACGATATACAATAGGGTTTAAACGCACGAAGGCGGGTTGTACGCGACCTAAACGCGTGATTGATTACGTCCTGTTTCTACTGATAAGAGCCAATACTATACTTGCGAACGACTTCAGGGCTTCCAGAGGTCAAGGACAGTCGCGAAATCGCCACGGACAAGGGCGACCAAATTGACTGACACCAAGGGCGACCGAATTCTCTGACGCCCGCACGGAAAAGATACGACTAAAGCACGCATGGGTCACAAGACGGGACACCATCTGGAAGGGAGTCGGGTTTTTGACGGTCACGATCTTCTTCAATTAGGGTTACATCTTAGTTCGGAACAAGTGCGCCCCAAAGTGGATCATCGCAGACCCGATTCACGAGAAGAGAGATCCGACTGATCCGAGTTATATTAAAGCATTTTTTGGAGCAGCCAAAAGTCCACTTTGGAACAACAAAAAGTACTTTTGGAGCAAAAGCATACATTTTATTTTCATTCGTACCAGTGCGAATTCCATGTTAGGGGTTCTGCGTTTACGTCTACTTTTCCTTTCTGCTATTGTGCAATCTTTTGATGGCATCAACAGCATGGCAGGTTCGATTCCCTCGCTAGCAGTGTAATTGCGCGTAGAAACACAAAGCACGATAACAAGATGCTCATTGACGAATGGCAGTACGAACTGTCGTGCGTGGTTATTTTAGGTATGAAACCTAACATAAACCAAATAATTTATTCCACAGAAATAACGTTAGAATACAATAACTTCGAGCACCCAAATTGGCGTTTTCATTAAGTTCTAAAGTTTGTAATAAAACTGCAGTTTTTAAGTTAGATAGAAAAACGAAGGTTTTATCATTTGATCAAGAACATCAATGACATTTGACAAGCAGAACTTTACGATAACAATAGTCGGCGTGTGAACGATAAAAATGTTTTCTTAAAACGAACTCATTCAGGTTATTTCCAGGCTTGAGTAAACTGCTCCAGCAAATTTAGTTTAAATTTATTGTATTCCGTGCCATCGAAAGGATGGAACCTCTATAAAAGTAATAACTAGATTTGACATAAAAAAAAAAAACAAAAAAAAAAACAAGAAAAACATAAAGAGCAGTTTATAAAAGTTTCCTCGCATTACTCAAGTATCCTTGATGAATCTCAAATATGAGAAAGATATCGTCAGAATATCGCAGTTATTAAAAAACTTGTGACGTCTCACCCAGGAGGACTGTTTTCCCCTTAGCGCGCAGGTGCGCAGCGGCGAAGCAAGATACGAAAACTTCCGATGTCTACTACGCGGTTGTCACTTCACTGCAGTACACCACTGCGGGGTGAGGGCGCACTCATCGATGCTAGCTATCCAGTTAAAAAAGACAACGAACATGAGAAATATTGCGAAACTTCCAAGCACTGCCAATATTCGAAGCAGAGATCAAGTCGAATACAATGTTATTTGAAACGAGAATCGAAAGTTTTGTAAATTCGCACAAGCCTACCGTAACGATCCGGCCGTGCCTGGGGGCCTGATTTATTATATCTTTAACATTAACAAAGTGAATATAATATTTGACGCAATGTTGCGCTGCAGATTTCTCATATTTTGGCGAAATATAGCAGGATGTGGCAGGGTAAGCGCTTTGGCGCAAATGGCGCACCGATTATACCACTGCAAAAGTGTCACGTGACAGCCAAGACAGCGATACCAGGACACGCGTGATAGACTCCGGGCAGTCCTGGATTGACTGAGTTGGCCCACAGAGTCATGCTCCTGCATTCCACTTTGGAAGGGACCCGAGCGTGGTCAAACGAACTTTGCGGAAGCTCACTGCGTGGTCATGAAGTCCGACGCCAAGAACAGTACAAAGAGGGAGGGGACAGGAGGTCAAATGTACACGTACGACCTATGACAAAATAGTCGTTTATAACGCTGACAAAAGTTTTTCGATCCACGAGAAAAAGAATAATGCGCGAAAAAATAGGGAAATATGCGAGACCGTCAAGCGTTCCACGGTCACCCGGTAGGTGGCGCCAGTGTGTGATCCGTTGCCCGTTTCGATAGGGATTAACATTTTGCCGGCGTGCGGTAGTGCATCACTACCGCGTGGAGCACTAAAGTCATGCAGTGCATCACTACCGCGTGATGCAACTCGAAAGACCCCAGGCTAGCAGAGGTATGTATATACTGCACTGTCCGGATTCCTATTCTACAGCGACAACCAGTGTCGCCAAACCTCAAAGGCAGGTCGGCCTTGCGCCGTCTAACCGCAACTGCGTTCCGATGCGGCCATGAACGCGCCCACTAATAATAATAATGATAATAAAAAAAAAGAAAAAAAAAGACAGTTGAGTTTAGGAGAGTACATTTGAAAAACGGGGATGAGAGGAAAGAAAATAATATGCAACCCGGATCCGTCGACCAAGCCTTGCATCACCTGCCCTTGCCTTTCGTTGCTTTAATCTTTGGCGTCACTCTTCATGAGGGCTCATAGCCAAATTATGCCTGCCTCGTTTGTTTAGGTTCCGCGCAGAGGTTTTCCCGGTCTCGCCCATGACAGAAGCTATAGGCAAATGTGTCTAGACACTGACGACGAGGAAAACAAGGTTACGCAACCAAGGCCTAAGCGATATGTCAGCGACTGGTTCATAAAATGCGGTACTTTACATAAGATAGGTTCTTCGTTTTCGGGTTTGATATTTTTCGAAAATCGGAAGGTAAAAATAAAGCGCTATTTTTTTTTTTTTTTTTTTTCAGGTTGATAAATGGGGAGAAACCGGGTCTTTCTGATGCCATTAGGAAATCGGGTTTTCTCGGGTCTTATTTATGAATGACAAGTACCTGAAATGTGTTATTTACACGAACAAAAGTCAACGAAGTATATGATATAGCAATGGTGCTCGATACTACAATATATTTCCGCCTTCCGACTCATTCTGAAGCGAATATATGCGGAGGTAACGCAAGTCGAAGAAGCTTGTTACCATCAAACGAGTGACCGAGAAAGCAGTTATGAAAGAGATCCAGAATTCTCCTTATTTTCCATAAATCCAGCTGATTTCAAGACCGGTTTTCGGGGAAAAATCAGGTTTAACCCGATTTCCATAAAAAGACTGTTCGGGATGCAAAAATCGCGTAATATCGGGTTTTACCCAAAACCGAAGAACCCTACATATAACAGTAACCCTCTGCACCGAACCTCAAGTCTTGCAGTGCATTTGTAACTGCGGCCTGAGGACTAGCGGCATGCAAGCGGTCACACGACAGTCCATCGGAGACAGCACGCGCGCCTGCTGGCTCGTACGGAAACCACTCCCTAGCTCGCAACAGGACAAATAAAGCATACTGAAAATGAAGGTGATCGCTCGAAACAGAGAACAAAAATAACACTAAAAACAGCAACAACAACAACAACAACAACAAGGAAGGTATTAGCCACAGGCTTTATGGCCATCAACACCGCACCGTGGGCCGCTAAAGCCTTCCCCGTAGTAAGTTGACGTGAGGACCGTTATTCACTCCGGGAAACGACGTACGCACCCCAGGCACGGGGGAAACAGACGGGCACGCCAGCGCGGACATCCGCTACAAGACGGCTTACCCGTCAGGAGCAGATGTGGCTCTCGACGCCTTCGCCGTATCACCTGGCCATATACAAACGTTTCCTCCGTTCCCTAAATTGGGATCCACACGGGTCGTCAAAGTTTCTCGTCTTCGGCGGGGGAAAACATAAAGCACCAGCGTCGACTGTCAACAGGGCCGGAATCGAATATCCGACGCACGTCCCCCTCGTCCGGGCCCAAAGCGCCCACTGTCGGGGCCGGGGACCACATCGTCGCCGTCTTTTTTTTCCTCGAGAAGCGCCCGGCTTTCGAGGGTCCGTTATTATTAGTGCATCCGAGCACCGAGCGGGGAACGGAGGGGCTTTGACAGTGCCTTCCCCCTTCTCGTCGTCTTGGTCGTTCCGGTGTTCGGGGGGAAGCTATTTCCGGAGACAGTGCCGCGCGCGACGCCGCCGACCGGCCAACAGCACGCCCATGTGGTGCGGGGAGGATGAGCTAGCAAGAGCCACGCGCCACTGAACACCTTACGGGGGCCAAGTTTATACGAGAAGCGGGGCGTCGGAAGAGCGGGTCAACGGATCTTAATGCGAAGAAAAACGAGGCAGCATCGAAATGGGCTATAGTCCTCGAAACGAAGCCTTTGGACAATTTTGCGTAGAAAGCACGACGGAAAGGTGGACTTGGTAGTACATCGCTTTCGCTGTACCAATCTTAGTGTTAACGGTATTCCTCGAAATCGGCGATTGTCACTGACAGAATGAGAAAGGCAGGGCGCGTCTTTCGAACGCCCGACCTCCAGCACGCGCTCCGTGCCTTCCGTCGTGCTTTGGCTGAGCGCGCGCGATCGAAGTCCTGGGACAACCTCCTGCCTGCCGTTCTCACCCAATGGTCAGTGACTCCTCTTTGCAGTTCACACTGAGAGCGAGGAGAAGGATGAACTGCAAACAGAGACATCTTTGCGTTCTTGACATCATGCGATGATGCAGATGCGTTCATAAATGTTAAAAACGTTTAAACGGCGCTCCTTTGTTCCGATTGGTCGTGGCAAGTATAAATAAAAAGAAAGGGCAACCCGCGTGAGTAAGCCTTCCTTGGCATTATTACATAATGAGGTCCTGATCCCTCGTTGTCATCTACGGTCACCGACTTATCTCAGCTAAGAGTGCGCTGTCACGAGCTTGAGGGCAGAACGCACCGGTCTAACTTTCTTTTCTTTCGCTTCCGCGATGCTGATTGCTGATAAAGAGGCTTGGGCTCAATCGAAAGAAAACTGTCCACGAGGTGTGCCTCGAAAAGTGGGTTTAGAGCTTGCCCATAAGTGACCATCAGGCAAAGATCACTTTAGTCACCAAGAATTAAATAAAGACAGTTAAACAACGAAGTCGTGTACGTGTCTCCCTTGCAATCATTTGTAAATCGTATAGATGTCGTAAAGATAACAGCTTCGCTGGTCCTTTACCTTCACGTGAAGTGGATGGGCTCCACAATTTTTTGTCTGTACTTTGTTTCAGCCTTACCGCTCATTCACACTGGAAGCGGATCCGCGTTCGCAAAGCGGTTGCGAACGCGCGGTTGTATAAAGATCCAGTACAATTGCACGCGCACTCGATCAGTGCGCGTGCAATTGCACTGAACCTTTATACAACCGCGTTCGCAACCGCTTTGCGAACGCGGATCCGCTTCCAGTGCGAATGAGCGGTAAGTCCGCCCGCAGCCGACAGCATAGGATCGGCCGGAGTCGATCGAAGATCGCCAAAGATGCATCGTCACGACGACGCTAGTCGTCTCTGCGCGTTTGTCACCGCGTCGCGATCGCGCGCTTTTCGTCGTCCGCGATGGGTTTAGCCGACGACGGCAAGCGCCCAACAAAGACGACGAGGGTCGTGTCGATTCACCCTTGGAGCAGCTCAATTGTCTACGTCGAATTCTAACGCCGGCTGCGGCAACCGCGCGCGGGCGCACTGCTTGCGGGTCCCGGAGGCACTCACGTTGGCGTCGCTGGTGGGACTGAGCGACAGGGTCGGCGTCGAGGCGCCCCGGTGGCCGGGCCCTCCTCCGTCGCCCTGAACGTCGTCCGCCGACGGCGTCAGCGAAGCTCCCTCGGCGACCGGCGACGGCAGCTGTTGCTGGGAGCGCCGCTGGAGTCGCTTCCGCTTCTCGGCGAACTGCACACAGCAACGCAAAAGACACCGTCCAGCAACCGCGTGACAATCGACACGCTCAGCTGTTTCTCTCCTTCGAGATATACGGGTGTGCCTCCACCGCGTTATTTGCGTACAGTGTCGTGAAAGGGGTACAGGAGCGGGTGCGTAGCTCTGCGGAATACTTGGCGCGAAGACCCGGAAAGCGCTCGATACATACAGAGCCATCTGTTCGATCCCGTGACCCTTGCAACGTTACGGAGAACTCATCGGGTCGAATTTGGAGTCATCGGATGACGTCAGAGCGTCAAATACGTTTGGTTGTCGCTTACCATTACGGTGGAGCTTTATGATTACTTTGAGCATAGGTTGGCAAAGGACGAAAGCTACGGCCTCCGTGAACAAATTAGAGTGACGGAGCGGCGCACGTGATCACAGCTCTAAACGGGAGTGCGCTCGGGGAATGTGTCGATCGCGCCTCGCTTCGACTCGCTCATTGGCTCACTGAGGCCGTGACCTTCACACTTCGTCGACATAAGTTGAAGGGGGATATATTTGTTTTTTCGATCCGCTACAAAATGCAAATCGGTCAATCATAGTTAGTGGTGTCGCTTGAGGGACTCCGAACCATGAGGTATCTCGATGCTATATGGACCGATCTTTTCTAAGCAGCGACACAACCAAAACGCATATATGACACACGCACATTTTGCGAATAAAGCACGGCGTCCTTCCAGCTCGTATTCTTTTATTTCTAAAAGCTGCACCGTCGTGTTGGCGTCGCATCAAAAGATGTCACTATATACTTGTATACGAAGCACAAAATGCGCCATCTACCAAGGAACAAAGTAAGATACACTGGTTCGAACTTCGCAGCATACCACGCGAGGGAAAGCCGCTCGTCGCGGTTCGCCCAAGTGCGCCGCCGACAACAATTAACAAACGCGACGATGCACGACAAATCGATCCACGGGATTTGCTGGCCCCCATCTTGATGTGTGACCACACACACACAGACACACACACACAGACAGACACACACACACACACACAAAAAAAAAAGAAAAACAAAAAACGATACGCCGGCTGTCATTAGGGAGTTTTAGTAGATCGTTTTCATAGACCCGCTACCGCTACGAGCGCGCGCTTCAGAGCATGCATCTAAGCGGCAGCGCGAGCTCCCGCTACGATTAGCGTGGCCTGAAAACACGATCTACTAAAACTCTCTATTAAAGAGGGGCGCGATACGAGGAAGCGCACCCGAACGTCGACGCAACACTGGCGTTGAATCTGTGCACCGCGGCCTTCGATGGGTGACATAGAGCCCCCCGCACTAGACGGCCTCGTTATCCAAGAGGTGTTGACTGACGTCGGAAACGATTCAATGGATGGCAGAAAATGCCCAAAGGGATAGGTCAATTCTGTCTGACGTGGCGTACAATTATCGCAGTTTCAGGAGTTTCGTTTAGCACGCAATCGGTCACAATGATTCCGAGACCTGTCATCTGGCATGCAGCCAAGCCCGAGGAGTAAGCGTCCTTAATTAGCAAAAAAAGAAAAAAAAAAGCGTACACGATGAAAGATGGGACGTATATCTGTGTGCGAACGGCAGGTTAACTCGATTAGCACGTTCGTGCCGCCCCTGTTCCCCACTTCAATCTCGCGTATTTATATCATCGCCTTTCCTTTGTTTTAAAAGAAAGAAAGAGAAAAAAAAAAAAAAAAAGATCATCCATTTGCGATGACACTGTCGCGCTATGCACATGCGAACACCCAATCGTAACGTCGTTCACATTTTTATTTTTTTAATTTTAGCCAGTTGGTGGTGATTTGTTGAGGAAGGAAACGGAACTTTTGCCCTTTTCATTTTTGTATGGAAAACATTCACTCCACATACACCGCTCGATCGATCGCCTCTACGACGCCACGAAGGATAGGGTGGCCCGTCACCGGGCGCAGCCGTAAGGCTTCCTAAGCTGACAGTACGATGAAAGCTACGTGCTCCTCTGAATCAGTCATGCGTCCGTCTTTCGCCAGGTGATCACGATCCCACCCATGCCCATCAACAGCGAGAGAGGGGGTCAGGTGACGAAAAGGAAGGGGTTTGAATGGTCCGCCGAGGGCTGAAAACGGAGCATACAGACGCCCCCCCAAACAATCGCGACGAGGGGGTGCTCAAACGGAAACTCGACTGCCACGCTCCATGGGCCACACACGAGGAAACAAACAATTGCGGGTTGGTCTCGTCGTGGTCACGCCACAGTGGGCGCCGCGGCGGTGCACCAAACCGCAGAAGGCACGCGCGTGCGAGCTGACGGCGGCACGAAATGCGAGCGATTGCGACGTTGCTGCGTGCACTTGCATGCCGTCACGCGTCGACAGGTTTCGACGTGGAAGGGAGAGTTGGTGCGACGTCATTGGAGGTAGGTTACGCGACTTCAGGGGGCAAAGAACAACACAAAAAGAGAAGGTCAAATTTTTCCTTTTATTTTTAAATCAAAAGTTTCGCGAAGGAAGTGAATGTCGGGACGCGCTACCAACCATCACCGATATAATTATTTATTCTTTTACTGCGAATTATGAGCTCGGTTTCGCCGCTGACGAGGTGTGCTGAACCATGCTCGAGCCTAAGATATTGTATTTTGCTGAACTTGGCCATACAAAACTCTCCCCACCCCCATCCCAGGGTCCATTCTCCCCTTTTCCCGCTAAGTATTCAAAAATAAAAAAAGGAAGAAAGAAAACGGTTTTATTTCTGTACCCAAGCATCTCTTTATCTTTTTTCTACATTCTGTTTATTCAATCAATCAATAAATCAATCAATCAATAAATCAATCAAGTAATATGTACACGCCCCAAAACCACTACGTACTATCCCGAGAGATACCCCAACCCCGAAAGGTAACCCGCCCCTATTTTTGGCTCGATTTGCTATTTCCTTTTTAACACCGAAAGATAGCCCCCTCCCAGTAATTGTAGTGTTCAGGTCAATGATGATCCGCTACGTAATTGCGGCCAGTTAACTATATTACTGACTGGGAAGTACATGCCATCTTTGCTTCATTCGCCGCAATAATAAGTTTGGCTGAAAAACATGATGTAAAAATAGTGTTTTTTTAATTTTTTTCTTCCAGCTTTTTTGTTTATTGTACACCGAAAGTTAGCCCACGCCTTATGTTCACCCGATTTGCTCTCGATTTTAGGTGGGCTATCTCTCGGGATATTACGGAACTCGTTTTATCCAGTGCGTCGAGTAAACGAGTCCGACTACCTATAGCCTATTCCATCTTCCAAAAGCCGCAACCACGACACCCCAGCGCGAGTGCTTCCCGGCAAGACACGCCGACCTGCCGCACGCTTGTTTTCCGGTTATTGCCGCTCACCAGAGCTGATTTAACCTTTGGACGGTCGTCGCCGTACATGTACCGCGATGATCACACGCTTGAAAGTTGAAAGTGCCGGCCTAAACGCGAAACTGCGCGCACCGCGAAAGGTGTTGCTATTTGGTATGTCTTTAGCGAACTATAAAGGTTATCTTCGCACGGTGTTTCGCTTTACCGAGCTATATATATTTATTGTTTCCAAATTGGACGCTTCGCGCACGTGATGCCCACTTCACATATCGGCCGCTCTAGTGGCAATGGCTCTTCTGGTAAAGTACCTCCAGTTAGGAATCGGAAGCAGCTGGAATGTCGCGGAAGCAGACGCGCCAAAATGAAACAAAATGGAAGAAATGCAACAACTTCTCGCCTGCACTATTTTTATTCGATGCTTCTAAACCTAAACAGCTTGCATGCGCTGTACGTGCTCCCGCTAGATAATAATAATAATAATAATAATAATAATAATAATAATAATAATAATAATAAAATACCAGGCGGTGTTTTTCAGTCGCGCACCAGTCACCTAGCTATGTTTGGAGATTTGTGTTTGTCCCTTGTCCCTCTTGTTCCCCTTCTCCAGGGATTATTTTCGTCTTGTCCAACTGGCCTGCACCTTTGCATTAATTGCATTATCAGCAGTGACTTCTTTGGTAACAAAACCCGACCAATGAAAAACATCGGTTAAAAGGTCAAAGTAGTAAATTATAAGTCTGGCTTAGAGGCACCAAACGCAGCCGGTCGGGGAAATATATATATATAAAACGACAGCTACAGCAACGAGGAAAGAGAATGCGTAGCAAATTGTGGGCAATTGGGTTGCACGTTAAACGTGTGGCGTCTATACGCTCTTCCTCGGTTCGTTTAGGGACTGGCTTAAAGGGGTAGTGAAACGAAATTTTAGCGCCGATCTTGTTGCATAAATATGGGCTAGGGACAGGCACCACCTCGGAAATATAAATATTGCGCTGTAAAACACAGGAGAACTAATTTTAAACATAATTAAACGATTTCAAATTCTCATCTGGTGGATGGGGGGAAGTTCTCGTGACATCACTTGTGCCAAAATAGCAGCGCCGTTCTGCGGCAATACGGCGTGCCGGCAGAATTCGCCTAGGCCTGAACGCATTTGCAAAGCCTTGGCGGAGAAAGCCAAAGCGTAGTTGGCCACAGTGAGCTCGTTCTCGTTGCGGCTCTTTGCACGACACGACCCGAGCATGCTTCTGGCACGGCCGGTATTAGTTGCTGCGAGTCGCGAGCCGACGTTAAAAAGGATATGTTTGAACTACGAGGGTGTCAGCAAGAGCCACGCAAATACCTGCTCACACCCGGAGCGGACACGCGCGTTTGATCGAAGTGCTGGATTCGTTCTGTTAGACCGCGTTTCGGTAAGCGCTTCTGGACCGATCTTTTACGATTGCAACTCGATACTGACATGACACTCGGCAAAGAAAGGTTAGACCGACATCGCGTACCTCCCACGAACTGCTATAGCTCGACAGTGACGTAGCGTCAAGTCAGAATAAAAATGGCATACTAATAACAGAGTGTACATACATACCGAGTTGCGAAGGTAATCCGTATGGCGTTTATTTGAGCTCTATATCACACAAAACAAAAAGATAGAATCAATGAAAGTCCCTTTTCGACGACAGCGTTCGTCACCGCTGTCTCGGAAAACAAGGAGATCGAGGTGACAAGGGGAAAATATTGACCCCTGAAATTTAGTTCAGGGATCAAACTACTCATCCGGTAAGGGTCCACAAGGGTCGCGCGGGCATATTCCATTCAGCAGGCCAGCCGGTCATGGACAGACGGTCTTGGCCAAGGACCGCCGGAGCAACGGTGCGCCGAGTCGATGTTGCTGCTAGGCCTACTATATTCTGCCGAGTTCGCTCGGTCGGCAGAATCGTGGCCGTTGTAGCTCTTCTCGTGTGTTTGTGGATCCTGCGTTCTTGATCGTCGTGGTCTGTTTTAAGTACTCCTTCCTTTTTTCTTGCTGGTTGAAGTCGGGATGCACGAGAAGAGCACGTAGAAAAATAAATGTCCGTTGGTGGCCGATACCAAGTAACTGAGCGACGCTGTCGGCCTTGTTGATTTGATCGTAAAAAGTGCGTGAGACAGCTTCGGAGCTGTCGTAGGATTCTGTCGTAACCTGCGCAAAGGTTACGACAATTTCGTTTCGAGAGCACGGGTTTTCTCTCAAATTTGTCGTACGCACTTTTTTCGTCGTGAATTCGCTTTGAGAATCCGGCCTCAGAGCTCTTTTTGTCAGTGCTGCCGTGGTTGCCGACTTGCCGTGGTCCCGTGGTGCAGCGTGCGTGCAGCCCTTGCACATCTCAAACGGCCACGTTGTCACAGGTCGTAAATCGTCGACGCGCCACCAAGTGGCAACGCTCGTAACCACAACATTCACGCCGTAGCCTTTCCCGTCTGGCACAAGTGACGTCACGAATGCGCCCAATATCCCAAGACGCATCGCGCTCTCCGATGGCCGATTTTTGAGCGCGCGCCCAATCGGGCCCATTAGGGTGAAAAATATAGCCATCCGTTCAAAATATAAACGCGTGATTATGATTTATGAATATCATTGATCATATTGAACCTATTTCTGACCATAATAGGTGTATTTCAAGTTTCGCTTCAGTATCCCTTTAACGCGTGGCATGTAGCACACTCGATAGAAATTCCTAGAATGGAGATACCGGCGCAAACCCGGGCTCGAAAACGCGTGAAAGAGCGTCAAGTCGCTAACAGCCGGACGCAGAGCGGATGACCCCGCAGGACTTTTCCCGCCAAATAGCACCTCAAGTCACGGCGATGTGTCCTGACACTCGCTTAATAATCTCAATGGTCGAAGTTCAATGACCGCCTAACGCAAACATTTCTTTTTACTATAGTCTTGTTTCTTTTCCTCTTCCTTGTCACCTCTTCTCCCCTTTTCTCAAAACCCACGAGTCTCGAGCCTCGCTTTTATTCAGGCTGCAACCAAATGCCGAACGCCGAGCCGAATAACATTTCACGTTAAACAAATAAAAGGAAAAAGCGAAGGCTTCAAATCAGAATCCAATCGTTCGGAGAAGACTGATGTTGCGCGTCAAGATCCTAAACTGCGAGGGTGGACGCTAAGGCTGGGAAGGAGGCTTCCCCCACCCAGCTGTCAAACGTGAACGCTCAGGCAGGCGTTCCAAAATAGAGGCGGGCCCGGCATCCAGCAGCCTAGAAGACAACGCCTGGACATGACGTCATCGTTAATGGAGCCCCCGCGACCCGCCCCAGGTGGCACACACACACGCCGAGACGCGCGGGCGGTGACCACTGGTGGTGACGTTTGAGGGAGGTCTTGTCCCGGTGTTGCTCCGTATACGCGGACCTGAGAGAGAGTCGCGACGACACCGACGACGACAACCATCGACGACGACGGACGGCTGGCTAGTTTCGCCAATGGGTCCTGTTCGTTCGAGCCAAAGGACGAGGAATGCTCGCACGCGACGTTTTCAAGGACTCAAAAAAGCGCAAATGCTGTCAGCAAAAAACAAACGCGCCATTAAAAAACCTGCGTTGAGGTTGATAGCATTGCGTGGGTGATATTAATTATGAAGCGCTGGAAGCATTCGCCGAATCAAACAGTCGCTGGCCGGAGGTGCGCCGGTTATTCGCTCTTTCTATAGGTGAGTTGATTTCTAAACTTTAGGCGGCGGGTTTTGGAGTATATTTGCGAGATGAAATCTACGCGCAATCTTCGAGAAAATGTCACCCAGAGCTAAAGGGTTCCGTGTTTTGGGGGGGTTTATTATTCTTCGAATTCCGAAATGTTTTTTCCGGAGTTAATTTTTTTTTCTTCTCACCGATTTGGTGTTTCTTCTGTTTCAATTTTTGGTGTCGGGCGAAATTCGGCGTTTATCGGGGCTTATGTTGAACAAATTTAGGATTCGGGCGTGGGATTCTCCAACCTCGGGGGAAGATGCGCGCGACTCGCGAATATTATGAAAGCCTACACTTGCGCTTTAAATGTGACACTGATCTTTAGAAACTTTGAAACCAGAGCTGAGTCAAAGTTTGTTGCCCCTTCGATCTACAGTTGCACGGAAACTACCTTGACCGCCCTATTTCTCAAAATATAGACCCACATTTTTTTTTAAAATCTTTTTCGGCACAGCTTTTTTTAAAAATTAGAGGGTCAGCCGGTACAGATTTATCAGGCCCCGCACAGAACAAAGAAGGAGAGGACTGTAATAGTACTGAGCGTAATTTCTGAGCCTACCGCGCTGACCCAGGCGCTGCCCCATGGATGGATGGATGAATCCGACTGAGCCCTTTGGATCGGGCGGTAGCTTACGCCACCTAGTCATTTTGTTCTACCATTTAAGTTTAGAATATGAAGCTCGACGCGCGCGCGCTCTGGTGAGAGGCGGTGAAAGTCGACGCGAGCGGCGCAAGTGCCACAATATACTCTGTAACCACGGCACGGAGGCGTGTGACAGACATATGATAATCGAGAGATCTCAACAGGAGTACAAGACCCCAGTTTTGTCTTACCACAGTGTCCGCCATCCTACTGTTTTGCGAAGTTTTCTAGCGACTTTTAGCTCCTGACATCGCCGACATCGTCTGGAAAGTCAGACGATGTCGGCGATCATGCAACAGGGCAACGTATCAACCGGCCAGCGCGGTTGACGAGAAATCTTCGGGAACAACCAAACAGCGTCAAAGCGCGACATCATGGCATTCGTCAACTTCCCGTACGCGTTCTTTCATCGGCTCCAGATGAGGCCAGACCTACCTACACCGTGGGCCAGACTAAAGAGCCATAAAAAGAAACCATGTTAAATAAAAGACCAAACAAAAAAGTAGTAACACTTTTTTTTTTTTTGTTGAACTTGTTGGTTACGGTGAATTGCACTCAGTAATATACGTTTCTTTATTGTGAGTTTCAACTCGCAAGGCACGGACCTTGTCCGATGTGCGTATGATGGCAAAAAGGTGACAAAACGCAAGATGCCTTTCCCTTTTGCTTTAATTTATT
Source organism: Ixodes scapularis (assembly GCF_016920785.2). Classification (NCBI taxonomy): domain Eukaryota; kingdom Metazoa; phylum Arthropoda; class Arachnida; order Ixodida; family Ixodidae; genus Ixodes; species Ixodes scapularis. The sequence goes on along the minus strand of NW_024609880.1, from coordinate 97,722,289 downwards.
TTACTATACTATTATTTTATTTTTATTATTATTATTATTATTTTTTATTTTTTTTTTTTTGGGGGGGGGGGGGGGAGGTGTAGGTTTGTTAGGGAGCTGCGAGCCGCACTTAGGGCCACCGAAGAGCCACACGAGGTTCGCGAGCCGCGGTTTGGCCATCCCTGGGCTACACCAATCAAGTTTAGCAGTGTATGTGTTCGTGGCTGTATGTGCTCAAGCTTTCCACTTCGGTCGGAGACGCTGATATATATATATATTTGTACCATTTTCCTTTCCTCCTACTTGTCTCTAAATATTAAGGTCGACCAATATTTTTTTTTTATTTGTTGAAGCTCACTCGGCGCAGGTGCGGCACAATTCTTAGCAAAAAAATGACATTTTGGCGCAAGATGTAGCAGACTTTCGTTCATGGCACAATTTGGCGCAAAATGACGCAGCACTTTCATGGATTGTCTGGCAATTTGTATAAGCGACTAATAAAGCTTGCGTAACAGCCCACAACAAGCGAGTTTCCGACAGCGGTGCAACGAACCTTACGTCACGCCGCAACGGTAAAGCACAAACACATTCCTGACACTTCCGTCCTAAAAAAAAAAAAAAAAAGGATGCGGCTTGGAGCATTGTGGAACAAATGCGAAAACACTGAACACGCACACAAAATAGAGGGGTATATAATTCACGAGGTGATCACGCGACATTTCCACAATTGTAGCGCACCAACCCGCGTGCCCCTGATGCAAGGCGGTGGCGCTGGTTCTGGAAGTGGACGGATATGCACAGACGTTTTGTTATTCGTAATACCACGTTCCTGCGCATGTATTCGCAACTCCAACGCTCTATAGGTGGCACGGCGGTCGTTCCAAGATGGCGGAAGAGACGGGGATAGATTCTCCGAGATTTCACGTGCGCCTGCTCGCTCACGCTGGTCAGTGCGCTAAAAATGATTGAATTGTCTACAAATGATAAGCGGTTAGGCCAGAATCATACTACAGTGTACGAAGATGTTAATGCGCGGTAGGAAAACGAGCATGCTGATATTTAAAAGTTGCAGAAACCTCGACTTGGGAAGCTTTGTGGTAGGTGAGCGCGTTTTACGCACCGGCCACATCACTGTTTGTGGCAAAATATTTTTGAGGGTGATGAAGATATCGTGTTGGCGCTTTTCCTGGCCATTACAGCCCTAAAAACTGAGCCGCGCACGGTGACCATCAAGCTACGGAATGGCAGCGTTCACAGTACTATGCTGTCCTCAAGTCACAGGCTCGCAACTCGCTGCTCTACCGTCTTGGTTTTAGTATAATGCAACACGTGATCAAACTGTTCTATGGTTATTGATAGTAAGTTTGTTACCGCAGGCTACTGTGCGGCGTAGCATTTCAACCGGTAGCTCGCGCTGCGCCTTTGAGCACAATTTTCAGCGCGCGCCAGGAGCGTTGCCGTGCTCGCAGTAGCCAAAAGTAGCCTGCGGTAACGCCATGCTAAAACTACCCATTAATATAATCTGCGTGTTTAGGGGTTTTATTTGTTGCGCTATGAAAAATAAATGTTGTAATATACTGTACATTTTTTGTACCGTGTTATTTGTAACGTTGCGATCCCCTCGCCAAAACTGCCCATTCTAAGCTCTCGTCACGAACGGCTGGCTAACACAGACGCGCTTACAATGCTTCGAATATTTATTTATTTGCTTTGTAATTGCCTGAACGCAAGTACGCGTAATCTGTCTTTTGAAAGTGCTTGAAATAAATGGTCATGTTCCTTGTAATGGACTTAAAACGCGAACCAATTCCCGATCTGTATTCCTCGACGTTGCGCGTTCAGGTTTCTCCTACTTAGGGGAAATAATAGACTTTTCGTAGACTGTACGCTAGAGCTCCACATTACTAGCGGGAGCGTTTGCCGTCACGCTGAGCACAGATTGAGCTGCCAGCCATGCACAAGACCAGAAATCCACAGCGTGTGCGATATACGAAAAATTCCTTGTGAAATTGTACATCCCGGTCCTTCGTGCAACACTGTTGCAAGGCGGAGCACAAGAATTCATATTTTAACGCGCTCACTTTTTTCTTTAAAACGGCTTCACGCATTGAAGCCGACAGTCCCTGCCACCGTTTCCGCGCCACCGAAGCCGCTGCCGTCCCCGTTTGTATACTGCGCATACAAACAACTGAGCTATCCCGACCGAAAAGTGCGGAGCCTCAATTCGCGAACTGAAAAGACGCATCAGAGCGAAGCAACGGGCACAGTTCGACGGATCCGTTCGCTCAAGAATTCGAACCAATAGACCAACCACGAGGACGCCCCCATTAGGGAAGCGAAAACGTCCGACGCCAATGCCGTAGGTTTTCTGCGTAGATATACTCTTCTATCAAACGTCAATTCCCTTGTTTCCGCAACTGACATCAGGGTCGCACCGACGACAGACCGCTGACACAGTGTCCTGCCAGCAGCCGCTCTCTTAACGGACAAAAAACAAAAAACAAAAAAAACAATGGAAATTAAAAGTAAAAACGAAAGGAAGACACGCTCGACAAGAACAGGTAGGCACTCTTCCCAAGGGCGTATGAGCATTTCCTGGAAGGCACTGTATAAGGTCCTTGAAAGGGCAGTAAGAGCGCTCGCCGGACCCTCAAACGCTTCCCTCTCATCACCTGACCCACTCCCTGCGCGCAGCCATAGGCGGGAGCGTGATCACGTGGCAAAAGAGCAAAAGAGAGAAGCGTAACATCAGTCCAAGGACTACGTGTGAACGGGGTATAGCATTCCTCCGCTAGAAGATTCGACGAAAACGCCGAATTGCGCCAGTTGGCCGCAAGAAGGAGGACTGGAGGGGAGGGGACGACGCTTAAATATAATTTACACACGCAACAACAGCGGCGCTGAAAATGAGGGGGTGATTAACGACACTAAGTGCAGAGCCCGTTCGACAGTTAAGAGGAAGGAAAAAAGAACACAGCTGAGCTAGGTTACCACACCCAAGTTGCGGAAAGGTCCTCCTCGCAGCAGACGCCACTTAGCCACACATGTAAAGGCGCGTTCACACTCTTGCAACCGAGTACGACCGAGAAAGACTTCTTGGGACCGGATGCACTGAGCGGAGCTGGTCCTAAGAGATCGCAAGAGGCTTAAAAACCGGTTTGGTCTCTCTCGGTCGCACTCGGTTGCAAGAGTGTGAACGGGCCTTAACACTAAGGGAACTCGGGCTAACGCAACGGCGACACCCACGATCTCCTCCACTCTTGAGATATGAATAGACGTGTTAACTATGCGCCAGATTACAGCCGCCATTGCTGAACTTTTTTTTGTCTTACCGACATACATAGCCACTGAAACGGGCATTGACAATCCTCCACAAAGGCCAATGATGGGGAGAAGGACGCAGTATATTAATCTAAAATGGCAATAACCTGGGCCCGTTTGCTCGAAGCGCTAACCGCGGCTAAAGGTAGCCGCAGTACCTAGGAGAGGGGTTTTGAAATCACGTGACTGGCTCGGTAGGGATGCGGGGAAACGTGGCGGTGCCCCGGTGAGTGAGCGCCGCTCGCTTTAAAACTAATATGTCGTTGTAGCTGCAATATCGGGCACGTTAGTCAGCAACGAATGGTGCAGGAGGCTTTCGCTTTGCCTTACCTCACTTAAATCGCAAAGCATGAGCAATTGAAGACCTCGCCGCATTTTTTAGATAGTCTTTCGATTCTGGTCATTCCTAAGCTTAAATGAACGCGATAATTGTCGGCATGGCAACGTCTTTGGAAAGTTGATTGCCTTGACTCAATCGGCCGGGTATTGATAGCACACAAAAGCAGACAGCGTCCCAATAGACCTATTGCTATATTACCCAAGCATCAAGGAGAATGCCGGGATTGGTGTTCCACGCGCCGCACGTGCTGGCCTCAGCAATAGTAACTTTTCTAAAGCAAATACCTAAAACAAATGGCATCTGGCACGCGCGTTCGTCAACGCTTTATTTTGGTTATTTACTTCAAACCTTTTATACGGGGAAGGCGTGCGCGTGTGGCGCGTGGAACACCAATCCCTGCATTCTCCTTGATGTTTGGGTAATATAGCAAATGGTTTCTAGAGATTTTTCTAAATTTCTCAAGCACCAAGGTGCATGCTACGAGTGTAGGTACACGCGTTGCACGTGCTGGCGTCTGCAGTAGTAATTGTTCTAAAAAGTCTAAAACAAATTTTGCCTTAAACGCGCGTTCGTCAAAGCCTTATCATGATTATTTACTTCGAATATTTTATAAGAGGAAGAAGGCCAGCGCGCGCGGACCGTAGAATTACACTTCCAGCGTTCTCCTCGATGCTTGGGTAATTTAGAAAAAGGTCTATTGGGGAGCTGTCTGCTTTTGTGTGCTATCAATACTCGGCCGATTGAGTCAAGGCAAACCAACTTTCAAAAAACGTTGCCACGCCGACAATTATCGCGTTCATTTAGGCTTAGGAAGGGCTAGAATTGAAAGAGTATCTAAAAAAAGCGGCCAGGTCATTGTTCATGCTTTGCGGTTTAAGTGAGGTAAGGCAAAGCGAAAGCCTCCAGCACGATTTGTTGCTGACTAACGCGCCCGATATTGCAGCTACAACGACATATTAGTTCCAAAGCGAGCGGCGCTCACTCAACGGGGCACCGCCATGTTTCCCTGCATCCCCACCGAGCAAATTCACGTGATTTCAAAATCCCTCTCCTAGGTATACTGCGGCTAACCATAGCCGCGGTTAGCGCTTCGAGCAAACGGGCCCAGACCTGTGAAGTGAAGTAAACGGAATAAGAGGAAACAAGAGGGGCTACGTTCGACAAATGTTTCGTTTCTCCTAAAAAGAAACGGAAATGACAAAAGTGACGATATCGCGTCTGGTTGGTTAGAGGCTCAAGTGACGAAAGTTCTCTCTTTCGTCATTTGAGCCTCTAGCCAATCGGACGCAATATATAGTCACTTCCATCACTTCCGTTTCTTTTTAGGAGAAACGAAACATTTGTCGAACATAGCCCCCAAGAACTGAAGGTCGGTTAATTATGGGGGCGCACATGCAGAGCCGCTTAAAAGCCTCTATATAACTTTCCAGTGTGTAAATGTTGCACTCGCAACTGTGTGTCTCACCTTAGTATACAAAATATTCTCGAAACGAGTTTTGTAACGCGCTATATGTCGTGTACATTTCGGCGAAAGTTGTTTCCTGTCTTTGTCTGGTTTCCTTACTTGCAACCTAATGAGAAAGCTAATTAAGGAAAAGAAAAGCGAAACTGGCTCGCACCACTGAAAGTCCGAGAAAAAAGCTAGGATGATGTATTCGTTTCAAAAATCTGTCGTAAGTCTGGAAACAATTGACTGCATGCACGCACGACTCAGTTAGTGCGAACACGACATCGGGCAACACCACCTAGACAGAAGGCCTCCACACGCGTCATCATAGTCAGATCGATCGAGGCGAGAGATTGGGCACGAGTGCTGCGTCAGTGTTCGGCTGCGGTTCGTGGCCAATCACCGCGTCGAAGGTCGGGCTCGGGTCCAATAGCCGACCGAGCGCGATCCGACCGTGATGACGTTTCATAGAAGAAGAGGAAACCATGCGGAGGCCTTCTGTCTAGGTGGTGTTGCATCGGGTCCCTGCATTTGACTAGGATTGGGTATTGACTTGTGCCCATTTTCACTCTTTGCCTAATGTCCCGGTTGAGAACTTTCCACGGCAGCTGTAGGTTTTATTGCACTCTTAAGATTGTAAGAGGGAGAGAGAAAAAAAGTCGCCGATCAATTGTTTGTGCTATGCATGTGTTCTGTACTTATGTGACGCGACACAGTTACTGCAAACACAATATCGGCCTTTTATTTTTTTTTATCTTCTGGTTAGTCGTGCAAAATATAGCGACAAATCGAATAAAGACGATTTGTAGCAGATGGCGCCGTCGTAACCGACCTTTAATTTTAGTTTCCACTTATTACGTTCACTTCACTTCATCATGATCACAGGAGGGAAGGTTATAGCCATTTTAGATTCTACAGTGTCCTCCCCAACATCGGGCTTTGTGGAAGCTCGTCAACGCCCGCTTCACTGGTCCGGCATCTGTAATCTGTCCAAAGCGTCTATATCAGTGTTGATGAGATCATTAGTAAAACCAGTGATCGATTGCTCGCGTTCTGTATCTTTGTCACCGTTCATTTACGTACGACGACAATGAACGCGGTTCCAACTGGCAAGTTGCACGTGACATACACTGCACCCGTAAATGGTTTGCGAATGTTCAAGATATCAAGTTCAGATACTATACAACGAGAGATTTCGAAAGCGCTTTTCTTGCTCGAGTGTTCGTGCAAACAACACATTCTGCAGACCAAGTACGCTTTCGCACTTATAGAATTTATGGCGAAGCACGTAACTTGCAAGGCCGAGTATATAAAAGCTACAAACGCATTAAAAAACTCGAGACTCCCGGTTTTGTTGCTTATTACATTGCGGAGTGCGAAAGTCGCACGCCGGCCTTGCCCTTGAAACTAAGCCTTTTGCGTAAGCAAGTCAACCGGACGGAATACGAGTTGTCACATCCGCGCAGAGGTACAACAGTTGCAGGGAGGCACTAGATAAGTTCGCAGAGCATGGGTCAACTCGCTGCCATCTTGCGTCGGAAGTTGGCGGGCGTCTAATGTCGCAAGATTGTCCGTCATATGATGTGTTTACTAAGTTCCGTCCGCCGCGGGTATACTACCGCGGTATGCCGGTCGTGCTGGTCGTCAAAGTTTACAGTCCGTGTTTCCTCAATTTGCGCTGCAACATCGAGCACTTTAAACATCACCGACACAAAATCACAAAATCATGAAAAAACATTAGAAGCGCAAATTTTTGATAGAGTGTGTATATGCTACAGGTCGTTCACAGAACACCGGACAAATTTTTCCTGCTAAAGCAATGCATCGAGCAGAGAAAAATATTGGCGCCGCTGTCACTGACCCTTTGAAGGAAGTGCGCAGCCTTTCAGATAATAGTTGCCAATTGTAAACCTGCTTCTTTATAATTAACGGTCATATCATAAACCTGCTGGACATAATCGAAAACCACTAAATCGGTGACCTTAAAGGCATCTAAAGAGTAGAAATTGCCTCTTTTGGCATTCTGGAATAATTCCCCATTTGGACGCGCCATTTTCACAAAATCGGGGGGTGATTTTCGGCACTTATTTTGATTAATGCATTCGGCACAGGTCGGCGTTTATATTTTGGAGGAATATAACTTGTTGAAATGTATTTCGGTACCTGTGAAAAAGGAGCTTCGCTGAATAGAAACAAACACGAAATTAAAGAATTTGGAACTAAATACGCCCACAATTTCATTCGCTATCCCGCACAAGCTCGGAATCATAAAGAATAATACATATTAAAACTTGTACCACTCTTCTTCTTGTCGCACTCACGAGCGTGTTCGTTAATTTTCGTCGCTCAACTGACCGCAATGCTTTCTGTTACATAACATAAACTTCGAAAACGTTCTCTTGAGCTGACACTCAAGACCGGAAGAGCCACTTTGCCGGGCAAGCGACACCTCTTCTAGACTGTATTGCATGTGCTCACGCAAACACGTTCTCCAAGGTCTTAGAGGCGTCACCGCCACGCAAGAAAACGCAGGAGACAAATATGTACAAATGAAAGTCCCGCGAAAGCTTCAGTGAGGGTCAGGCTCAGAGTGCGCGCTTTAAATCATCTCGCTCTGGAAGAGCGCTTTTCCACTTCGCACACACTGCGCTGCGGCGAAGCGAGCTTCGCAGGATTGTAATATCTAGGTACCTCGCGGATGTCGCTTCTCCGCACAGCACGCGTGCGCGGTGAGAAGAATCTCAACGAAGCTAACTATACTTCGTTTCAGCTTCCGTCCGAGCGCAGCCAAAGGCTGAGGGACGGTTCGCAACTTCGAGAAGAGCATTCCTACGCACCACAAAGTAGTCCGCAAAAGTTTTTTTTCTTTTTTTTTTAAATAACTGTTTTGTGCGTAAACAGTGCACACTATTCCAGATATCTACTGCTGATAATTATTTGCAACTAAAGGAATTAAATATCTGAAGTTTATGGTTTTATTAATATATGTAAAGGCATGTGGTTTCGTGAAAGCACGTACATCCGCTGGCAACACGGCTGCAGCGCTCAGTTTTTCTGTGTGATTTCGTTCCCGTAATGGCCGAATGATGTGCTTCGCTGCTTTCCTCACCGAGTCGCTTCAAAACGTCCTTTGCAAGGGCACGTTTGGGCTTCAGGCGCGAGAGGTCGGGATGAATGTCTGCTTTCAAATTCGGCAGGAGACTCCGGCCGCATCGTACCGCGAATGCGTTGTAAACAAGCAAAGCGTCCGGGCCACTTCAATTCACTCATACGCGGCGAAATCAGGGCACCCCTTTACCTGCCGATCACATTGAACGCCGAGAAGCGGGTGGAAAGGACTGCGCCTCGAGCCCTGGTATATCCAGACAATACAAGGAAACACCAACGGCCGGGTCATCGGGCACCTTGCAATGTGTGCTTACATCTCGAAACAATGCCGAAATGCCCAACAGGTGGAAAGCTCGGACACAGACGCCAGCGGCCAGCCTTCGTACTGACATCCCCTGTGACTAAATTTCAGAACGCGAAAGGGCATTTTTTTTAAACCTGTAGCAGACGATACCACCCGTAGCAGACGAACTACTCGGCGAACGCGGGCGGCGCGGACGACCAGCGGCGCAGCGGAGTGATACAAAGGGGCAGGCGAGATCGCATGACCTATTGCCGGCGTCTGATTGGCTCCGGCCACACGTAGCTTTGGCTGCGCTCGGACGGAAGCTGAAACGAAGTATAGCCGCCTAAATCCGCTACCACGAACCGTGAGGAATATTGCGAAACTTTTCAGCCCCTATGCTGATCGACACAAATGCCGAATCAAAATGCAGGTTATTCCTATCGATAATCGGAAGTTTTAAAAATTCCCGCGAACCTACTGTAGCAATGCAATTTGTAGCAGGCAGGGTCTAAGGATCTCAGCTATTCGCTTCAGAAATGAGAAGGTGAAATTGACTTTTGGGCGAAAAGTTGGAGGAAGTTCCTCACATATCTCGTTGAAATGCAGTAGGGCGAAGCATTTTCGCGCAGCAATGCCATCAGTGTAAATGCCTTATGATAGCCCTGAGCGCTTAGCAGTTCTCTATAATGGACCCATTTAATTGGCAAACACCAACGCGCCTTGTTCCTTTTTTCGCTGGGAGGTCTAGTTTTTACTGACATTAGGTACTCTCTAAATATAGAAAATCCCCCCCCCCCCCCCCCCCCAATCAAAGTGTTCGACTAGTACGCACGCATTCAACTGGTGTACACCTCAGCAAACCGTGCATTGCGCAAAAAAGAAAAAAAAAAAAAAGGTTTTAAATTTATGGGACGGATAGATAAAAATAAAGCGAGGTCGACTGGAACGCGACACGGACCGGAGAAAAAGCAGGAGGTTCCATTGCGTAAGCCTGGAAATTCCCGCGATGCCTCAAGTGCCGTTCCGGCCCTGACTCATCCGGTGCCGCATCGACTCCCCAAGAGGCGAGAACGAAAAGCGGAAATCCCTGCTGGCACGCGCTACGCACATCCACCTGTAGGTTCACACAACATTCTTCATTCGTTCACTCTTTGGACTTAACGTCTGTACCGATAAAAAACAAAAGAACGAAAAACTCGAAGGAAAAAAAAAAAAGGGACATTCACAGCTGCGGTGATTCCCCTGTGCAAGAATTAAGATATAGGAATAGAACAAAACGAAGCGAGGAAGGGCGCTATGCCGGCTCTTTTTCTCAAAACCTCTCTCTTTTGCGGTGCCGCACATGCCACCACAGCCTATAGTGACTCGGCATCTTTACCTTGGATGATTGGGGGGGGGGGGGGGGGGGGGGGGGGGGTTAGCGCTAAACGCATTAGGCGTGGGCGAACGGGGACATGTTTGTAAACAGCGGGCACAGAAGTATTTACTCTTTGCGGTTATTAAAGGGCAACTCCGCTCAATTCCGAAAAATTTAGGCTTCCATGTGATTCACATTCACAAAGCACTACTCAACCACTCTACGCCTTCGGATTCGCGAAATGTGGAATAATATTTGTGTAATCCTAATTTAAACATCAGCAGATACCGAAACCGAAACTTCGGTTGCGTCAGGCAACATTGGTCTCGGGTCGTCATGGTCACGTCACGTCGAACCACGTGGTCTTGTGACGTTCGGGAGGGAGCGAGAAACAGGACACGCGACGCGTAAGGTCCTTTTTTTTCTTTTTTGGGACGCGGGCAGGTCGCTTTGCGTGGCGTGGACGGTGATGGCCCGGGGGAAAGGGGGAAGGGGAAAAGACGGAGGAGGAAAAGGAGAGCGGAGAAACAGACCGATAAGCGCGCAGGGCAGCGCAAACTATCGCATCCGTGTTACGGTGATCACGTGAACGCCCGGTCAGCCAACACCGGGAGGAGAAACTCATGACGTCATCGTTCAATTTCGCTCTGAAAAGTAAAAACAAACAAAACGTGAGAATGACGTATGCATGCCTCTGACGTAGTGGTTCAACGTTGGCCACTCCAACTCCGTGGCATTGACTGCGCTGATGATTGCGCCTCGCGCCGCACGCTAGAGTTGGCAGATTTCGGCGACTTGGCTCGCTTGAAGGTTAGCTGGTCAGTTTATTAAATATATAAACGGAATTAGATCGTAAACGCCGATAACTGCCTAGACATGTCGCGAACTTTTGTCGTGAGTGAGGTTCGACGTCGATCCTTCAAACTCCTGGCAAAAATTCACTTAAATTCGTTTTCTTGGACAGTGTTGCCCGATTTTTACGGAAATATTTTAAGATTGCAGAAAAAGATATTGTTTCAATTCAGTGTTTTAACTTCCGAACAATGATTACACGTATGTACACAACATAAAAGCAATCGTATAAAGTTTTAGTGACGTAGTTAGTTCGTTAAATGCTGCACCTTTCCTCCGCTAGGCGGCGCCAGCTCGCTTTCAATGTACGCGCATGCGCGTAATAGTCGAACTTTGATTAAATTTCACGTTAAAAGTAAAAAAAAAAAAAAAAAAATCGAGCTTGGTTGATTCTTTTTTACCGGTAGGTTCGCGACATCCTTATAGTCTTTATAGACAAAGCTCTAATATAAGCCACGCTTCAGGGTAACGGTTATTTTGGTGCTTAAGAATCATTGTTGCCAGACGTATCAGGCATGCGTCTGAAATCGCAGGAGATGCGGTTCCGGCCTCCGGAAAACAGTCTGCAACGCCCCAAACTTCCTCGCAAAGCTCTCAGGAAGTCAAATTTTGAAATCGTAACCATCCCCAAACAGTGCCCGCGCCAGGCACTAAAATGGCGGCGCCAGCGAGAAAATCGGGGAATGAGTGGCGAAAACGCTAAAAACTTATCAATCCGCAAAATCCCTTTTTTCTTTTTTTAATTTGTTGTAGGAAGGAAGCTACATCTGCTTGAAACGGATACCGTAGCGATCGTCACTTCGTGCAAGCTACGTTTCCTTCATTATCGCCCCGAACAGAAACATGCGGGCCGGTCGCGATGTCGTTGACGATGATGACTTGCCCCGGGTTGCCCCATTTGTACCGAGGCGGCCGCTTGCACACGCGGGACCTCCGCCCACGTGTCAGCAAAGCGACACGTTCCCTGGCCGATCTCCAGCACTTTGTGTTTCCCACTCGGCCTAAGAACGCTTTCCAAGAAACAAAGCAACAAAAGGAAAAAAAAAAAATCTACGTGTTGTTTACAAAACAATTATGCTCTCACTTTGAAGCGCCTAGTTTCTAGACAAGTTCCTAGACAAGCAAAAAAACGCGGTGTACAAACCCAAAAATGTAAAAATATCGTGAAAAAAAAAGCGAAAAAAAAAAAAAGAGGGGGGGGGGGGTGTTTTTCCGAGTCCTGTCAAGTCTTCTTACAAATATTATTGTTCCCTCGCCAGCCTCGGGCATTTTAACAATTAAGGGCCATTAACTGTCTACGTTTGGTTACGTTGCGGAAACGCGCGTGCCCAAGCTGTTCTCCGAACGTCTTCATTTTTTTTTTTGTTTCTTTATTTATTTCTTTTGCGGAAGATAGTTATGTTTTTCGGCATTTTCCTCTGCCAGCTTTAGAACGCACTTTAGTGTCCAAGATTTTAGGGAAATTAGCGGCTGCTCTTGGAAGCACCATATTACAACGAATACTACCGAAAAAACCAACCCCATCTCATTTCACATCCCAACTGTTTCTATATAGAAAACGCCTCTTTTATACCGTGTATACAGATACTGTTGTTGTAGAATTTCAAATATAATGATGAACTCTTTTTTTTTTCTTACCTCACCCCTTGCAATAATGGCTCATGGCAATTCAGGTGTCTGTGTAAATAAAAAAAAAAACAAAACAAGACCGGGTTTGCCCTCACCCAGTGTTGTGGGCTTGTAGCTCCATGCAAATTGAGATCGCAATTCACACATTCGCGTTTCTGTGAAACCAACTGCGTCGGAACCGCCTGCGACTACGAGGAGAGCAAGCCGTCTGCTTCTTGCGGGGGGTTGCTGTGACGTCAGAACGATGCCCAGTCCTGATTGGCTTCGATTGGAAGGATATGTAGACCTCAATGCAAGACGCCTCCAGGTTTATACCCACTATTTTTTTATTTATTTCTCTAAGCCAATAAAAGCTTGGCGGTCTGACATCACCGTAACCCCTGTGCGAAAAGCAGACGAAGTTGCGCTCCGCATACTTACGAACTCTCGTGTCGGCTAACAGGCGAGTTCAAATCAACCACTGGCACGCATACTCGTATACGTATGTCGAAACAGCCGACGCCACGGCCAGACGCGTCGGACAGAGCGACGCGTCTTCGCGTATAATTAACGCCCGGCGAAGTCGTGACTCGGTAGCGCAGATCGCGTGCTCAGACAGCAGCTGAGAGAGACATACACAGGCGTGCAAACGCGACCTTTCCAGTCAAGAGCGTGTTAGAGGGTTAGAGTCACTCCGGAGTGGAGGTAAGTGTTGCGTAATAAAGGTCGCTGCGCGTTCGCTGCATGCGTTTTCAGGGCGCGACCAGAAAAACAAGAGCGGGTTGTGTAATGGCTTCTCGAAAGGAGGAGCGCTCACATAGAGGAGCCGAAGACCGTACCAAAAAGAGCTTATTTTCTTTTTCAAGTATTTTTTTTTTACCGCGTTATCAATAATTAAGATAAGCGGAATTAACCGGAACAGTTTGAGTTTCGTTGAAATCCTTACTCCGCGTGACGGGAGCACCACAAACAAGTAGCGTATTTTCCGGCTGTTGCACCCCCATATATAGAGAACTACTTTCGCTCTCTCTCTCTCTCTCTCTCTCACACACACACACACACACACACACACACACACACACACACACACACACACACACACACACAAACACACACACACACACACACACGCACGCACGCACGCACGCACGCACGCACGCACGCACTCTCACACACAAATCTTTTTTTAGTAAACATTGCATTTATTTGTACGGTCGGCACGGTGAAGCTGAACTGATTGATTGATTGATTGATATGTGTATTGTAATCACAATACATATGCCCCGGCAGAGCAGGCCATTTGCGGATGCCCTGCCGTTCGTCCTTCGTAAATGTCGATACGGTCTAGGTTTTTCAAATAAATCGCATAAGTCGCACGAAAAAAAACAACAGAGGGTTATACATTGAAACTGTAAAACCCCCCACTTTAGCAACCCGCATTTTTCGCGAATCGAGAAGTTTCGCAAATTCTAATTAAGCTAGAATTCGCCTCTCTAGACGGTTTTGTTTATTTATATTTACATATTTTTGTGTTATTTATGTACCACTCCTACAACGCTCCTCAACAAAAACCGTAATATAAATTTTAAAAAAATACACACATTAGCGCTTTTTGCGAAGTTCTCCAAGTCGCGCAATTCGCGAAAATTAGGGGCTCGCGTACATTAGGGGTTTTAGAGTAAATACCCGCAACAATAGCCAAACCGCAAAAAGATCCGTTGGGTTTGCAGAATTGCAAGGCCCATCACGCCCTATACCGTATAATCAGTACGAACGCATCATTTCACGACTCAACATAAATGCAGGAAGAGACTGTCCGCGTCATTCATTAGAGGGTAACTCCGGCACATTTTCTCGATTTTAGAGTTACCACTGTTTTTAGTGAAGCACACATTACAAAGTGTGCTCCCCCCCATAGTCCTAAGAGCTATTTGAATCAGCCAGGAAAGATGCTACGGCTGTTTCACTGCTTCGCTTCGTAGATATGAAACATCTGCGCTACAGGTGGTGTGCAATGCACGTTGCAGAAGCGTTGTGAAAGCTAATCGTAAGCTCGAGCTCAGTAGGAACGGACGAAACTACGGCCGCAAGTGAAGCCACCATCGGCACCACGACGCGCTTAATTAAGCGAGCAGCGAGTTAATAATCTTCGTGCGCGATCGCTGAGAAGCACTTATAGCGAGTTCGTTTCGAGGCACTCGCGCCCACGCGTGCCCACTCGTAGCGTGGAGCGGGTTCGTTTCAGCCGGCACTCCGCGAGTGGTTGCACCCTCCGAGTTCGGTTCAGCGCTGGCACCCCAAGCGTGCATGCACTCGCTGCACCGAGAAAATCGGGAGTGCGCCAAACTGCAATCCCGTCATACCTCGCTCCGGCGAGGAGCGGGAGCAGACAACGGGGGTTCGTCTGCTACGATGTGTCGCGGAACCGAAAGGAAAAAAAAAAAAAGATTTTCTTATAGAAGTCGCGTCCCGCGGGCCACGAAGTCAAACGCGAGCTTGAATTGTGAGCGTCTGCTATTTCATGAAGGAAGCAATTGACAGACCGTGCTTTATTGGCAGGTTTTAAGTAGCTGTGTTGCCGTACAGACGCTGAAATATACCAGTGTGTACAGAAATGCTCAGCGGCCCCCGAGACGCTCAGTGGCCCTCGAGATGTTTATCGCCATCCGTGCGCGGGTAAACAATTGAACATTTGTCGACAAAACTCCCCCAGCAGAAACCTGTGACTGCCCAATAAGCATCAGAGAAAAATAAACATAGTGAGTTTATCATAGGCTTGGGCAGCATCATCATGTTTAACATTTACCTGCGTCAGCTAACTTGCCCCGTCGTATTTTGTTCGAGAAAGCTCTCGTTCTCGACGCCCTCACCAAGGCTAATATCTGATCCACCTGTAATGACGATCGAAATCGAAAGTCCCACGAAAAGTTTTGCTGGATATTCCAACAGACTAGTTTTGAGCCGTACTCTTTCAGTGGTTCACACATAATACCATGCTCAAACGGATCAAGCTTCTGCTCGGACAGCATCATCAGTTTTCTTCAGTGCAAGCGGTTATAAAGAGATCGCAACCAGCTGCTTTGTAGACAGCTGGTTGCGGAAATTTACGACGTCTGTAACTATCTCTAAGACAGCCGAGTTGCTTGAAGTCATCGCAAATATAAACTACACGTTGCAGCGACCAACATTTGTAGATAAGCGTTGGCGACTGCACTCTCGCATTCCCCACCCATCACTCCGAACAGCAAGACACCAGTTTCGGTTTGAGGTTGGTACCTTTTCTACAACATAGATGGCAGCAGCATCAGTCTTCTGCACTCGGTGCATTTGGCGTGTTCGTTTGAGTCCAGTTCTCCGCGCAACACTCTGCGAGTGCGATGCATTCTGGGAGAGAACTCGAACGGTGCCAGTGCGTGTGAAACGAACTCGCTATTACAGACGACGGCCGCTAAAACATAACATAACAAGCAGAAGCCATCCGCTGGGATGGCTGAAGATGCTGCAGAAAGAAAAAAACACGGCGAAAGAACTGGCAGTACGAACAAGTAGCCTCCTTGAGTACGAACACGACACCGATTAACACAAAGAGCCAACCTGCTGAATGCCCGCTGAGAACCTGCGGGTAGATTTTAATTTTCATATCGGTTTTACAGTGGATCCCGGTATCCCAAAAGTGTTAATATTTTGGCAGTGCTCGCATTCAGTCTCCGTAAATCTATATCGGTCATTTGTTTTGTTTCGACCTTTCACCGGAGTTACCCACTAAAGATCGGTGGCAAGGATAAAACAAAGCCCTGCCTCATGCGCGCACACATTGAGCGGGGCATTCATTTTCGCGTGGGCGGAGCGTTCCCAGCAGAATTTTACGTTTCAACGTCTCTAAACGGGCTGTGCAACGACATTGGGCAGGAACATTTCTTACTTTACACCAGCTTCCTGGCACTAGGGGGACCCAAGAATACTCGAACGCAACACCACTGACCAAGAAGCGTCTTCGTCGCGGCGGAATTCAAAGGATATGAAAGCGGAGCTTTTCTTTCAGTCTCTCCTTCCAAAGCCGCCTTTTGCTCCTTCGCAAAATTTGATGACGGAGCTGTGGGGACAATGGCAACAGTACGATCCCCGGGAATACGTCATCGAGCTTTGCGGTGACGATATTCAATTGCTGCTCACAACACAGTGGACCCGAAGACTGCGTATACGCATTCGATCTGGGCTCGTGACCATCGATGCCTCGACATGCATTGGGGTTGTGGCCCGTGTCCAATCGCTGCAACGACGACAATAGCCGAGCCATAACTATGTCTGTAACTCAGCCCGTGTCCTGTGCTTTGCCAACCCCAGCGCATGGCTATGATCAACATTGGCGGCATATAATCGGCTCCAGATCACGTGGCCGCTTGCTCTGCCTGCGAGTTGAGGGGGTGAACGGTGCTCGTTTTTCTTTTTCTTTTTTTTCTCCGGACCTTCTATTGCGGTGAAAAACGAACGCGTGTTTCATAGGTCATTAATGTCAGGGATCCGTTCTAAGCGGTATTTGCGCAAAGTATAAAAATTGTTGCATCACCCCTTTAAAGTGCGCGAGGGATGACTCTAATCACTGGCAGGCGTTCTAGGCTGTATAAACATACACACAAAACATTTTTTTTTTTTTTTTTTTTTTTTGAGAACGGCGATGTGCTTTTTTCGGGAGCCGGGCGTCCAGCACACGCTCTCGTTGGCTCGCTCACTTTCCGCATGTCTGCACATGTGTACACACACACACACACGACTCAACTTTTCATTCCCTCCTCCCTCCCTCCCTCCCTCGCAATGGCTTTGAGCGCTTCAGAAAGTTAAACGATTCGCAAAAGTCGGCATGTTTTGTTCCTACCACGTGCCGCTCGCGTTCGAGAGAGGCGAACAAACGTTTTTACCGAAGGACAAAAAAAGAAATCGTCCTCTCCTAACCGAGTCTTCTCCACGTGGCGCTAATTTCGACGGCGCGCGTTCCGTTGCTTTTAACGCGCCCACAAAAAAAAAAAAAAAAAAAAAAAACGAGAATGGGCACAAAATGAAAAGCGGGTTCCTCCAAACCCGTTCGTTCTGGTTCTTCGCAGCAAGGACGATGGGACTTTGGCTGCCAGACACGCGGCCGACCTCGGCTGTATATACGAAGTTCGCAGAGGGAGTTTTGTGTCTGACAGAGGAGGTGTGTCCAAGCGTCTCTTGCGTAAGGACAGGTAACCGAAAGCGATGAGACGTACGTATACACTGCGCGACACACTGTAAGCGCAAACAAACAACCGTCGTTTTTTTTTTTTTTTTTTTTTTTTAAGCATGAAACGTTTTTAAACGTTACCGGACCTCAATCTCAAAATTTTGTCCGTCCGTCCGTCGGTCCCTCTGTCCGTGAATTTAGACACGTGACCTATAGGTCTACTCAGTTTCCCCGCTATATTTAGCGGAAAAATTCACGTATTGCGTCCAAAACATCCATACAGTCTCCCCGCAAAATTTCGCGGGCAAATGACGTCACGTGACCTATACAGAAATTCAGCTTCCCCGCTAAATTTAGCGGGAAAATATAAGTCACGTGAACACCCATTTCCTATAATGCATTTCATGCCTTATAGGACTTTAAAGGTAAAGGTCGCTGGTAAATATTTTCTTTTCTTGTAAATTAAAGGCAGTTACCAAAACTATTACAGTCACTTTAGGTACCGAGCATCTCATTACCGATCCGCAGCCAATGAGACTGCAGCATTAGAACAAAGAACGAACCTTGAGGTTCGACTGGTTTGGCGAACCTCCGAATTTTCGGCTTCGTCGAGCAAAACTACGTACTTTTAATGCTTTCGTCAGTGAGTACAGTGCGGACCAGCGAAGCAATACATCCAACCTATTTTGCACTTTTCCTCAGAGCCAGGTGGTGTCAACCAGTTTTGAAATTTTCGCGCGCGAGCGCACGAAAGTTGAACTTTAGTCGAACTTCCGGTCGAACTTCACGTTTCAAGATTGGGAGTGTCGAACTTGATCGAACTCCGAACCTAGCCCTGCCCACTAATCCTTCCAACCAGAGCTCGGCGTTCGGACGTCCCCTTGTGCTCTCGTCTCCTCCTCTCCCTCAGTTTCTACCCGTATACAGTGTATACGGGGAGAAACTGTAGCCTTTCAAATCACAGGGTGTCCCCACCCAAACCCAAATGTAATTTTTTTGTTTCACTGCAAAAATAAACTACGCACCACGGAATGCTCATTCTCTGCCCAAATGTTGCCCTAGCTGTCCGAACCAGACGCCGAAGTTTCAAAACTAACCGTTATATCATATTCAAAAATTATACGTATTTTTCTGAAAAATATTTGGGAAAATTATGGAAATATTTGTTTGTTCATAAGAAAGCGTAGTTTTTCGCTGCACATGTTCCATGATGTTTCAATGCCCCGTAATTAAACACCACTAAGAATGACTGTATAGGTCCTGCGAGAGTGCAGTATATATTCTCCTTTGTTATACAAGTACACATTCTTTTTATTATGGGTATGCCTTGGAGGCCTGGGAAGAGTAATTTCAGCAGTAACGGCATCACGATCACTTATTCCTGGGATTACACTGTTGCGTTTTGAATGCAATCTGGGAGGTGGCACATTACCGAGTCAAGAATGTTTTTTTTTGTTTTGTTTTTTTGTTTCTTGTAGGCTGGGTTACATCTTGTTTAAAACCAAATGTATTGACAAGACATTCAAATTCATTGCATAAGGTCGTAGTTGGCAAGCTAATACTTCCATTGTTCGTTATTGTTTCTGGAAGGTTAAAATCACCGCCTACAATTACATACTCATTTGACGTATTGTTAATAATTTCTTGTAAACCAGTCGTTCTTTTGGGACCTTATTTAGGGGGTCTATAAAAAGCACCAACTAAAATTATCTTCCCTTTTACGTATATGCGGGGCCAAACAGATTCAACGCAGCTGTCTTGAATTTGAAAGTAAGTGCTGCGCAACTCATCAGCAATCAGCAAGGACACTCCTCCGCCGTGACTACGACGGTCACGGCGATATACTCCATGTCCCCTAAGGAATATTTCCGAATCTTTTACACAATCATCGAGCCACGATTCAGTTCCCACAACCATTGAGGGGTCCAGTTGCTTGAATGAGACCACATAATTCGGAGACTTTATTTCTAACGCTGCGGCAGTTTACAACCGCAATTTTGATTTGCCTTTCACGATTATTTATCTGCGTAGCTGCTGGCGTATAGATGCCTCATTTCATTCCGCAGTAGACTCAGCAGAAGAACGTGCTTGGTCCCGGCTCTTCTGTTTTACCCCTCGCGAGGCTCGATCATAAAGAGATGTACGCCATGGCGCCAGTTACCAAAAACGGGCCCCATTCTCCAACTGAAAACTTAAGAAAGTCGCTTATAACTTTTAAATAAGATAACGGTCAGTTCTTAAACGTTGGCATCTGGTTCGGAACGCTGGGGCGGAGAACGAGCGTTTAGTAATGCGTAGATTATTTTTTGCGATATATATATATATATATATATATATATATATATATATATATATATATATATATATATATATATATATAACAGCATGGATGGATGGATGTCTTTGTAACGGGCGGTAGCTTGCGCCACCTAGCCTAAGCGATTCCGACGGTTGGTCAATGTGGCCAACCGTAGGAGCGAGGAGAAACAACTGGATAAACAACAAGCCGGTATACTGGAACATTGAGTGGAGGAGACGTTTCTGGGGTGATCATTCACGCGTTTTAACTCGCTCGCTCAAGACTAATGCTGAGAAAAATCAAAACACCGAGCAGTCTTCGACAGAGCCGACAGCAGGTAGGATGACATCGAGAGAATCACGTGATTCGTCGTAGTGTTGACTCTGACGCTGTCTCGTTCTCCCACCTTGCTCCTGCTGTCCTGTTTCCTGGCACCGGCACAACTTAGAGAGGAGCTTTTAGGTGTGAGAACTATATTTCCTTTCTCCGGACAAGCGGTGAACGAGAATACCACAATACATATACAAGTTGTTGTTGTTTTTTTAGCTCAACAGATCTGTTAAAAAAAGCCGTGAAAGTTTCACTTATGCGGTTTGTGTAGGGGGACATTGTATAGGGGGCTAATCGTAACAATCAGTCTGATAATTAATTAACATTGGTGATTAACTTTGAGTTGGTGAAAATAGACATATGGTTCCAAGTAGGAACTTGCTGAGCCTCATCGAAAACCACTAAATCAACTCTTTTTAGAAGGATATAACCTCCTCCTCCTCCTCAAGAGCGGGAAATTTACCGAAAATTTCCCCGCTAAATGGCAGGGGAGCACTAGAGGAGGGAACGAAAAGGAGGGTATGCTCCTCCTCCTCCTCCTCCGTACCCTTCACTCGCTCTTCCCTAAGAGCTGCGCTCTAAGTTAGCATTACAGGAGATTGTAAGTCCTTCATTTTTTCTTGTAGGCCTAACAGTCTGTCTAGATTTGTTTTCATTGTGGTCCCCAAACTAGCAAGCAATAATGTAAATGATATTGCATAAGACCGTGGTAGAGTTAGCACTTAAGCCGACGGGGAAGGACATGTTTAAGTTTATACAAGATTTCAATAGATCTGGATATGCTAGAGCGAATATGATTTATGTGATCTGTCCAGGTTAAGTTTTCTTCGAACCAGACACCTAGAAATTTTAGGGAGGACACTCGTTCCAATTCTGAGTTTTAAATTGCACCGTGAAGCTCTTACAGAGTTGCTTATGCACAGGCTTGAAAATAACATGTTTTGTTAATATTCAATTATATTTGACTAGACTCTAGCCACAGCGCAAGTTCGCGTAACCCAATGTTTGATAAACCTTCTATTACACTGAGATCCCTATCCGTAAAAAAAAAACACATTGGTGTTGTCTGCATAACGTATAATATCTGGAGTTCGCGGAATGTTTACTATATCATTTGTGCAACAGAAAAAAGTAATGGTCCTAGAATTTACCCCTGAGGCACACCATAATTTATTTTCATTAGTGGCGATTCATACTCATTAATTTTTACATATTGTTATCGCTCAGATAAATAGCTATGAATCAGGTCCCAAGCTGTGATCATTCTGTCATAGTGCGTCAGCTTTTTCACAAGAATGCCAGGTTTTATCAAATTAAATGCCTTGCGAAAATCCAAAACAATTTCTACAGTATATAACTGCGATTTTCAAAACTATTAATTAGTGTATCTTTGATATATAACGCGGCTTTTTCCGTGGATTTGTTATTCTGGAAGCAATATTGTTGATTTACACTTATGTTATTTGTTTACAGGTAACTAGAAAGCCTAATGTTAATTACTTGTTCTAACATTTTGTAGAATAAAGAACGCACGGAAACTGGCCTATAGTTATTTATATTGTTGCGTGGACCACCTTTATATATGCCACAAACTCTGGCAAGTTTCATTTTTTCCGGAAATATATCGGTCAATAGCGATGTGTTACAGGTATGTTCTAGAGGGGAGCTTATAAAGTGCGCGACTGCTGTAATCGGTGCCGCTTTTATATCATCTCATCCGGTCGCTGTGTTATATTAATTAAATTCTCGAGGAGCCTCGTTATCTCTGTCTCCGTCGGAGGGCAGAGGAAAACTGAATTTGCAGTTGCAGGCAGCTGGCGACGTTCAAGGTTCGAAACTACTACTAGATACACAGATGACGTGAGGCAGGAGGCGCAACTTAAGAATTGAGCGTTAAACTTGTTAGCAAGGAGGGAATTTGAATACGAGATACCATCAATTACCAGTTCATCTGGAAGTACTTAGGGAAGCCGTAATTACTGCTCAGCGAATAACAGTACAGTGGGCGACAAGCGCGAATCGACAGACGTCAAATGTTTACAGCTTAGGTAGAGTGCTTTCACTTTTAGGAGAAAAACACACAAAAAAAAAAAAAAAACCGGCAATTACTTGTTCTTTACCTGGGCATAATGCAAACAAAATCAAAATGCAAAAAAAAAAAAAAAAACCGACGTTAAACATGAAACAAGAACCTCTTTTTTTTTTCTTTTGGAGAAAAGCAGACGACAGAAGAAAAAATAAACAGTTGACACTGCTCTACAGACCCCCAAAGAACAGCAAATTTCTCTCTTAAGCCGCACGGCGGCGACACCGCCCGCAAAGTTTTTTTCCTTCCGGGCCAAGGAGGTCTCTCGGCGTCCAAAGGACTTTGTTGCCTCCGACAGAGTGGTCGCTTTCCGCTGCTCGGATTATTACCACGACAGTGACACTGCGAACGAGGACCCTCGGGCACACTGGCCGCGTTTCTGACTTGCAACAGTAAGTGGAGATCGCCGAGCCATTTTCTTCATTTCGTATCCTTAGCGCGCCGTTGTTACTGATCGCCATTACCATTACGTCGTTTTGATGGGGCGCTCTGCCCGCTTGGAGACGCGGCAACCCTTTCGTCCAGGACGATAAGATCTCAGGAATGTTACCCTCC
This sequence comes from Ixodes scapularis, assembly GCF_016920785.2. Lineage (NCBI taxonomy): Eukaryota > Metazoa > Arthropoda > Arachnida > Ixodida > Ixodidae > Ixodes > Ixodes scapularis. The sequence continues at coordinate 97,699,521 of NW_024609880.1, read as the reverse complement.
TCCCGAAAGCGTATACCCCAGGGGGTCTGCACGCCGCAGCCCCCATTCGAAGGAATCGTGGATTACCACGGCATAATGCGCTGTAATGGCGACCATTTACGGAGCCGAAACTACGAAGCCTAGAGGGCAGAAATCACGAGACAGGCCAGTCTGTCCTCGCAAAGTGAACGAGTAAAAGACGCAACACTAATATTCTATACAAACTAATCCGTTTCGGGGAAAAAAAAAAAAAAAACGGGTTCAAAACAACGCCGTCTGCAAACAATAGCTCGCGTTTGCCGGCACACCAGGGGTGCGCACGGCACGCGCGCAGAAACGCTATTTGTGCGACGCAAAGCGTCTGCGCCGCTACCGAAAGCAGCGCCACCGCAGACGCGTGACGTCAGAGACGCGCGTCCATGTCACACTGACAGCTTAAGAAATACAGGGCGTGGCCTAGCGCGAATTCGCGTCTCTTGCTTCGCGGTTCTCTCTATACCAAAGTGGTTCGGAACGCGCCTCCGACCGGTCTGTTCAGCGTCCCGTTCCGCGCCCATGAATCCAAAGCGTTCCCGATCAGTGGCAAAGAGCGACGTCGTCACAAGAGAGTCGCTGTCGGATGTCGCGATCCTGGCGGTTGGTCGTAGAAATGCTGGGCCTAAAAGCACGAGCAAACATGAGCGTCGCCGTCGTCACGGCGTCCCGACTTTTGGCTGCCGAAGCAGACCGTCAAGCTGGGCAGCGACCTGCAGCAGAACCGGCGTCTACCACGTCCACCACCGTTGCTGCGACAGCAGGACCCTTTCATGACGTCATCAGGCGGCAATCGAGGGACCACTTCTTAAAGCGATTAGCTTTTTTAGTATCTTCAGGCCACTTTGAGGTATGCTTCTGGCCGTTTCACATGACCTCTAAACCTCGGGACCAGCTAGGGACCTGCCAAAATAAACTCAAGAGTTACTGCAGGCTAGCGGAAATATAGCATTGACAATAACAGAACTGGTAGACCAATGTATTCGCTCGCTTATTTAGTTCTAGGCGTAAATACACTGCGGCGACGAGTGAAGCGGATAGACGAGTGTGTCTGCTATAGCTAACTGTATGAAAAATGGAAACAACATTTTTTATGCTAGTAACTGATAGAAGGACAACGACGGAATAGTCCTTATTGTACGCTGTCAAGAGTACGCGCTTCCGCTTCCTTCGAAGAACCGTAAGCAATACATTGCCTACAGTCAATGACAGAATGAGAGCGAAATGGATCGAAGCTCCCCTCCCACCTCTTTCCGCTTCACTTTCAACCTGTCACCGACACGGCAGCACGGCGGTTTCCAAGCCATTCCCAATCCATTGCGGATACGGATGCCGGAAATTCCGCGAGTACAACCTAATAACAACACATGGCACTATCTCAAGGGGCGACGCCTAGCTGGGTCCACCTCCATCTGGAATATGCGCCGCATTTGAGTCTCCCACGAGGAAAACAAACACCAAGCGCCGGGCTTTCTCCTGACCCCCTCACGACCTTGGTGACACGCCGCGAGAGTTAATTATGACACCCGCGCTGATGGCTTGTAAACAACGCCTTCCAAGCGGGGGAGAAAAAAAAAAAAAAAAGAAAAGAAAAAACGAAAAACAAAAGTTTAATTTCGCGTGCTTGGACAAAAGTGAAAACCAGAACAAGAATGTGACGCAACAATCAACGTTCTTTATTTTAATTTCCTGGAAATACCGTCAACCAACCTTGAGGTCGCTACGTCGTGTGAGCTGATAGAAGGGGAAACGACAGACACGAATCGATGGATCATGTGCCAACGAGGAGTTACCAATTGCTATGCAAGCTAACTAACCAATAAATGGTATTTCTTCAGCGTAGATTCCTCAAATAATAATAATAACATTATTATTATTATTATTATTAAACTTTACTACGTGCGTAGGAACGACCGTACGGTTGTTTCTACGCACAAACTGAAAACACCAAAACAACCATTTATTATTTTAACACACATTGAAGAAGAAATCACAACGAATAAATTTACAATACATACAAAGTAATAATAATATTGATAAATATGTTTGTTACGGTGTTTTTAGCTAGAACACTTCGACAAACATACACACACATAACACAAAAAAACTCAAGTGCAGAGCAGGGATGCTGTCCAGATGTCTGGCACTAACATGATACATACTTAATAATAATATTAATGATCAATCAATGTTTAATATAGTGCCCAGGAACCGTCTTGCCGTCTTAGTACTACTACTACTAATAATAATAAAATTAATAATACTTCTTATTTTTATTGTTATTATTATTATTAGAGTAGTAGTCGTAGTATTACAACAGCCAGCCCGCACGCACGCACGCACAATAAAATTACGGTTTCTACACAACCGCAAAGCCGTGAAAAAGTCCAATAAGCGTGTAAAGTATATATATAGATATATATATAATAGGATTGAGTGAAGATTGACAAGTGCAGCCGTAGTAATATTGAGAACGAAGAGGGGAGAAGGTGATTATTGAATTTATTGCATTAAAGTTAGGGAAAGGGAAAGGGAAAGAGAGCTGGCGAAAAATTGGGCCAGGAGCGGGGATTGAACCCGCAACCTTCGCCTTATATATATATATATATATATATATATATATATATATATATATATATATATATATATATATACACCGTTATTAGACTTATTTTGACAGAGATTAAACTTTCCTCCAGACGTCAAGACCGTTGAAAACACTATTGGCCTTGCACAACTTAGTGCAAGGCCAACTTGACACTCGAAATGTCGGAATAGACGATTTGGAAAGTGCAAGGAATGGCTAAATTGCACCTCCGTTCAGTGATATATTATTCATAAAACACTGGAAAGTAACGACAAAAGTAACGTCGTTACTTTCATCGTTACCTCAGAAAAAAGTAATAGAAGTACAGTTACAAGTTACATTTTTAAAAAGTAACTCGTTACAGTTACAAGTTACCAAAAAATTAACGAAGTTACAGTAACGCGTTACTACCCAAGACTGCCTGTTATTAAATGATTTTCTCGGTAGTGGGGGTTTACCCGCTTCAATTTTCTTGGTGAGGGCCGCGGATGTCAAGAGGCTAATGCTATAGATTTCTGGCTGAATAACCTTGTATTCAAACACGGTAGACTTTGCAACCCAAGCAAACGATGCGCACCACGACACAGACAGCATCGGCCGCCGTGATACTCTTTTACTGGTGAGGGCTAGCAACCTTCACGAGACTTTCCGATCACCCTCCGCCCTCACCTAACGCATATCGGGACTCGGCAGTTCATCGATTAATCTTCAGATTATCCGAGTAATGCTTTAATTGCAATTTTTTTTTGCCGGTGGAGTCTTGTGCTGGAGAAAGTCATCAGGGAGTAAAATATGCCTGCTTTAATATTTATGGCGTCTTTACTTCTTTTGTGACACAGGCTTGCACGGTAAACCACTTCAGCGTGCTTGTCATTTCGCCGAGGGTGATTATACTGTTTAAATAATAACTTAAAAATACCTCATTTTAAAAGGCTTTTGTGTTCATATTTATGTAGGACTCACAACGTGAAGTTTAGAATGAGAATGCAATATGCCATTTATGACAGTAAAACCAGTAAAAAAATATATATAGTTTTAACGTCTTTCACGCAATATGACCGGGGAAAAATCAGCATACGGATTAATTGATTGATTAGTCTATTGAAGGATAGCAATCAGTCGGGTTAATTTTCTAATCAAACCACAGACCCACACAACATTGAATGCTTTATGAAAGCCACGGTTTGTGCGATTTAGCAAAAATACGTGGGACCAGCGATTGTATAAAAAACAACACACTAAGATTATGCAAGCTTCCGACTTAATAATAATCGCTTTGCTGAATTTCTACGTATGGCAAACGATACAACACAACCTTTAGTAAGAAGAAACGGCAACAAAAACATAAAACGTTTAATAAGAATGTCAAGCTCAGCCTGAAACGGGCTTGCGTCGTCGAGATCCATGCTTCTGAGCGTGCGCCCGTACGACGCACGGCGGTATCCCCGCTTTCGCGCGTTTCCAATTTCGGCCGCACGGTGGCGGCACGGTTCGATCTCGAGGCGAATACTCGCGGCCAGCTTTCTGTGGCAATGCAGTCGATACTAGGGGAGAGGGTGCACCAACCGCGGTACACGCACTTTCCTCCTCTCTTCGAATCGCCACAGAAAGTTGACCGCGAGTGTAACAATCTAAATTCAGCTAGCACTTCGAAATAAATGAGTACCATGATACCACCGTAGTATCTTGGAGCTAAACGCATAAACATTGCCAATCTTGTGTCGAAATCGCTGTCTCGAAGAATGCGTCTATCCCAGCCTTTCGCTTGTTCCGTAAGAATCACCTGCATTGTGCCAATCTGCCGCGGTACCTAATCAACACTTTAGCTAAACAGCCTCCCTTGACACTCCGTAGGCGATACGTCCCCCCCCCCCCCCCCCCCCAATAATAAAGAAAAAAAACAATCACACGTGTACAAACCCTTACTTCCTCCTCGTAATTAAAAGCAAAAACAAAAGAACGTCGTGAACGCAAACAAGGAGAATACTGGAATTTACTCGGAACCTGTGACATATGTGTTTCCAAATCTTACCCAAATATATCCGAGTTACTCCAGCGGGTCGTGTCACGTGACAACACAGCCAGAGCAACGCTGAACGCCAAAGTACAACACCTTTACCCTGGAGTAAGATCGAGTACATTTCGGAAGACGGCCTACAACGGCGACCGCGCCACGGTAGACGAGGGGGACGCAAGAAGGCGAGGGAATCGCACGGAGTTCGCTGACCGCGCCAACCATTGCACCGCCCCATTTTTCCGCACAACAGATCTCGCCCGTCTCGAAGCGCGCACCACGTGACCGCATCGTCGCCCCATGTTATTCCCGCAGCAGCAGCCGCTTAGCTGTCTCGAGGACCTTTTTTTTTACCCGGTTGACCCTGGGGCGGCCTCCCGAACTCGGTAATTCCCCTGTTATGCCCTTGAAGCGTCTCTTTATTTTTTTTTTATCATTTTATTTGTTTGTCGTCGAGTGGTAGCAACCTTCCCCCTTACCCATGGTAAACAATGCCTCCCCCTTTCAAGAACTTAAATCTCGTAATTACAGCCAACTGCGGGGTCTTTCGTTTTAATTCTCCTTCTTCGTCCCAAAGTTTTTTTTTTTTTTTTTAATTATTATTTAGTTTAGTTAGGCAGGGTAGGCAGGTCATCAGCCGTCTCATTAAGAAAACGGGAGTGCGTCGTGATTACGAGAGCAATTAGCCGTTAAAGTACCGACAGCGATCTGACGTACTTGGGTTTGTGTAAGAAAAACGAATTAGCTCGGAGAGGCAGTGAATTGCATAGATGCCTCGGTAACATGGACCCAGCCCGACTCGGAGCCATTAAATGAGCTGCTCTTGAATATCGGCACTCCGTTCCTCGACGCTGTTGTGGGCGCCGCCATTTTTGTGCTTATGCAGAGCAGATGCAACTGCCGATTGTCATTATTCAAAAGTGCGACTTCCTCAGCTTCGGTGTTAGGAAATCGCTCATGAAATATTGCTTTGCTCTGTTGCGAACCGTTTACACGTTTGTGGAGGGCGGAAAAACGTTCCGTGTGATTTCAGATAAAGCTTCAGAGAACTGGCAACCACGATGATAAGCCACAATATGGGCAACTGTCGTCACTCTGAAGCGTAGGTTATTTAGTGGCACTAGCCCGACTGGTGCCCCGTGCACGTGCAAGCGCGTGCAGCTTGCGCGTGAACATAGCTTTGGCAAGCTTGCAATGGCACGGGCTTGTGCGCACGATCAGAGACATGGCGGCGGTCAGTCGTTTTGCCTGCAATCGTCTAAAGACGAAATGTTCGGGGACGAACTGGGTAAACACATACAGTTTTGTCTCGTTATTACGAAAAAAAAAAAAAAAAAAAAAGTCACACTTGAACGTCACATTATGGAAACTTTTCTTGCGGGGGAACAGAGGTTGTGGAATTAGGGAAAGGACTCGTTGGTTCTTAGAATAACAGAACATGGTTTATTGATATTGAAAACTAATTTAAGCAGAGTTAGAGAAGGCACGTCCTCCTTCGACTGTCGTTCCAACAAGAAGGGCGAAGTCGCCCCCACCAAGCGTCGGTCCAAGAGGGGGGCTCGTCGTTTATGACCCCACGGTGGGGCGCGCTCTCCCCGCGGCCCTCCGTCCCTCTCCCCGGTTTCCCGGAAAGGGGCTGGTGCCTCGGTTTCTGCTCGTCTTCGAAGTCGCTCTTCCTTCCCCCTTCCCGGCTCGGGCATCTCCACGTTTTCTTCTTTTTATTTTACAACAGAGGTGTCCATTAACGAGACATAACTGCCTATAGTCAAACCGAAGAAAACCGGTGATGACGGTACCGAAACGCGCATAAATTAATATAAAAAAAGGTACTTTGACAAACGGCTTTACAGTCACCGACGGCTGTAGGGCAGTTCGTCGAAAGACAATTGGTAGCAGGCCAATTGGTAGAAGGGCGATTCATCGCATAGGGCATTTTGTCGTAGGGTCATTTGTCCCTGCGATAATTCGTCCAAAAACTTAGAGAAAATTGTTATTTCCTTGCGTTCTTTTTTAAACTTGGACATCGTTCCCAAGTGAGTAATCGCAGGTGATGAGCTCTCTTATTTGACACATTTCTGGAGCCTCTATGCTAAAGAGTGGTTCAATTGCGTTTACTCTCACAACCGTCACTCGTGTGGTCACTACATCCAGCGGGTCAGGTACATCAAAGATACAGTATAAAAGCCTTCGAGACTTCGTATCTCGCAAACTTTGGAAAACTTAGTTGAAAAGTTCAATAACAACAATGTCAACGCTGAGAAACTTAAAACGACGTGGGCAACCAAGAGGTCCCTAATACGTGAACTTGGAGAGCTGTATATTGTAACAGTCATCTACTTGAAACCGAGGAAACAACAAACGTGTTTTTTAAGCAGAATATAGCGGTCAGAGACTCTTCCACGTACAAGCATGTGTTACGTCTGCCGTTGCCAGTTTTTCGACAAGTTCCCCTGGTGACGAAACGCCCTGTAAACGATTCCCCTATGCGACGAATGGCCCTGCCACGGACTGTCCTCTGTCGAAGGACGGACGGTACCTCCGGTACTCAATATACAGGGTCGTCGAGATAAACTCGGAAAATTCACCATATTCAGGAAAAATAACACAGAGGTGAATATAGAATTAATATTGACCGTTCTTTTTTTTTTTTTTTTTTTGTGCTTTGCTCGGTTTGCCGTGACGTCTTCCTGACTGACAGATTATCTGCACGTCTTGGCAATGCTGTAAACTTGGTATCTTCTTGTACCCATACCACGCAATGATTTTGCCTAGACGACTTTCCGGCGCGAAGTGATTCGAGTATTGCTGCCCTCCGGTCGTACTCCCTGCTTATCTTTGAGCAAGTCGCGAATAATTTATCATGCGATGGTCCGCCGTCGAATCACGTGGCCACAGATGCGCAATACGGCCGGTTAGCTTCACTGTACTGTTGAGAGACGAAATCTGGAAAAAAAAAATCCGGATTTATCTCAACGACCCTGTGGATTGACCAGACATCCCATTTTGGGTGGGACGGTCCCGTTTTAGAGGCTTGCACTTACATCGTCTCGACTCGCGTCATTCTGCCTCGAAAAAGCCACATGTCCGTTTTCGCGGTGACGTGCAGTTACAAATCACTCAAATCAGTATACTAAGCGAACGGAAGAAAAAGCGAAATAATGTTTATTTCCTAAAGACGTAATTTTATATATATATATATATATATATATATATATATATATATATATATATATATATATATATATATATATATATATATATATATAAAACACGTACTTTGAAAATGTTACCTCCCATACAGAACAATTTTGATCACTTTTCCACGTTACATCAACCAATAAAGCTGACAGAAAAAAAAATAAAAAAAATTAACAGCCGGTTTGCCTATATACCGATAAACCCCGAAAAGTAAGCCCCGAGCCGGCTTTACCGAAATCGGGGAAAACCGAAAACTCTCGAACTGGGGAGCTGCCCCTGAGTAAGAAAAGCTCAAGCTACACGAGAAGAAAACTTCCTCTATAGAAATTTGTTTTATCGGTACCGGGACGATTTTCCAAGCATTCAAATCACGTTCACGCCACGTTTTGTTTTCTTCTACATACGACCCGATAAGCTGAAGTCTTTTATGTTTGGGTTCGACACCGAAAATAAACACAAAAAACGTCAAAACGGAACTGTACGTTTCACACCTGGACGAAAAATGCCGAGTCACGGGACTGTGAACGCATGCGCGGCGTCTGACACCCCGCCAAGAGAGCCGCTGCGTGCTCAGACGAGCTCCACAGCTCCGCAGACAAAGACGCCAGCGCGCAGAAGGCGATTATTGCCACGGTCTCGCAAGTGCGGTGCCGCATTCTCGGGTTTCTATTTTTCTCCCAATTCGGGGGTGCATCTTTTTAGTGTCTCCCTCCCTCCCCCACGAAGGTTCGGTGTTTTTCGGTACCCATTGCTGACGTCAGACAAAATTCGGTGTTTATCGGTGCTTATGATGAAAAGCTGGAAAATGTCCCGGTACCGATAAGAAAGAGGAAATAGATAAAGGGTGTGGTTCCCAAAAAAATAAAACAGCCTTGTGGACAGTTCAGTGGCGGTTCTATTCCTGGTGTACACAAAATAAAGTTGTACGTGAAAATTTTTTTTTTCTCAATAAAGATTGTTTTTCTTTCCCTCGATTTTCGTAAAAAACAGGTTTGAACGTTATCTTTCGGTGTTTATCGGTATTTACCGATAACGCAGAACCCTACTTATAATAACCGGGAAGTTGTACGATATATGGTCCCTCCGCTATTTCGTGTTTTCGACGGACAACAAACCAAAAACCGCCTCGCGATAAGACGACCGGCCATTTTGTGTTTATCGCGGACCGCGAGCACCGCCCATCGACCGAACTCTCTCAGCGCAGACCATTCCAACAAAGGGCTCACGTACTGCGCGTCCCAGTATGGAACTACAGCCAAAGCTACGGGCCGCCATGGTCGAATCACGAGCCATTTCGAAACCACGTGATCCGACGTGCGTTTATTAGAGCTCCGATCGGACGCGTACTAATACCCGCGCCGGAGCAATTATACCACGTGCTTTCTGATTGGCCGCGCCAGGTTCAACCAGATCGGACCAATCAGACAGTGCCAAAAGCGCACCGTCATGGTGTTTGTCGTGCTTTTGTACGTGTTCTGTCATCACTGAACCAAGCATAAACAGAAAAGTACTATAGTGGCTCGCGCGTTTAAAGCTGCTTGATTCCTATTACCTCCTGGCGTCGGCTGCTTCTGGACTAACGAAGTATAGCGTTCAATAAAGCTTTCGGGGAGTATGTGACGCCCCCAGCGTCTGCCTGACCATTTGTGACGTTCCGATAAACAACACGCGAGATTATCCAGGAACCGAAGACGAAGCTGATATTGGTTTAACACTTCGTGATATCGGAATGCAGAGAAGATGGAAGGCAAAACAGTGTTTGTGACGACCTTTTGTGTGCGCATTATTATTATTTTAGGTAAGAGTGAAGGGATCGTGCCGCTTCCAGGTTATACGAAAGCGTTCCAGTCGGCCCGAGCGTATACAGAAACGGTCCCACAATTCCTGTCGCCGCGGGGTGGCTCCTGAGATTTCAGGGAAAGGCCTATTGGTGCTTCACTGATTGAACGCGAGCTCCAGCCGAACGCTGACTACGCAGCGTTTAGCGATGGTCAGTCAAGAGTTGCGTCATAACGCATCGTTCGGTATACGTCAGCAAGGCTAACAAACAATCCACGCTGTTGTTGCCCTCGTGGGTTCAGTAGTTGTTGCTCAACTTGGCGGCTAGAGGCGCAATGGTTAGATCTTCTTCCCACAAGCCGGTGCCCTCTTGAGCGTTCGTGCGTACACGTCGCGCGCATTGGTCGCTTTCCAAAGAGACAAGAAAAAAAAAAAAAAAAAACGCGCGTGCCGGGCTGTGAATTTGTAAACACTGAAACGGTGCGAGTGAGTACGCCGAGAGCGTGCCCCACCCAAAGCTAAACGGTGTACGGAAGGAAGCCCGAAAAAACAAAACAAAAAAACTTGGCGCTGGCTCGACGTCAAACCCCCTCAGCGGGTGACGCAGACGCGACGTTGTTTCCGCACCAGCAGTTAAAACGCTTCCTCCTTTCGCTCGACCCTTTTCACGGTCGCCGCCAGCCAACACGCCAGAGAAAGCCGATATGACGCGCTTGCCGTGACGTAACGCCAGACGCCATACGTCAACTCGAGGGCATTTGAGAAAGCAGAGAGAAAAAAAAAAAGGGGGGGGGGGGAATCGAAATAAACAAGGTGACCGTCCCACCTTCGCATATATACAAGAGCTAAAGTGGACGGATCCGCCGACAGATCGAAGGTGATTGAGACATTGTTGTCAGCTGCTGCCAAAACCAAAATTGGCTCGATTTTGTCGAGGGCTGAACGAGCGAACGATGGAGACGGGGGGGGGGGGGGGGGGGGGGGCAGTCTAACGCCGGCGATAGGCCACGCGTATAACCACTCCGGGCGCCGTCTGCGCAGAGGAGTCGAAGGAAGACATTTCGTAAGGTATACGGGAGTATCGACGGTATCGTCTGCCACACGATTACGAATGCCCTTTCGCGTCCCGGAATGAAACCCCGATTCGGCGAAGTGGCTGCATGGGCTTCGCGCGGATGGCCGTCGCACTGATGCAGTCCGGCAGAGGAAGGCCGCACGGGGCTGGAACACCAAAGTTGGTAACGTTCGCTGCCTAGACGGCTCTTCCTCTTTGCCGCGGTGCCTGCGCCGTCCGGAGCTTACGGAAAAAGCGGGTTTGAGCTCTCCAACTCTCTGGGTCGTCTCCGAACTAAAACAAAGCAGCGCGCTCTCTTCGCAAAACGCATTACAGCGACAAAAGGAGACGGCGTCCCCCCGGTCGCACTGGAGTACGTGTTTTCTCGGCGATCCACCGACACCGCATGGCATGTTGAATCTGGCCGCCGCCCCGACAAAGCCTAGAGTGCACATTCATCACGATATCTCGCACCTGAACGTGCCTTTTTCCAAAGAAAGTTCAGAAGCAACCTGGCGAGGAAAGCGTCGAACTCGAAGCACATGATTCGGCCAATGAGAACACGAAATCACACGGAAACAGCGGGAGAAACGTGTAGCAGTCGTACCAGCGTTAATAGCAGGTATAAGCGTTTTTCGTCAAAGTATATTCATTACCATACTAACAAGAACGTGGAACGAGTTTTATTTCATTTAATTTTTTTACTGCTCAATTCTTAGCAGGACACAACTGAGGAAAGTGCGGAATATCTGCACGCTAACAAAATATTTCTTAAGTTTTACTTTTGCGGACTACTTATGTGACTTTATACGAACGTCCATGCATTTCAAGGTTGCGAGCCATGGCCAGCCCTTGGCTGCGCTCGGAGCTAAGCTGAAACGAAGTATAAGAATACAACAGAGGACGAGGACCGACGTGCGCAGGAAGCCTGTATACATGTCCGTCCACGTCCCTCCTTTGTGTTTAGCTCTCGTATTCTTAGCAACCACGTGAACACGCTCGTCGAAATCTTCGAAGAACTATGCAGCTCTAGTCGCCGATAGGTTGAAACGGCAGGGAGGTCTATCAACTATCCCGCCTCCAGCTCTGCCTTCGATAACACTTTGGCGTCCCTTGAGCTTCGAGCGTGCACGTGCAGCCGATAGCACGGCCATAGCCTGCTATCGGCTATGGCCGTGCTATCTGCTATCGCCACGAGAAGCGGCCGCCGAAATGGAAAAGGTGGAGCGGCAGACAACGGATGAGAAGAGAGCCACGTGACTGGTGCCCCGCTGCGGCGAGACGCCCAAACACAATTCTCCCGAGAGAACAAGTGCGTTGCGGCCCGTCCTCGCCTCTGCAAAAGCTGTGCGCTGACGTCCAGGTTCCCCGAGAAAAGGCTCTTTGATGTCCTGTGCTAGCAGATCCTCGCGCTCCAAATCTGCGACCGGGCACTTACGGCTCCGTCGTCGAACTGCCAGGCTTATAGAGGAGGCTATCGCACGGCGGAATGCAAAGAGCGCGCGCTGGACCGTCCGAAAGAGACGCCCTGCCGGTCTCATTTCGTCAGCGAGTCTAAAGCAGACATGTACAAATTACTCAAAAAAGGTAGTTAAGTTAAGTTACTGAGAATCGACGCAAAAAAGTAGTTGGAGTAGAGTAGAAATTGCGCATTTGGAATAGTAATTGAGTAAACTACTAACTACTAGAAAAAGTAGCGAGTTACCTTGAAGTTACTTTCGAAGTTACCTTTTTATATTTTTGTGGTAGAAAAATGAACAGCAGTTTTGATCCGTGAAAAACACTGCTGGCCTAAAATAAGTGCAGTCATTTTAACGCTTACGTTTTCACCAAAATATTTTATTCGTTCGCAGAAGCAATTGACTTTCAAAGTTCTTGATAGGAGAATTTTTCACTTTTCCTCCTAAAGACGTCCCCAGTCAAGCGAAAAAGACGTTCCACCGACGCGCTGGGCGGAATGGCAGCGTTGAATTTGAGAAACAAGCTGTGCAGGGTCGGATAATCGAGTGTCGGCATCTTAGGTGTCCATGACGAAACATGTGAGGTTTGCCTCGGGTAGGGCGTCTTTTATAACAAACTCCTCCTTTTTTCTTTCTTTTTTTGGCAAGTTGAGATTGTTATGACTGGCCCCTCTTCATTCCTTCGACGTCCTGAGAGTAGGCTGAGCAAGTGCACCTGACCGTCAAGGGTTCAAGTCTCGCGCCACCACGATGAGAGCATCCGGACGACTGGCGTCTCGTTGTAATGCTAGTGCTACGCTACTAAAAAAAAATCTTTTGGTCTAACAGAAGATGAACCGAAGTATACTTCGCCAATAGCAACTCAAATCCTCGCCGCGCCTGACAAGTAAATCGTTTTCCACAAAGAGGAGGTCTTCCTGGCATGGAAGGTCGGAAGGACGCGAAGGATTACGTGAAAAAGCATCGTCGCTCGTACAGTTGCAGCTGGAAGCGAGAACGTGCTCCCATGAACGGATTATCCATGTCTGGGTTTGTGTGCGGGGGAGTCCGGCTTTGCAAAGGCGTATGCACTGACGACGAGGCGACCATGGGCAGTGGCGAGGAGCTGCGAGGTCATTCCAGAGGTGCCTCCCGTGGAACCCCCAAACCGCTTGAGCAGATAACACTAAAGGCAGACAACATAAAAACAACGACCCTCGGAATGTCCACGTCTTTCATGGTTGCAGCCGGAGGCGCGACACCTGCGTGCATTACCGGATTAGGTCAATACCCGTCCAGGGCTTCTCTTTCTGCGTTCGTGCGCGCCGGTATTATGTTTTGGCTGCTCGTCACCACCTTGGCCCAACAACGCCTGTGATGAAGTTCCTACGGCTGCCGAATATAAGTGCGTGGGAACGGATTGTGAGGGGGCCCCTTGTTCGGGAATGCCACTTCATCTGCCGGCGTCTTATTTAATTCTTCGCTCAAACTTTCGTGATGAGCAAAATTAGCACAAGAGTTCGAAAGTAGTTAGTAATTTGAGTAGAAGTTACCTGAAAAAAAGTAGTTAAATTAAACTACTAATTACCCAAATCAAGTTGTAATTGGAAGTTACCAAGTTACTCGCAAAACTAGTTAAACTACAGTAGTTTGAGAAGAGTAGTAGAACTACGTCCAAGTGTGGTCTAAAGCTACGGCCACGGCAAGCCAGTCAGAGCGAGGAAGCGAGGCACGTGGCAACATATCGTCTGAGTGTTGCACCCTTCCTGTGGACATGCCACGTCCTGCAGCAAAGAGCGTTCGATCTCAGCAATGTTATGCTGAGTATTCGCAAGTTCGCGACTTTAACATCAGACGAGACAGACGCGACTTATAGAAACGGAAAGAAAGCGAAACCATCCGCGGCCTGGTGGCGGAGGCGGGAAACAGAGGAACGGGGATGAAATGCACATCGTTGGAGTCGCGAATACGTCGAAGGTTTAAAACATTTGTTTGCGGATTGCCCCCTTATCCAAATTTAAGGTCGTCTCGACAGGATTCTCCTCAACAGGTTCGCGGGAACTCGCCAATGCAGCCAACTGAAGGTTCAAAATCAAAACAAGAATTCTGCTATCGCTGTTACCATGCGAAGCATCTACGATCGCCGGTTAGAAGCGCGATAAGATCGCTTACACGCTTAGACAAAATGCGGGCTAGCCCACTCCGGCTAACCAATATTGCCATTCGATGCAGTGCGAGAGTTATTGCTTCCCCGTTATCAAAACCTAAAAATGAACTCCCCATACCCGTTAGTTATTAAAAAAAAAAAAAAAACGCCAGATTTTATAGCTTTCGGCCTTCAACTTCTGTATAGACCTTTTCATTTCAGTAGTTGCTTGACCGGCGGGTAGAGGGCGCTGGCGCACTCGCCGCCATTAGGTTGCTTCAATTTGGTCGGTTTCGGTTTCAACGTGCACGCGATTGTCATGCTGTTTGATGCCACTTTCGATTATTTTGCGATATAAATTTCTTTCTTGAAGCACACAGCGAATGAAACAATAGTACTGAGCCACTTGACAAACCACGATGTGGTTTTGAGCCTAAATTGCGATCTTTTTTTACGAACACTATATGCGTCTGATTCCGTCCATTGTTAATTTCGGCCAGGTTCGGCGGTGAAACAACTGCGCTGATGCACAGGGAAAAGTACCATTGTCCACGGCCGTACTCGCGGATACCAATTTCCAGAAGAAAAATAAATAAATAAAGAGCAGGACAAGCTCCGCCTGCACCGTACGCTCCTTGCCTGCCGCCGTGTTTTGGCTGTGCGTGCACCGAGTGGTACGGAAGGTAGATAGCTCGCGCTCAAGTCAGAGCTGCTACTGCTAACCTTATATTCCAACAGACTATATTGCATGCGTGCTTAGTGAAAAAGCAGGTCGACAACATGATTAACAATCTGCTGAATCACCAAGAACAGATGGACTGACAAGTTTAATGTTCGATATTTGGTTTCCGTACACCAACCTTTCCTAACTGCGAGACTGGAAACGTCTTTTATAATGACTAGAAAAGTTTCATATAATCACGTAGATAATATAAAAAGTGATATTGTCTTGACAGGTTTTATTTAAGGAAATTAAGCGCTCGAGAAATATTTTGATACACCAGTGTAGGTTGACTAGAAAATTTCTTTAACTAATCTACTCATTAACAGCATTTCAAAATATTGGCCTTATGAAATAAACTTTTTTGTTCTATGGACATTTGCTTACGACATTCTCAAGGTATGAAAATCGTGCGATAAGTGAATGCCAGACTTAAAATAAAGTCTAATATTCATCTT
Organism: Ixodes scapularis; assembly: GCF_016920785.2. Classification (NCBI taxonomy): domain Eukaryota; kingdom Metazoa; phylum Arthropoda; class Arachnida; order Ixodida; family Ixodidae; genus Ixodes; species Ixodes scapularis. The sequence continues at coordinate 97,684,113 of NW_024609880.1, read as the reverse complement.
CCGTAAAATTTGCCGAATGAAATTGAAGAGCGCAAAAGAAATGATCTCCGATAAGCTTGACTGAAGTCGAGCGCCAGGCGCCACCCAATGAACGAAAACTGTTCACTGATTTGAAAAGATGCGCTTTGCACATTTTGACGTCGCCAGCTACTGAAAGTAACTCCCTATTCGCCGTCGACAACCGGCAGCACTCGGGGGATTTTCATGCTGAAGTATTCTTTTCGGCGTCACATTTTGTGAACCATAGGCACTATCAAGCTGTCTGTGACAGTTTCTTACGCGGGGAGTCCAAATATTTGTGTTGAAATAAATTAATTAAATCTGCATGGTTATATTAAAAAAATTACTTAAGCAATTTAAAGACTATGGACATGGGACCGCACGATATACAATTCCGTGGAATTCATAAATAAACCGATAAACCGAATGCTTATATCGCACACGCGATTAAGAACGTAAAACAGATATAAGTGTGATATAGCGAACAAACACGTTGCCTAATGTTAAGGTACCGTTATTTCTAGCATTAAAAATAATTCAAACTGAACGTTTGTTCCCGCGTCTTGTCCACAAGTTCTCTAGTGTAATCGAAAGAAACTGTTTTCGATTTGTTGTAACTACAAAACACCATGCTTTCGGGAAAAACACGTCGCTCATTACGCTGAGTGTTTTTGTTTCCTTCCTTGACACCAATGCGCACTCATATATATAATAACATTGAGCTTCCTATTGCAAATGTTCCGCCCTTATTAGTAACCAAACCTCAGTTCTCCTAAGATATTGATATTTGAACCCTCGAGGCTCTCTTCAAGTCATATATGCATTCAATGTGCGCAAGTGCTAACGCTGATTCCTGTATCCCGCACGCCGACGGTAAACAAATATTCAAAACGTGTTACAAAATTAACTACAGAAGATGCGCGCATAATGATGTAATGGAATTGCATGGTAAGTATGAGTATCTGACGACACTTGACGGAGTAAAGGCCCGTTCACACTCTTGCAACCGAGTGCGACCGAGAGAGACCAAACCGGTTTTTAAGCCTCTTGCGATCTCTTAGGACCAGCTCCGCTCAGTGCATCCGGTCCCAAGAAGTCTTTCTCGGTCGTACTCGGTTGCAAGAGTGTGAACGCGCCTTAAGGCAAGAGACGCGGCGAAATGCGACGAAAAACACGAATTCAACGCATCCGCCAAGGCGCGGACGGGAGAGCGGAGCAACAAGTTGAAGCAACCTAATGGCGGCCGCATCACGTGATTCCAAGATGGCAGCGCCCATGCGGCGGAGGGTGAAAAGGTCTATACCCCGGCCAGCGTACGTCTTAGGAACAACAAGTTCACCCCGCCCTCTGTGTCATATCGCGGGTCATGATCAGAGTAACCCGTACCATAATCTATTCTCCGACGCTGACCGCCAGTAAGCTTGCAGTGCGCATTCGGAATGAATTTGCGATGTTGTTGATTTTATTTTTGTTCCCGTAAACGAAGTCCCTGTAACCAATTAGAATGCCGACGTTTGGCTCCACCGAAGTCCCCGTGACCACTTGGAATATTTTAAGTTCGGTCCCGCCTATCCGTCCCTGCGACAGCCGTCCGTTGCTCCTCGTTCTACAAGTGCGGTGTCCTTGAAATTGATTGGGATGCATGCGACGCATCATTTACTATATTTATCGATGAGCACGAGCCATCGTTCGCTTCGCTTTCGCTTAGACCAAGTGCTTACGCTATCGTTCCTGATCAGGTTAGGTAGATGGTAATATATCGTCATACCCCTCCTCTACAGCCTAACAAATATGCCATCTTTCTTTTTTTTTTTTTTAAATTATCTACAGTGCATACGCGAGATGGCTCTTCGCAGCACGTGTTCCATGCCCATGCCCGGTTAGTGCTACAATATTAGCCGATGAATTCGATGGTCAATGTTTCTACAGAACAGCAATCTGTTTACCAAAAAAGTGCCCGTTTGCCATCACCAGGTGAGGGCGCTGCGCGTGCGCATGAACCACATTCGCGTGAGGTGAATTGCCTGTCAGCCGCGCGTTGGTGTATACGGCGAGCAAGTAGACCAAAACGCGTCTCGCATGAGAGAGGATAGAAACACACAAAAACACAGATAGAGAAGGGGGGGGGGGGGGGGGAGAGAGAGAGAGAGACTGATCACGCGTGTGATCAAACTTTGCACCAGCCAGTTGCCCCAGCCGATTGCAGACCTTACTTCATTCAATCCGAGCTACTCCGGCGGACCATATACGTCACGTGACAACACAGATAAAGCAACGCTGGACGCAAAAGGTTTTTTGGGTGAACGAAACGTTCACCCAAAAACCTCTATATAAACTACGTTCTTTTTTTTTGTATTGGAGTATTTTGCGTTTCATTCGCCGATTGTCTTGTGGGCGCAGCCATTTTGATGCTCCGCGCAGAGCGGGCGCAATTAATAGTTACAATTCAAAAAGGAAACTTCCCGAGCTTCGTTTAAGACGCGTTCACACCTGCGACTCGCAGCCGTCGCGCGACTTACTAGCGACAAGCGATCACCGACGTTCAAACTGCGGGCGATCGGCGGGTCGCTTTTGGGAAGCCATCGGGAGCCACCGTCGATTCCCCTCTCCTCCCGCTACAGCTCGAATTCGTGTTTCGCTGCTTTTCTGTTTTCGTTGTCGCGCACCTACACCTCCGTCGCTGTCACCATAAGAGGAAGACTCGCGATATTTGGCTTGGGTCCTTCGGAACCGCAGAGTGAACGCACTATCGCTACATTGGCGTGCACTCACTCGAGCAAGTCAAAAGCCACAAAGTTCTTGCTAGGCCGAGCTCTTCCTCGGGCGCTCGTCCGAATAAAAATACAACTCTCTAAAAAAAAAAAAAAAGTATTTTTGAGCAGCGTTAGGGCCGCCGCAGAGACCTCCATGGCTTCGTATCCATTGCTGCTATCGCGAACCAAGGCGTTGAACGGATCATGTTGATTGCATGTCCCGTAGAGGTGCTGGATGTGAACAAACGTGAGGCGCATCGCATGTCACTCCCGAGACTCCACTGATTGGTTTAGTCGCCGGGCGACTTGGCGACCGGTCCGAAAAATCGGCCTGGAAGCGACTGCGGCAGTTGCGGCTGGCAAGTGTGAACGCGCTGTAGATGCGGTGTCGGGAAGCTCAAGCGACATCGTTTTAGACGGAAAAACCGTTTCGTGCAATTTCAAATAGAGGTCCAGATAACTGGCAACCACGATTCGGGGTTTTGAAAGCCCCCCAAAAATCAAGATATATAACTCGATATTCTTTGGCGCTAGACCCTGGGTATTTTAGACCCCCAAAAAAGCAAAACTATTGCCAACTCTGTTCGGCTTTTCTTCCTGGCTGCTCGGTAGTCACTTTGGACCCCGCGTTCCCGAGGAAATGCAAAGGATTAGGCGTATGGTTTTCCGGTTTTCAGCCGCGGCAACTTTGGGCCTAAATTGCCAAACAAGTGCCAGAATTAGGCTTCACTGCTAGCTGCTGATTCGTGGCAACTTTGGCTCATGTCTAGCACTTTGGCAATATATACCCTTTTCAAAAGTCTGCGCCACCTAGTAGCGACTGAGCCAACTATCCGAATCCGCCATTGTTACGGGCACGTGTACTGACACTCAAAGTGCACGTCAGCGTTCAGAGAGGACTCCCATCAAATCACACGCGTCCTGTCCCCCCAAAAAATGGCGACCGCCATTGTTGCTTGATGAGGTTTAAAAAAAAAAGTCTATTATGTAACAAAAAAAAAGACGAAGAAAAGTAGTGCATTGGCTCCAACTAACGCCTTGGAGCAAAACCTTGATAGGCCCACGTAAGACCCTGTATAGGACTGCCAAACTAAAACCAAATGTGGCGTTTTTTTTTTTTTTTTTTTTTTTTTTTTTTTTTTTCTTTTTATGGCGTGCCGCCCCGCCTTGGGCGACAAGTGCACGCGTCCCATTCACTCGAGCGCGTCGTTGACGGAGGACGCAAACCGCTTTGACGCAGCGTGCAAAGACGCGTGCGGGTCACGGCCCACCGCACACGCGCATTTCGACATTCCTGGACGTCTCCGCTTCCAAGATGACCTCGGAGTGCGTGATCGCGGTACGATGGACAGCCTGCTACAACGTCCAAGACGCATAGAAGCGGCATGCCATGCCGCCCCGGTCGCTGCATTCTTGTTCTTTCCGCCAGCAGTGATGTGCGCGCGACAAGCAATTCCACAAGAGCCTCATCCGTCAAGACAACGACGTACGTCATAATGTCGATTCGGCAGAGCGCGCAGGGTTCCCGGCCTTTTTCTTGTTTTCTTCGCTCATTGCGTAAACGGACATAAGCGTCGTGCAAATCACATGTGATTTCATTTGCAAAGGATTCACGCGGAATTTATGGTAAAGTTATATTTATAGAGCTAAACGTTCGACGCATTGGAGCGAATATGCACGCGAACAGGTGACGAGATTCGCCGGGCAGCGTTCGCTCCGAGTGCGGCGTCGGAACAGCGGTTCTTGATGCCACGCGCAAAGCGAACATCAAAGAATCCTAAATCAGGGCAGTCGACTAACCAGGGCTAACACATCTGGACACTTTAACATTTCACAAATTCGTAACGTACATATGGCTAACGAATTCTGCAATTCTGCGGTACCGACATCTAGTACATCTAAAGCACCGGTATACATATTTTCTTTTTTCTAAATAGGATATGTCTTCTGTCATCTTAAGACTCACTTCCTTGTCACATAATTATTTTTCGTCAGTGCTAGAATATGCTTGGAAAAATTTGATTCAATGTGTGCCTTTTTTACATTACTTATCTACATTCTGTAAGTTCTTATTTTCAGTGCTTTCAATATCAGTGCCTGTCATAGTAGTATTTTCTTAAAATGGGCACACGTTAAAGTGGCAATGGGCGCGGATGGTCTTTTAGCACCTTGTAATATACATAGGCTCTAATAAGATATCACTGATTGATTGATCGATTGATCGATCGTGCCTAGCCAACCGCCAGTCGTCATATTTGAAATTTCTTGAGGCCCGATACAGCGGAAATCACTTGGAGGCCCGCACGAAGCCAACGCCTAAGAGAAATTATACAGTGATTCGAACGAAAGCTAGGGGTGCACCTGAATCGGTATGACTGCTCATCACACGTCGCTCCAGACAGCACGTGACCGAAGGGAACCTTGTAAACGCGAAGCGGCGTATAGCATTGAATTCGCACGAGGAAAAGCGAGTCGCGAAGAAGCGCGTTTTCATTCAGACATACGAGCGAAGGTTTTCCCTCACACTCCGCGACACTGTTAGCGTGAAAAGGCCATCCCCGGTATTCTTTTTGTTTTTCTCTCACTATTTATTTATTTATTTTAATTACCCTTAAAGACCGACGACCAGTTCGCGCTTTCCACTTTTCCCTCCCTTTATCCTCACCCCCCTTCTGCACTGTCCACTGTTTCCTCCTCCCCCATGGTGAGGAGGATGTTCTGCCTCGCAGAATCCCGAGTCTGGTCGTCGGCCTTTAAGGCGTAAGCATTACAGAGAGGGAAATTGGTACACGTAAATCGAAACAGAATATAACACGTGGAAAAACATCATAAGCATCGGTTAGATGATGAGAGACAATCGCTTTTCAAAAAAGATGCATGGTCTCATGATCTGTGATTGAGACTATAAGAGCAGGAAGGGGACGACAGCTGTCCCGTTAAAACAATGTATAATTCGAAACTATTTTAATTTTTTTTTTCCTTCTTCCGAATGGTGGGAATTAATTACGGCAGTCGAGGAAAAAGCGGTGTTCGGACTACATATCTCTCTCTGCTCGGTGAAAGCCTGCTGTCCCGTGCTTCGCGTTCAACGTGAGAGGTTTCGTCGCGTACTAGGGCATTGTTTGGACAGGACACGTATACGATACCACCAAGACAGCGCAACAAGTCCAACCTGTTCAATATCAAACTTTTTTTTTTCTTTTTCTGTCGGGTATAAATGTTTTCGAAATTCGAAGCGTTTTTAAGAACCTGCAGGTACTCTGAAGAAAGCGTCTGTAGAAGGTGCTGTAACCGAGGAAAAAGAACGCGACGCACAGGAAAGATAAAACATATAAAAACATTGTCGAGGCCGCGTTAAAGTGCGGGGCATATCAGCAGTAATGGACGGATGAAGGCTATACGTCTTTGAAAGGGCGCACCACCTCTCATTCGAGTCACATTCTCGGAGTGCAGCTATCAAGGCCACGGTATACCACTGGCCGCACTTTCTAGAACAATGGCGGCGCAGGAGGAGGGGCCAGCTCACCCCGAAGGAAATGACAGAGGTCACATCTACTATAATCGTATTCGCCTCAAAAAACGACAGCAAAAAAAAAAAAAAAAAAAAAGAAAGTCTGGTTTCTCGCGGAAAGTTACTAATTTTCCCCTTTCTGCTTTGAATTAAGATACACGTAGGTGTATCTTGTTATTTTATCAAGACGCACACGTTTCAAAAGCAAACTTCATTGCTTCTTCTTTCGACAAACAAAATGAATGATGCGCAAAACGTCTTTTCTTTCTCGATGTGAAAACGAGTATAGTTTTTTGGTTTCAACAGTATTCTGTTTCATCAGTATACTTGCGACGCACGCTCTATCGCCTAGGGGCAACGAACAGGGGGCGCCTCCGTCGGTTGCAAGTCAGAGCCGTTTACACCGAGAGAGTTTGGCCAATGGGCGGGGCTTGTTGCTCGCTAGAACCAGAGGATTTCGCGTTAACACAAAATGGCGTTAGCTCTTTGTCTCGTTTATTTCTGAGAAATCGCATAGAGTTATTATGAGTCAGAGCCACAAAATGGCGGAATGAAGTAGTCGTCCCACGGTTGTCAGACTACGCTGCTGTGGTTGACAGCCTCTCTGAGTATAAACGGCACTGTTGCTAGTCAGGAACATGTATACTAAAAAGACGTAAGTGCGCAGACGACCTGGTGGTTGCTAATCGTGTCGTTTCACATCTGGGACTGTGGTGCACAAAAGGAAAAAAAAAAAAACTTTTAGTCGAACGAACAGACACAAAAAGGAACGTCTCTGCGTTTCAGACGTTCGTCTTTGTGTGTCCGGTGTCACCTGCTAAACCAATTACACGCGAAACAAAAAAAAAAAAAAATAATAAGCCGAGGACCATGGTTTCTTCGCTGCACGTAATTCATACGCACTAAGACGAGGACCTCCGTGACGACACACTTTTGGTCGGACTTCCGAGTGAAACGGAGTAGATAACGCGCCCATTGCGGTCTGTTTGTTTTTCCGTTTGCGAGTTTTTGCTAGCCACAGTTATCGCAGCCGTCTTCTCGTGGTCGTGTAAACACTCGGCGGTCCGCTGTACACATACACAATGACGCGCACGAAAACAAAGGAATTCAAATCCCGTCGCTGTGAGTCAGCCGACCCTCGTGACTCTCTAATATTGTTCACTCTCTACTCGGAGAGAAGACGACTTAATTATGCGCGCAGAGGAAATAACGCGCGCGGTTCCCTTTCGCGACGCAAAACGTGGTAGACGGCGCTACGCAAAAACGGGAGACAATAGGCGAGCGAGATCTGAATATAAGCGGCGGGTTCCTCGGTCATTCTCGGGGGAAGTCGGTATACTCCCTGGTTCCTCGGAGTTCGTCGTTGCACGAGGCCCCCGGTGTGACCAACTACAGCGTACATTAACCTCGGTTTGCGCTTACGCAACCTATATAGGAAGGGGGGTCGCACGGCAGCTTGAAACGGCGGAGCGTTGGCTGTGCCCCTGGTGAGGAACGTAGCAACACGCAGAGTCACGTTCTGGTGACGTGATTAAGTATTATTATTATTGCTGTTATCTTACAATCTATGAATTGCGGAGGCTAATGGAAACAAATCTACCTCAATGCCTCGACGATTCATTGCCTTTTAGGCATAAATAAAATATTGATACAAATAATAAATTAAAACAACAAGACACGCCGAATTGCCATCCAGTACCCTTAAATGATTTCTCGACAGATATCCGAAGCGCACGCAAAGCCGACAATTTTGAAAGAAATAATAATAATAAAAAAAAGATCAAGTAGAATTTTTTTTTTAATGTAAAAGGAATGGGTACATGCATATTCAGGTTTAGCGTGCTTTATTTATTTTTATTTTCTTTTTCATAGCGTCTTTATTGCTGGCCGCAAGACACATGCAGCCAAAAGCGCATCTGTTTTGACTGACTTAAGGTATGCTGCCTTAATGTTGTTGGCTGTGTAAGCTTCGAGCTGTATAGTCTTTCGATGTAGGACGGCGTTTCCTAGCTAGTATAGAGGCAGGTCCCCTAGCGTGCTATCCGAAGAAGAGTGAACGCGCGGGCGAGGGGGTCTTTCTTTTGCTTCCCTATCTCCGGTTAAGTTATGCCGTGCTCCTGAAACCGCAAGCGCTACATCTGGGGCGATGTCTCACGCGAATGAGTTCCTTGTTGCGCTGCAAAAATACCAGCATTCGCCGTTCTCGACTGACACATGCACCGTTCCTCGGAAGACGCGACACTCGGGTCCCAGACAACAGGAGACGGAAACTCTCCCCGTTCCGGCCCCACACAGGGTCCGCGCATCGGGCCACTTCCGGGAAGCACGCCACCGGAAGCAACGCGCCCTTCCGCCGGCGCTGGTGCAACGCGGGACACCCAAGAAGGTCCAGGCTCTCTATGCGGAAAAGTAGCGACATCCGCCGAAGAGCATCGCCTGATGTCTTGGGACAATCGTGGCGGGTAAGTGTGGGAGAGACAAAACTCAAGATAAAAGAGTGCGCGCAGCGGCGGAGGAGGAGGGTGAATGAGTAGAAGGATAGGGGATGCCTTCAGACGCTTCATAGCGCAGTGGAGGCTACGAGCCGATTCCCCAATCGAGAAACATCGGATGGACAACGACAGGGCTCCCAGCACGTTCTTCGCGGCTCAAATGAAATAAAGTCGTCAACTTGTAAACCCTGAGATGGGGAAGGATAAAAAAACGGACGAACACAACAAAATCTCAAACGCAGCTGAAGTTTTATTGATAGAAGCATACCAATAAAGTGCACAGCGACAGTGCGCATGTAGACCGTGTGTATGCGTGTCTCTTAGCCTTCGACTATGCTATGACTGGCGATTAAACCGAGTGACGAAATGCCGCCTATCTATCTTGGGATGATTGCGGGCGAGCGTGAGAACGCAATAAATAACAGCGAAGAGTGTGCGCGCCCGAGGGAGCTGTTATTTACCTTTCATATTCAGGGGCCTTAGGTCGAGCACCTGTTGTGCATACGTAAGTCATTCTCGGGACGTGCGAATCTCGATCCGATCGGATTCGAATGTCTACACAGTTTAATATCGAAGTTACCTCGTACAGCGTAAACATGGAGGAGCCGTTTTCCTTTGGGGCTTTTCCACCGTTATCGGCTGTTTTTCGTCGTCCCAATCTGGTCGATTGATCCGCTAGTTGGCGGCTATATTTATATTAGGAGGGGATGTTCCAACCATCCGGGCGTCCACGCTAATACACGGACGTCGAGAAAGAGAGCGCCCAACGCGTATATAGATAGACCAACGGGCTGCTTACAAACAAGAATGTGCCCACACCGCGTGCGGGCTGCAGCTTTGCGAGATAGTGGAGCTATCAAACCGCTAAATAACTGCCGCAAATAGTCCAAATCTAGCCAAAGCCATAAAAAAAGAAATAGCCAAAATTCACAACTATACATTTTTAAGCTTTTTATTCGGAGCTCTCGACACCCATGGCAATATATAGCTTATTGCACTTTTGTTCCTTATAAGATGCGCTCCTTTTTTGCGAACGAAGTATCGCTTCTGTATTCATATTCGCTGGATTAAAATTGGTGACAGATTCGCTGTTCGTATTACAGAGTGGCAGGGCCCTTGCGATTCCGTAGATCCGTCTGCGACCGTCGTGTTCAAATGCTGCATTGAACATGGGCAGTGTCAACACACCAATGGTATGCTCAAATAGCATAACAAATATTTGTTCGATTGCACACATATATTGCGCTGAGCTCGACACGGCAATGTCAAAAAGAAGGGTGGTAAATATAAGATAAAGAAAGACCACGACGGTGGTGATCAGACGGATGGTTCGTCCATTCACTGCCACCAGAACGATAGGCAGAAAAAAACAAATCACAGCGGTCTTTTAGTCCCTTTATATAGAGGTTCGCCTACAACGGGTTCCGGGTTCAAACTGCCCATCGAACTGCTCTGCCTCTTCTAGAAGCTGTTTCTAGAAAGATTTGATGTGATAATCTCTTCAACTTTTCCCACAACCCCAAATTACTGCGTTTGCTCAACGGACCGCTGTCGTTTGAACGAGCAGACGACAACAAGCAGAAACGTTTGAAAGAGCAGACGACAGTTCGAACGATCAGGCGGCCGTTCGAACTTGAATACGCACTGAACGAAGTACGCAGGTGGCCCGTATAACTCAGCGGTTTTCCTGCGTTCATGTTGGAACAAAACCAATAAATCTGACGACCACAAGTATCCGTAAATTCAACCCAAAGTGCTTCCCGCACAAGCAATCGTGGTCCGGTTTTCCTTTTTCACGTCCCTTGTCCACGTTCTCGGACGAACCGAGCAGGCGGAAAAACACATGAAAGCTGACCTCCAAACCATTCCCCACTCGTTTAGTACAGCCCCAGCCGCGGCGTTTCGACGAGAAGGTGGTTTTTTTTGTCTGGTTTCTTCTAAAACAACACAGAAATACACGTCCCGCATGGCGACTTCCGCCCACAGCCCCAGACCGGAAGTGCGCCCGACGCGCCATCACCGCAACGTGACGTAACAGGGCTGAGTTTGTGTATAGAGCAGAAAATGCACCGGGGGCGCTTCCTACACGCCGTCGCGCCAATAAAATACCCTCTCTCAACCGATTACACACACACACAGACAAAAAAAAAAAGGCCAGCTCTTGGATACGGCCGTATCGTAATTAACCCAGACAGCGGGGACACGTTATTCCTGTCGAAGCCCCGCAAACACGAGAGACGAAGGCGGACAGCTCGGGCATATATACAGGCCCGGGCGGGTCCCGCGGTTTTCGCTCATAACCGTTTCTTCCCCTGCGCGGACGCAACGTCAACAAGGGCATCGGCATAAACGATGACTGAACGCTGCCCGCGCGCGTAATTGAACCAGAGAAGACAAGGCCGGCGCACATGACGTTATCGTTCGTGGATTCCCCCCGACTCTCCCCAAGCAGCGAACACGCCGAAGCGGGGCGCAGCGCCGCGCTTCCTGCGTGCTCGCTTCCCCGCCTCGCACTCGGCCAACGAGGCAAACACACCCTTCCCCGCCGACGGTATGGAGGGCGCGCCCCCGGGTCGTGGAAATTAATTCCTCGGTCAGAGAGACGGCTGCTATGGGTTACGGGGAGCTACGCGACGTACATACGCGCGATATCGCTTTCGCGTTGACGGGTATATAGTGACACAGCTGATAACGACAGGCGCCGCTGTCAAAGCGATGCGTGCACGTGCAAGTAAACGTGTGTACGTACGAAACACCAGCGACGCTGTTTCGCGGCCTTCGCGCGGAACACCGTTACATTGGAGGAATATGTTCAATCGTGTCATTAGCCTTTTTCCGTAAATAAATAACGCGGGCAGATTGATTGATTAGCCTTCGCGATATGCACAAAATGACCAGGAATAGGTTTTGTCATAAGAACGTGCATTTATTACACGCCCACACTCTCAAGAAAAAACGGTGTCAAAAGGTGTATTCTTACACCCTTTGTCCCATATAATACGCCCCCAAACTTCAATTCGACATACAGCGCCCTACAGTCGAACAGACGGCCCGAAACTTTACGAGGGGCTTGATAGCCGTGTGGTACAACTTATTAAAATAGCTAATGTACGTTTTACTGAACACGAAAGAATAATCCGGGTTTTCTCGGCCCTACTGTAAAAACTCGGTGTTTTCTTTATGTGGTCTTCGATACCTACTTTAGCTATTTAAAATGCTGTACCACACGGCTATCAAGCCCCTCGTAAGATTTCGGGCCCTCTGTTCGACTGTAGGGCACTGTACGTCGAAATGAAATTCAGGGGTGTATTATATGGGACAAAGGGTGTAAGAATACACCTTTCGACACCCTTTTTTCGTGAGAGTGCACGCAATCGACGCCAGAGAGGTTTTACAGCAATGAAAGAGACCCACACTTCCTCTCAAAATGCCGGTCTGGCATCTGAATCCTCACCTCTGAACGTAACCGATTATATACGGAGCCGCGCTCGTGAATTTCTTTCCCTATACGACATCGCGTTATGGCGCTGTAACGGCATAATTTAATTCCTTATACGACAGTGCCTTATACGTTACAAGTTATAACGCTCGAACGGGGCAGGGGAAAAAAAAAAAAAAAAAGCACTCCCGAAAAAAAAAAGAAGAGAAAGAAACATACTTGTCTGTTTATACGGGTGCCATAAAAATACACGTCGCTTGGCTTGCAGTGCTATCAAGAGGCAACCTTCAGATACACGCGTTGTCGCCCCATAGCCCGCAGCCGATCGAGGCAAGCATTGGTCACGGTCGAGTGGCGTGCACAACACGAGATTACTCTTTGCATAACGTGGATGTGGCCTTGTCGCGCCAGATATTCGACGACCGCAGAACAGCTCCTCCGCTCGTCTTGAGACGACCCGGTGGCTCTTGCGGCAAAACATCTCGTCGTCAAATTAATACAACACAGAAGCAGATTCGAGAGCCTCGCGTGGGCGTTGAACAAACATCTTGCGTGCAATTTTAAGAGTCGGGACACACCTGCTTTCGGTCTCTCTCTCTCTCTTGCTCATTTCCAACCCAAAGCCCTGCTTCTCTGTTTCCCGTTCTAGCCGCCAGGGGGACGCCAGCTTTCGTTGTGCCGCGCAGTCCAGTCAGTGTGGGCTCCTCGTTTCACCGCTTGGCGTGTTCGCCTCCAAATGGCATCGCACCATTTAAAATTACTACTAGTACTACGCTGTGTAGATAGCATGTGCTCCAACTTAGTTTTATATATACACCAATAAATAAAACTCGTTTAAATAAGAAAAACAAAAACAAAAAAACGCTGGCACTTTTGGAATGACAATGACAGCAACTGCCCGTGTGTTGAAGCAAAACAATTCCTATTCGTTTTAACTTTCCCGTTAATGTTCGTATGATTATTGATGAACTTACATAAAACAAGTACGACAAGAAGCTGTGTTCGATACGTCTGACTTGTGGCCTTGTGAACAAAAAGAGTGTAACAAAAAAAAAATCATTGTGAAGTTGATGTTTTTGTCGCATTGTACTTTAGCCAAATCACGCGTGGCGAGTTGAACGAGGCAAAGAGGATGAGAGGGTGTTTAATGTAACAAGAAAAAAAAAATATATAAAAAGTTATGTACGATAAGGACACGTTTACACGAAAGGAACAACAATCTGGGAGGGCGTCCAAATTCGGCTTCCCCAAAAGCAGCGAGAGGACTACTCGAGTGCGTATTATACCAACGCGGCCATAAATAGTTTCCAGTTATTAAAGACAGCCCATTCCACTAAAGCTGTTGACGCCCATTGTCCCACCGCACGACCAGGTAGAACCCCAGCGCGGCGAGACAATGGAAGCGGAAGAAACCGCCGCCATGACCGGCTGGAAAAATACCACGCGAGGGCATCGCGGATTAGGCAGGAGAGCAGGATTACGCAGTCGCCATCTTTACCCAAAGCCCCCTTTTGGAAACCCGACGGCGTAAGGTATACATACGACAAGGACTTCGAGAAGGTGGGCTCAATTAACGCGACTTTCACACCGTTGTTACGCAAACCTCCCGGGGGGTACAAATCAAGGTCGGCGACGCGCAGCGGCCGCTCTTAATTATCGCGACCTTCTTCCAGTTCTCACCCGCTCACGGGTGGCGTCATCTTAGCTACGTCCCAAAAAATTCCGCGAACGCACTCGACATTGCCGAGCAACACCATACTTCGTTTCAGCCCAAGTTCAGACGCAGGCGACGCTACGAGGTAACGGGATAAATCAAACGGCGTCAAAAGTGAAAGTCACTGAGGTCGTTTCTGCTTACGAGTGGTCCAGCGGTGATAGAGAAACATGACGAGCCACACCATGACGGTGCGCTTTTCACGGCATCTGATTGTTCCCATCAGCTCGTAGAGTCGGCTGCGTCTGGTAAGGAAGCATAAGCGAACAGCTTCGTGTTCCGAGGGTGCGTCCATGTCGACCATTGCCAGTGTGGACTTTCTACGTCACAGTTTGAACCCGAGTGCCGCGTCAGCGTTCGGCCGGGAGTCGCGTCCAATCAGCGAAGACCCGAGTCGCAGCCGAACGCGCTGACGCAGCGCTCGTGACCAGTCTGTACCAGGAGATGATGGCCAAACACCGTGAATCGAGGGCGAGGCAGATGTATGCCGATAGGGATGGCCAAAACACTTTCAAAAATGTATCGAAATACAGATAAAAAAGTATTTAATTACAAATCCAATAGACGACATGCGAAATGTAGAGCGCCATCTAATACCGGGCCGAGAACTACGTCCGCCATCTTGGTAGCGGCAAGAAAACGAAAACATTGCCGTGATCCAACCGGCAGACAAGCCGTGTAAACGAGCGACCGCACTTCGTGCGAGAGATGCGTTGCCAACGCGTTGCGGCGTTCTGCTCCGGAAGCAGCGACATAGCTTCGATTAGTGCGTGACGTGAACGTAAACGTAAACAAGGTCCACTTCTTTTTTTTTTTTTCTTGTTACTTTACACGCAGCTTTTGACCAAATCAATCGGCGACAACGTGAGAAAAACGTCCCGATGTTATCGCACGGAGCGAATTCATTTACAGTTCTATTGCGCCGCGCACTAACCTTTTTTTACAAAACTTTACCGGACGTGTTACTAAATATTTTTTTTTTCTTTCCCGGTGCATGTTATAGTGTCGGCCTCCGTTTTTCTTGACACGAAAGCAGCTCAATGTATGCTGACAAGACGAACGCTGTGAAGCGAGGCAAAAAAGTGCACACGTTTTAATAATCCACGTCACCAACCATCATTGAGGATGCGTATGTGGTTAACAGAGAAAACAACGAAAGCTCGAAAAACCGCAAAGTCCTTCATTTGAATGCCATATCTACATATAAAAGAGAGGATTACTTTTGACAGCCAGAAAACAATCCCATTACTCAGCAGCGATTTCTATACACTCGATACGGCGTGGGTAAACGAGGTTAGTAAAACACCTCTACAAACTAAACGGGAGAGCTTGTTGATAAAATATTCTTACAGGCAGGAATCGCCGAAGAACACGGGATCCTCACTTATCACACCGAACCCGCATTCTAATCCGGGACCGCGACGACGGCGCATGTGCCATGGCGACTCCAGTCTGCCATTCGGCGGAGAAGACAATCAAGCGCCGTTAGAAAGGCAACCTTGAGATAAAAAAAAAAAAATTATGACATTAAATTTAAAAAAAAGGGTAAGAAATGAAGACAAAAAGCAGCGTATAATCCACAAGGAGGGAGCAGCTGGCAGCGTGTCATCATCCGCAATGAGCAGTTCCGGCCGATTACTGTCCCCACGCTTCCCGCGTCGGACACACACGGCCTGGCAGCCCAGAGAAAGACGGCCATTTGTCAGCGTCGCGCGACAAACGGACCTCAATTAGCCCGTCGTTCGTGGCCGCAAAGATCGGCGCTTGTCACGCGTACAGCCGCCAAGATTCGCCGCCACTACAGGTGCACTACGCAGACTGCGGGAACGCAGCCAACTCCGTTTAAAGGCTAGCCCACATGGCGCGTTTTTCAGTGCGTCTAGACGCGCGTCTCGGCTTGGCGCGCGCGCTAAGCCAGACGCGTGCGCCCAGTCAAACCACACGCAGCGCTGCCGGGCAGCGCTTCGCACCTGCGTTTCCGAAGCGTCTGTCCAACGTAGCCAGACGCGCTTAAGAAACATAAGCAAATTTAAAATATAAATCGCGCGTTAAATGATAGCTACATGCCGTAATATTTAATTTTAGTAATATACTTCGTTTCAGCTTCCGTCCGAGCGCAGCCAAAGGCTGAGGGACGGTTCGCAACTTCGAGAAGAGCATTCCTACGCACCACAAAGTAGTCCGCAAAAGTCATTTTTTTAAGCAACTGTTTTGTGCTTAAACATTCCACAATATTCCAGGTGTGTACTGCTGAGAATGATTTTCAACTAAAGGAATTAGATATCTGAAGTTTATGTTTTTATTAATATATGTAAATGCACGTGTTTTGGTGAAAACACGTGCATCCGCTGGCAACACGGCTGCAGAGCTCGGTTTTTCTGTGCATTCGTTCCCGTAATGGCCAAATCATGTGCTTCGTTGCTTTCCTCACCGAGTCGCTTCAAAACGTCATTTCGCTAAAACACGCTTGCGCGTCAGGCGCGAGAGGTCGTGAAGAATGTCTACTTTCAAATTCGGCAGGAGGCTCCGGTCGTGTCGTACCGCGAATGCGTTGTAAACAAGAAAAGCATCCGGGTCACTACAATTCATTCATTCGCGGCGAAATCAGGTCACCCCTTTACCCGCCTATCACATTGAACCCCGAGAAGCAGGTGGAAAGGACTGCGCCTCGAGCCCTGGTATATCCAGACAATACTAGGAAACATCAACAACCGGGTCATCGGGCATTTTGCAATGTGTATTATTTACATCTCGAAACTATGCCGAAATGCCGAACAGGTGGAAAGCTCGGACACAGACGCCAGCGGCCAGTGTACGTACTGACATCCCCTTTTACTAAATTTGAGAACGTGAAAGGGTACTTTTTAAACCGTTGCAGACGATACAGTTGATACACCCGTAGCAGACGAAATACTCGGCGAGCGCGGGCGGCACGGACGACCAGCGGCGCAGCGGAGTGATACAAAAGTGCAGGCGAGATCGCGTGACCTATTGCCGGCGTGTGATTGGCTCCGGCCACACGTAGCTTCGGCTGCGCTCGGACGGAAGCTGAAACGAAGTATAGTAAGCACGCATTTTTATTACAGCAATTGCAATGAAGCTCAATTTCACTCATTTTCATCCTTTTTAGTGCGGACGCCTCATCCACGTTTCGATACGCCATTGGCATCACCATCGCCCGCGCCAAAACATTCACAGCTGGCCGCGCTGGCCGCTGGCCGCTACAGAGGTTACGTTGTTGCGGTTGTTGCCGGTAGTATTAATTTTGTACCCTTGTCTCTCGGTGTCCTTGTATTCTTTACATTTGGCCTGCCAGAGTGCAGGACGCTTTTGTACTTCGCTAGGTCCTCCCTGTTCCGCTGAAGCAGCGTCAGCCTCTCCCGCGGAGCAGGGAGGATTCCCTGGACTTTATAAACGGTATGGTAAATTGATATCCGCGGGTGGAAGGACGTAACTACCATGTTCGCCCTGCTGCTAGTGTTGGCGGGGCCTAAAAGCCGTTTTTATTTAAGGGCACAGGGTAAGTCCTATACTCCCCATGCATTTGAGGCCATGTTGAGGAACATTTTTCTCGGTGACTATTAGGAGTATTCCTGTCATGTATATATCATTTTGTTCGAAATATTCTGTTTTATCCACTGAACTAGATTTATTTGAACCAACCTAAAATAAGTTTTTTTGTATATTTTTTTATTCTAGTACTGAAATTTTAGTTTTTTTCATCTATTAAAAACTTTGTAACTCAAAAACTGCTAGGTGCACATGTTTAATTTTAGTTCAGTATTTTTGAACACACATGTATGTGGTAGGAATAAAAAATCAACCCGCTATAATGTCAGATTAAGGAAAGAATGGTACCTATGTACTAAAAAACACTGTTTTGAGATAATTGAGTTTAAAGTGAAAAAACTGGTGAATAACGAATTTCTATTGGCACCAACAGCCTCAGAGTCATTTTTTCAATAGTCGCCAGCTTGAAAGGCATTGCTAAAGTCATGTCTTCGCCTTCAGGCTTATCGCCTTGCTTGCCGGGCCTCTTTTGTGACCTGCCATGTCGCTTGGTCCGTAAAGTATATTCGAGTGACGTCAACTTCCCTCAGCCACTTGATGGTTTTCCACACAGGGTTCCATCCACAAAACTTCAAAACATTGGCTTGTGCAATGCTGCCACCATCGAATAAAGGAACAGCATCCAATGTCGCCATTTCGTCGTTACGAAAATACAAACGCTTGAATGTACATACGGTACACACCTGGGAAAAACGTACACAGTGTCTCGTGATTGTCTTGGTTGAAAAAAAGCTATGCAATAGTTGCGAAATAATTTTTTGAGATTATCTGTTACTGGACAAGCTTTTAGGTCTTGTGTTGATTTTGTTTTGTTGGAGAATTCATCGATAAACAGGGAGTGTATCCCAAAAGGAGGCGTGGTCACCTGCTACTTGCTTTCGGAAGAAGTGATTTTCAGACCGAAATATAGCTTTCTAAAAAAACTGGGACAATGGAAAATGTGCCGAAAAAACTAAACTTTTCAAATTGCGAAAAAAATAAAATCGATTTTTTTTTCAATTTTACCTTACCCTGTGCCCTTAAGGCCGCGAGCGTGCAAATTTTGTAAACTCCGCGCGTGCGGGTGTGCGTGCGCACGTGCGCTCTGCCTTGGAATGGCACAGGGCTGTTACCCGTTTTGTATGTGTATCTTTCTGTTTTGAGTGTTTTCATTTATTTTCCTCTCCCGTATCCCTTTCCCTACTTGGCGGCGTGCTAGCAGGCCCACCTGCGTAAAGGTCGCAACCTTTCTGCCTAGCCTCGCACGCTGCCGAGTTGGTATCGCAATATGTGCAAATAAAAATTATTAATGATTATTATTATCACCTTTGTCGCGAGGTCCGTGGCGAAAACTACAGTCCTACAGTGGCGAAAACAGAGGAGAAAATTCAAACGCTCCTTGCAACTAGTGAACACGGCCGTTCATTGGTGTTTGCCTTCTGGACGCAGCGCGAGATGCGACGCGTGGTCGCAAAATATCTGGCTCCTTCAGATACGTCGGAATGCGCCAAAAAACGCTGCGTTTCGTCCCGGCGCCGGAAGTGACGTCAAAGCGCAGGCGCAGACGCGACGCAGACGCGGAGAAAAGCGCACCATGTGGGCTAGCCTTTAATGTCACATCGCCCGAGAAACGACACTTCGCCGCTTAAAGTCACACTTCCGTCGAGAACCGATCTCTCTCTTCCGGGTGAAATTGGACTCGCCCAATTTACGAAGGATCGCATTGCATTGGAAGACTGCCGTGAATTGTTGAACTTCTCGAAAGCAGCACCGTGACAGTCATTCTGACGCTGTCACTAAAAACAAATATATTGCACTTTTTTTTTTTTGCGACAATAAAAATAGTTTTTAGTCATTAACCGTAACTGGCAATCATTCTCGCTTATATCCGTTAAAGCCTCGAGAACTAAGCCTATTTCCGCACAGAAAAAGACTGGGTTGAAGCGGCTGTTTGCCGGCCCAGATTTTTGCCGACATAGAAGGAAATAAGTTTTACGAAATACGACGTAACACACAAACGTACCGATTTCAGGGACAACCAGCCGGACTCCCTGGGAACAATAATGTCTCAGAAGAGCCAGCGGGCCGTTTGTTTATCTCGCTAACGTTTGTCGAATAAATAGACCACTTAATAGCGTATTCATTCGGACGTACGGCACTTCACAAATATTTTTTTAAATAAAATATCGGCGAACGTGCAATAGATTCGAAATGCGGAGACCCGAACAACCCTTTTAGGGAAGGATATAAAATATTTGGTAAAGTAGACACACTCCGGTTATGTCACATCTTTCTACCGTGCGGATAACCGAAGCCTACGACAGCGCGATTCGGGACGTTCCAAGGTAGACAATTCACACGCAGCAAATACAAAAAAAAAAAAAAAAAAAAAAAAAAAGAAGCGTTTTACGATTAGAAGGCTAATGACATCCAGGTACGCTTTTCGTCTTCTATAAACCCGGTAATCTGTGGAGTGCCAGTGAATCTTAATTTAGAAGTGGAGCCACTCTGCCACTTAGAAGATTGTTAAAATAAAAAAAAAGAGCGAGGCAAAAGAAAAAAAAAAGGATAACTGAAAAACATTTTTTTTTCTCTCTCAGCTTTAGAAAGTTACAATAACAACAAGGCGACTGCAAATAAACTCGCCATTAAAAAAAAAAAAATAAAAAAAAAAAAATAAAACAAGGACGTTTATGGCGCGTCGAGGGTTACAAAGTTGGTCCCATACAAAAACCTGCGGGCAAAGTTGTCCTCTTGAGCAGCACGTCCCTGTTGCAGTCCCTTTTTAACTGGGCGTCCCCTTTTAGCCGACGAGTCTTCAACCGCGTGTAAACTCCAATCACAAAAAAAAGGAAACAAGAAGAAAAAGCTTGCAGGCGTATAGCGACTGCTATACCTGCCATCTCACACCTGCGGAGATGCATATAATTCTGTATAAACAATAGAATTGTCTACTATATTGTTCCTAACTTATCCATCCGTTCTAAAAAAATCAAAAACAAAACAAAAAAACACATACATTTACGGAAGACCTTCGGTAGGTGAACAGACTGAGAAGTAAACAAAACCTTTCCGGTTGAAATCGACACGAAAGCGAAAGGCTCCCGGAACATCATTGAGTACAGGGATAATTGTCACACATTTGCGACTTTTTTGAACCGCATGCTTGAGACCTTTTAGAATCTCTCACGACGAAAGAAGACACTATAACGTCACCTATCGAATAGCTGTGGAACACTTCACAATTCCCCATAAATTTCCTTTCTCTTTTTGCGTTTGCTATCATTGGACAAACCGCTTTTTGATGCCGCTTGATTGGCTCGATCGCACTGAGGTGTCTGCTAAAGTCGGACTTCCGACGTGAAACGGAACGTAAAAGTTTCAAAGCCTAACCGATCGGGGAACAATTAAAGGAACAAAAGTACGATCTCCGTTATTTCTGTCGCCTCCACTCTGACACATATGCGTGCCCATCTGCAGACCGAAAATATGATGGACGTCACAACACCCCGCAATTGCGTCCCTCCCCCTTACACCAATTTCATAAAAAAAAAAAAAAAAAGTGTCTAATTTATTTTGAGTCAGCTGCTCATAATTCCGAATATAAATTTGCCTAAATTTACATCAAACGCGCTTGGAAACGTGGCGAGAAACACAGCAGCGGCGAAACCACTGTCGTTTCCTGCCGACCGACCAATTAAGAGGTCCAACTCGCGGAGGACTTTAATGGCGTCTAATGACGGCGCATACAGTCGGCAGATTCCATTGTTTCTCAGCTCCCTCCTCACTTCATCCAGAGGCAGAGAGAGAAGGCTTTTTTTCATTTGCGCCTCCTCGGCCCCCATATGACTGTGACAAAATGAGGGATATTTCTTTACTGCTCCGCCGCGGACGAGAAAGCACCCTGCCAGGCAAACAGATAAGCCGAGGGTTGGGTTTATTCTAAGTAAACAGCGCTGGTGCGAGCTCTGTCGTATCCTTCCGCGTTTCGGCAAGCACAACAAACAGTTATACACAGTTTCACTTTAAAGGAAAAATGAAAAAAAAAAAAAAAATTAGAGGTGAATTTTAGAGTAATTTTATCCCGTCGATCTGGATATCACGTTCGTTTTCCCCGAAGATGTAACTAAACGCGAGAAAACACGAAAACCCCCCAACCAGTCGTTTCGTCATGCTCAGATCTTTCGGTTTGGAGTATTCACTGGCGGCCATGCATAGCTGTGTGCGCGACTGCTGAGCGCGTGCTGATGGCGAGCTTCCACGGTTCTTTTGCAACGTGCATTCCACACCATCAGGATTGCCGGTCTTGGCAGCCTATTAATGTGGGCTCGTTCCGAGGGTACAGCACCCACAAATATGGCGCCCAGTGAATACTCCTTATACCCCAGCACTGACACCAACCATTACGTCTTTTTCTAACTTTTTTTTTTTTTTTAATAGCATAAGCGCCGAGGATGCGCGAAAGCGGACATTTTGAAAACTCTGGATATTGTATCACGCTCCGGAAAGGAACGGGCTTCAGCGGCACTTTGAAAATCGGATTTTCTCCAGCCTCCATGCATCAAATACCTAGTCAGTAGCGTTCTTCAATTTGCTTCTTTAGGGCAAATGAATTACCTTATAAAGTGAAATCGTTTCAGACATGCGGCGACCTTCAATTCACGTTACATGTCACGTCTTCTAATCATTTGCATTCCACGCGGGACGTCACGTTTCACGTGAGCGTTGTTTGAAATTCCCGCGCGAGTTCATGTGGCCGTGACGTCACGAACCTATCGACCAATCAGGATTTTCCCGTCACGCCGCCGACGCCGGCTCTTCTGCGACACGAGCACCTTAACGTTAAAAAATAATCTCGCTATTCGTGATCCTGGAGGCCAAACGCAGAGTATTTAAGCGTGCGTTTCCTCAAATAAAAAAAAACCGCTTCCGTAGGGAATTGTAGTAGACCGTTTCCGCAGCCCGCTAAGCACCCGGATAGCGCTCCGTAATCCGCCACAAGACCTTGAAGTATGCAGAGAAGGCTGGCGGCGCGCATGCGCAGTTGCGGCGTTTTCTTCGGGGATACCGTAGTGGAGGAGAAAAACGATCTACTACAACCCCCTAGTGTCTCTTAAGTCCGAGCGAAGCGGAACGCTGCGATCCGTAACAGAGCCAATTAGGCAGCGCCAAAAAGTGCACCGTCACGGCACTCCTCGTCTTAGCGCGGCTAAACCATTCCCTCAGAGTGACTGCGCTGTCTCCTGTGCGTGATCAGATCAGCCCGTGGTAGCTAAATCAACAAAGAAAACGAGCGTCGTGACGATGCACTTTTGACATCCACGCTCGTCGTCCAAGATCTATAGGGTGATTTCAGATAAGATCGACCAAAGGATGGCTAGTCGACATTTTCAAATCAACTGATGTTTTTATATGTTATTGTCTAGTGTCTGGTATGAACGAATCCAAACTTAGTTTTGACTAGAAAAAATACTTGGGGACAGGAAAAATCGTAAGGCATGAGGTGGTGGACAGTTGCATTAACGCGCACTGATGGAGGGGGCCCGTTTGAGAGTGAATAACTAAAGCGATAACATTAGGAGAACTCTAATACGTTTTAGGCGCAAACTATGGGTATAGCTTGCTTGTAATATAAAGTAATCATATTTATTTAAAATTTATTTATTTTTCTAAAAATTGACAAACATGCCTGCTCGAACGACAAATGGCAAACTTTGGAGGTCTGTATCTCATGAAATAATTTAATCATTATGATATAATTTGCAGATATTATTCTACTAATATATAGCTAATATTTAAAAAATAACTAAGGTATCTGTGTGATACAATAGTTAGGATATATTTAGCCAAACATGGAAAAAAAATCAAACAAAGAAAAATTACGATGCGAATAAAAAAAAAAACATCACCGTCGATTTTTTTTTTAATTTAGGTAACCTGTTATACTCTATTTCGGCATTCATTTCCATTAAAAACATGTTGCATCATTTTATTGCGAAAGAAGATACAACTCCCCAAAGTAGGGTCCTTTTTCAAAGCCTACACTTAGCAGTGTTTTATACAAGAACTGACTCCGAGTTCCAGTTTCATGAAACCAACGCACATCTTTCATATATTTTTATTCAGATGAGGCCAATGATAACTAAAGAAATCGTTCACACACCTAAATTAAGGAGAAACTACTGTGTACAAAGAGGTATCATATTACGGACTAGTGATCCGAGAAAAGATCATGCAGCCATCGGCCACTAGGAACTTTGTTTACTTTATTCTCCTGCGACACTATATGCTATTCCCTCTTCCGCTCTACCTTCATCTCTCTCTGTCTCTCTCTCATATATATCCCTGATATATATCCAGAACAAAAACATGTTCAAGCATTCCCTTTCTGCGTGGTAGTGTTCTGTGGCTAGCAAAAATCATTTCCTCGCTAAGCTCACGATTATGGCAAAATAGTTGCCGGAAACCGCAGACGACACTTGTCGCTAGTTCTGGCAAAACGGCCGATACAATCTTTTATTCGCATTTCCCCGCTCGCTGTCAAGGACAAGGGGGTTCGCTTCAACCAGCAAAACATGGCCGCCGACGCCTGTTTACTGAGCAGTCATGCCTGTCGCCATCTCACTCGCTGGCGTCACGGGAGATAATATCAGGCACAAAGGGGCACACCAACCGGCAGCATTATCCCCAAATACTCGAGCCTCGCGTAAATACATAGAGTGTAAACGCTGTCGCCATGTTATCGTAGTAAGACCGCCCCCCCCCCCCCTCCCCCAACGGGGGACTGCAGTACGCGACGGCGTGCTAACACAACGGCGACGATATCGACATCGCGGGCTCCGAATTTTCCCATAGTCATACCTCGGCAAACCTCACTCATGAGGGCCCTCACTCACCCTCACTCACCCTCATCTTCACAGGTGAGGTGAGGGTGAGTGAGTTTCTGAACCAGGAAAATTCATGAGTGTGAGGGTGAGTGAGGGTGAGTGAGGGCCGTGAGGGCTGTGAGGGCGGTGAGGGCCGTGAGGGCTGTGAGGGCCGTGAGGGCTGTGAGGGCGGTGAGGGCCGTGAGGGCGGTGAGGGCCGTGAGGGCCGTGAGGGCGGTGAGGGCGGTGAGGGCCGTGAGGGCTGTGAGGGCTGTGAGGGCGGTGAGGGCCGTGAGGGCCGTGAGGGCGGTGAGGGCCGTGAGGGCCGTGAGGGCCGTGAGGGCGGTGAGGGCGGCGAGGGGTATGAGGGCCATGAGTGCGTGAGAGGCGTGAGGGGGGAGAGTGGCGTGAGGGCCATGAGTGCGTGAGTGGTGTGACGGCGGTGAGTGCGTAACGGGTGTGAGGGCCATGAGTGCGTTAGGGCGGTGAGTGCGTGAGGCGCCCTTCAGATCGAGCATCTTTCTCAGCAATTTTGGTGTCAATGGCGCGTTGTTCTCTAGCTTTCCCTAGATCGACACGAATTGCTGAGATCGGGTCCGGCTCGAAATAAGCAAGCAACTCGGAGCAATTTGAATACGTTTGAAGCGGCTGCGTCCAATCAGGGACGCAATATTTTCACGTGATACCTCGTGCCGGTGATGATGACACCGAAAGAATTGGTTCTGGTTTGAAATCGAACGTTTTTTGGAAATAAACTGTTTCAGAAAGGTGCATTAGTATTCTTAGCGAGATTTAAATGCATAAAAACACGTTTTTAACGCGTAATTGTGTCTAAATAGTGCAAGAAAAATAAAATTTTATGATGACGATGGCAAATTGCAGCAATTGGTTGCTGCGTGTGATCGCGGGCGGCCCGTGTTGCTGGTGTTGCGACGTAAAGTTTCTGGGCGAAATTGCCCCGTCTGAAGCTGGCCTGAGTGGCGTGAGGGCCATGAGTGCGTGAGGGGTGTGAAGGCCGCAAGGGCGGCTAGGGGCGTGAGGACGGTGAGTGGCGTGAGGGCGGTGAGTGGCGTGAGGGCCGTGAGGGCGGTGAGTGGCGTGAGGGCTATGAGTGCGTGAGGGGCGTGAGGGCCGTGAGGGCGGTGAGGGCCGTGAGGGCGGTGAGGGCTATGAGTGCGTGAGGGCCGTGAGGGCGGTGAGGGCCGTGAGGGCGGTGAGGGCGGTGAGGGCGGTGAGGGCCGTGAGGGCGGTGAGGGCGGTGAGTGGCGTGAGGGCGGTGAGTGGCGTGAGGGCCATGAGTGAGTGAGGGGCGTGTGGGCCGTGAGGTTCAGTGAGGGTGAGTGAAGGGCTGAAGGTGAGTGTGACTGTGAGGGTGAGGATGAGTGAGGGGCTGAAGGTGAGTGTAGCTGTGAGGGTGAGGGTGAGTGAGGGGCTTAGGTGAGTGTGGCTGTGAGGGTGAGGGTGAGTGAGGGCGACCTAAAATGCCGACCTCTGCCCATAGTTCTACTCCACGATCATTTCTCGAAACGCTTGATATTGTGTACGCCCGCCTGGAAGGATTTCAGGCGCGTAGTTAAGATAAGGCGGTTCTCCGCGGCAAAAGAAAGCAATTTCACAAAAGCTTAAAAGCGGCGGCGACGCGTGTGCGGTGAACGCTTGTAGTTTTGGTGTAGACAGGGTGTGTGTGTTCTCGTTGTTGACACCAGCTGGCGATAAGGTACTGCAGGCGGTAGCTCAGTACAGCAAGGGCTAATCCGAGTGACCATCAACGTAACCCCACCGCCAACCCCTCGCGAACCGGTCGCCGACATGGCTCAGGCTGTGTCATGAACCACGTGGTAGAAGCTCGGGTGCTTTCATATCAGCGCGTGGAGGGACGACAGTGCGATTCCGGAAAGTCTTTTTCGAAGGCCGCTGACCACAATTTTTTGTCTGGAGACTTTCCCTCTTTCTTCCTTTGACGTGGATCAAGCTTTGGCGACAGCCTCAGTTGTGACCTCTCTTTTCAAATGTACGTTTGCAGTGAGTGAGCTCCTCAGCCTCGGACTTGTCACTTGTGCACCCAGTAGTTCTTTCACTTGGCAATTATATGCCATCGGTTGGGGTTTAATTTCTATTATTTATGTATACATTATGAAGACGTCCTGGAGCTCCGAACGAGTGTTTTGTGCAGATTACTTTTGCAAACACAAAAAGACTATACCAAAGCAGCGGAATTTTCGAAGTGTTGGCGAGTTGGACCTAAACTCGTTGAAGCAAATTCTTCCGCCTGACTGTTCCACCAAAGTGAGTGCGACGGACTACCTGTGCTACCATTGCTTCATGCACATCACTAAGGAGATCTCGATGCGAAGCTCAGAGCAGTGCCCTGACATATTTGTGCCAGCTGAAGAAGCAATTGAAGATCTAAATCGCAGCATACTACCTACAGATGTGTCGCCGCTGAGACAACCAAGCGTCGTAAGAAGTCGGGACAGGCCTGCCTATGTCAAGAGAAAGCAGACAGAACTGGAGCAGGTTGCTGTCAAGAATATACGCTCAAGGCTACGTATTGCGTACGACAGGGACGCACCATCGGGGTCGTCCGAACCAACATGCTCCACATGCACTGAGTGGGTGGAAAACTTTCGGCAGGCCTTTGAAACCGCCACCTCTCTCCGGGAACGTTGTCAACTGCTTACACTCCTGCCGTCAACACTGACGAAGAATGACGTTCAAAAGATGATTCCACAGGCCTCAATGTACCTCATCAGTAAATCCCGAAAACTCAAGGAAAAGCATGGCGTGTGGTATGAGCCGGATCCTTACACGAGGTGCAAGGTGAGCCCTGAGAACCTGTCTGCTGCCCTAAAGTACTTCACGAAAGACGAGCTACAATGTTCGCGCCAAAGTCCCAACCAGAAGGACGTCATCTCTGTCATGCTCAACGGAGAGAAAACGTTCGTGCCAAAGCGCTTCATGACACGCTCAATACGAGAGGCCTTCCGTATATACAAAGACAAGCATCCCGATTCCGGCGTTGGGCTAACGAAATTTTATTCGTTGCGCCCTAGATGGGTCCAATGTATTCCACACCAGGAAGTGTGCGTTTGTGTGCGCTGCGCCAATTATTATCTTTGTATTGCCGCTCTAGAGAACGTTACAGGCTCAACATTCAACACTGGTGAAATGAACTCGGCATTTCTGTGCGACCCAGCAACAGAACTGTGCCGTCAAGGAGACTGTGATCACTGCCCAAAAGGCCAGTTTCTTACACTCCAGGAACTTGATATCCCGGAGGATGAAGAGATTGTGCTTGCAACATGGGAGTCCGGCGACCTTGTGAAAAAAACTTTGGAACCTGAGACTTTCCTAAAAGTCATCCAAGTGACGGTTGGAAGTTGGGTACTTCACAACCATATCCGGCAAACGCAAGGTAAAGCGATCTACGATGAAAAACAGTGCATGCAACGCGGGAGCATTGTCTTTCATTTTGACTTTGCTGAAAACTGGACCATCGTGCTTCCTGACGAAGTGCAAGCATATCACTGGAAAAAAAAAACATGTTTCGATATTTACATGTGTAGTGACGACAAGAAAATCTACAAACAGCTTTGCCATCACCAGTGAGGACCTGTGTCACGACGCCGCTCACGCTTGCTTGGCTCTAGAAAAAGTGAAGGAGTGGGTTGAAGACAACGTTGCGGTATACTCGTACGTGACGTACGTAAGTGACGGCGCCGCCAGTCATTTCAAGAATCGCTACCAGCTTCACCAATTTGCAAAGGACGATTGCCCACAAGCCCAGTGGTTATTTTCTGCATCTGGACATGGGAAAAATGCATGTGACGGAGTTGGCGGACTCGTGAAGCACCAGGCCACGCTGAACAACCTGAGAGAACGTTCAGTAAGCGCAATTCAGACGGCCAGGACAATGGTGAGCGTTCTATCAAAGAAACTGAAAGGCGTGCATCTTGTATATCTGGACGAAAATGAGGTTGTTCGGTATCGTGAACAAAAAAAAGAAGAGTGGCTGACGGTGCGCGCCTTCCCTGGCATTCAGTCTTGGCAGCCGCGTGGCGGCTCAGCAAGTCATCAACAGAAGGGACCTGTGACGTATATGTAGCACGGACAGTCGGATCTGCTTGGAAGCAACTTTATTAAATGGGTACAGCGAGGAAAACCTTAGCGTAAAGTGCCGAATTTGATTTCCCAAGGACTGCTCATTTTGAATGCAGGGACATCTTATTTATCACATGTTTCTTCACGGGGTATTTAACCTACTGTTTTTGTTGGTGGTTACTAATAATTTTTATCTGATCACTATAAAAAAAAAACCCAAAATGTTATCCTCGAGCAGGATAAAATATATCGGCTTGCCACGATTCATTCATACACCGACAGCATCGAAGCTGCTCCAGTTAGGCACTATGGCATCCGTCACCTGAAATTGTTTGTAATCGTAAATACACAGCCAACCTAAATATCTTACTATTATATCTTTGTTTTTGTGTGTGGAAGTAAAGTTATTTATTTTACTCTAGATGTAAAATATACCGGAAGGTACAACTTCACACTGCATCATCTTTTCTCAAATCATTAGTCTCTAATATGATACCACTTTGTACGCTTATGTAAAATGCTGTATATAGTTTCTCCTCCCTTTTACTGTGTGACCGATCGCTCTTTTTATCAATGACCTCATCTGAATAAATGTATATAAAAGATTTGTGCAAGTTTCATGAAACTGGAACTCAGAGTCACTTCTTGTATAGGACACTGCTAAGTGTAGGCTTTGAAAAAGGACCCTACTTTGGGGAGTTGTTTCTTCTTTCACAGTGCAATGATGCAACATGTTTTTAATAGAAATGAATGCCGAAATAGAGTATAACAGGGTACCCAAATTTAAAAAAAATCCGAAGGTGGTGTTTTTTTTTTATTCGCATTGGAATTTTTCTTTGTTTGATTTTTTTCCCATGTTTGCCTAAATATATTGTAACTATTGTGTCACTCAGATACCTTATTTATTTTTTCAATAATAGCCATATATTAGTAAAATAATGTCTGCAAGTTATGTAATAATGATTAAATTATTTCATGAGATACAGATTTCCAAAGTTTGCCATTTGTCGTTCGAGCAGGCATGTTTGGCAATTTTTAGAAAACTAAATAAATTTTTAATAAATATTATTACTTTATATCACAAGCAAGTTGTACCCAGAGTTTCTTTGTAAAAAGTTTTAAAATTCTCCTAATTTTATTGTTTTAATTATTCACTTTCAAACTTGCCCCCTCCATCAGTGCGCGTTATTGCAACTGTCCACCTCTCCCTGCCTTACGATTTTTCTTGTCTCCAAATTTTTTTTCTGGTCAAAACTAAGTGTGGATTCGTTTATACCAGACACTAGACAATGTCATATAAAAACATCAGTTGATTTAAAAATGTCGACCAGCCACCCTTTGGTCGATCTTATCTGAAATCACCCTATAGGCTTTTGTATCGCTTATCACCCGGGTGAAAAATGCTGAGTCACTGAGCTGTGGAGACATGCGCAGCGTCCGATGTACCGCACAGCAGAGCAACAAAGCATGCTCAGGAGGCGTTCCACAGCCCAGCAGACAGACAATGATAGCAGCGCGCAGAAGGCGATTTGCAACCGTTTGCTACCGTTTGCAACCGCAACGCTTCCAAAGCTACACTCTAACCGCTGTGCGTGGAATAGAAAGCTTTGCCGGGAGCATGGCAACAATAGACAGAGTAGGCAGCTGCCTAGGGCGGCACAATCTTGGGGGCGGCCAATTTGTGGCCACCACCAAAATAATTTTTTTTTTTTTTTTATATCGAGCTTTGAATTCAGTTATTTTGGGAATTCTAGCTCCACATTTAGCTACTTTGAAAAATTATAACTCCAAACATAGCTACCCCCCCCCCCCCCCCCCAAACCCCCGCGGGGTGTTGGGGGGGGGGGGGGGGGGGCGTTGTTTTGGGCGGCAAAATGCCAAGTCCGCCTCTGGAAGCTCGACTATCATCTACACACATACCACGGCAAGATGGTGGCGCTCAGTGATCGTACTTGCAAGACGTCGATATAAGATGGCCAGAGTCTACAAGTAAAAATGTGTTAGAAACTGATATAGTTCCCCTCCTTCGTGACGATCAGACGGTCATCGCTGAACCGGAAATTCTTCATTTGATATAAACTAGACGGAGTCACGGCGGCTGGCCAAGTCGATCCTTTATGAAAGCGGCACAGAAAACCGCGCCGCCACTTGAAGTTGTGTACAGAATGTTGCCACGGTCTGACGCCATCTTTGGACACCCAACCTTGAATTTCCTTGCATAGGATCGAGTCAAAAAATTTTAATTCATACATTTTTTTTGAACTAGTATTTTTTTTTTTTTTCAGGAAATGTACGTCGTCTGAAAACGAAAAGAAAAAAAGGAGATAGCAAAGGTTCAGACATTTACCGCTTTTTGTTTCAAACAGTATATCACAAATTTATTAACGAAACCAAAATATGACGGTACCTTATATTCCTCCCCCCCCCCCCCCCCCCCAAAAAAAAAAAGCTTCAAAAGCAATGCGTTCGTTCCTTCTGACCCTCAAATATGCGTGACAAGAGCTTATCTTTCAAGATGAAAGAAGGAAACGTATTACTGACACAAGGCTGCGACTTAAGTGTTAACTCACGCCCAGGGATAAAAAGGAAAGAAACAAACACACACATTACACAAATACAACGGGTGCCCATGCGGAAAGGCGTTCGGGAATCGCCGAGGTTACGCGCGCTCATCGGTCGAGTGCGTCTCTCTCGGTAAGAGGGGCAAACAAAGCCTCGCTTATCACAGGTGGGGGCTCGTTGCACGCGGCAACGCGTTGACGGAACAACGATTACGCTAAGAGCCGCTAGTCAGACTCAAGGCGCGCGGATGCAACGGGCGCCAAGCTACGGCGCCGTCACATTGCTAGCTGCCCAGAAGCAGTCTTGGGTTAACGCTGGCGCGTTACTGTAACTTCGTTACTTTTTGGGGAACTTTAAAAGTAAGCGATACCTTTTCAAAACGTAACTTGTAAGTGTAGTTCGCTTCTGAAGTAACGACGTTAGACGTGTCGTTACTTCACAGTGTCTTCAGTTCAAGATATCATTGAACAAGTACAATCTAGCCATTCCTTGCACTGCTCAAATGATGTGTTCCAACGTTTTGAGGGTCATGTTGTTCTCACCTTGTGCCAGCTTACACTTTCTGTAATAAACTTGAGGAAAAGGGAGGGGGGGGGGGGGCGTTTTCCACTTTTTTTTGTATGTAGTCTTACTGAAAAGTGAGATACTTTTTTAAAAGTAACTGTAACGAACTACTTTTTCGTTGCTGTAACTGTAACTTCGTTATACTTCTATCTGAAAGTAAGTTTAAAGGGATACTGAACCGAAATTTCGAGCTCACAAAACAGGGCTGGAGCGATAGACGGGACGCTGCAGAACCCAAAAAATACCACTCATACACCGATATTTCTAATGGAACTTTTGGAAAAGATATTCGCGACCAAACACGGCCGCGACGAGGCCGACGAGACATCTCACGTCACGATTCTCTTTCCCTCTCCTCCTCGCTTCGTCCCATCGAGCTGGTAAACCGAAGCGAGGAGGAGAGAAGCAATACCGCTTCCCCTCATTCTCAACTGCTCCAGGAGGATCGTGGCGTCAAGGTCCTCGCTTGATTGCGCCCTTCTTTTCCAAAAATATGGCCATTCGTTTGAGATATCGATGTACGAGTGAAGTCATGGTGTTCGTAGCGTCCCGTTCAACGCTTCTGAGGCCCTATTTTGCAAAATCCAAATTTCGGTTCAGTATCTCTTTAACTAGTTACTTTTTGAAGTTCACTCACACGAGACTGCTCAGAGGCGGTGCATGTGCAGTTCGTAAAACAGGTTGCCAGCGAACTGCGACTGAGAACACGCAGATTAAGGTATCACGGGAATTAACGCCACAGCGCTGTCAGACAAAGAGAGAAAGAGAGAGAGAGGAGAAAATTACTGTACGCAAAGTAGCTGGGATTCCGATTAGACGAAGGCACCATGCACTCTCGCTGCTGCAATAAGAGACGGAGCAGTGAGAGAAGATAGAATATACGCGCGAAAGCATCGGAAAGCAAAGGACCCGGGCATTGCCAACAGTACCATCTTGATTACGACGATTGGTGTATATCGATCGAGAGTCGGGACAATTTCATCCCCGAGGTTTGAGTGGAAAACCTCGGAGCTTATTCTTGAGTAGTCGAACGATTCGTTTAGGCGAGCTCGCGTTGCCAACGGTTTCCAACTCCAGAGAAGGAAACAGGCGACGTTGCGTATATCGACGTGGAAAGCAATACGCCCCGAATTAGGCAAGCGATACGACCCGTTTGCGTAAGACGGCAACAACGTCAATATGTGCCGCTGTCTCCACTATAAAAAGAATGCACACATCTACCAGTCTAATAAGAGTCGCCACGCGTTACGTGTACGGTCTCTCACTTCGGTGCGATCGCAGAAGGAAACCGATCTCGACAAAAAAACGTCGGACGGCCGTCCCAAGAACACACCAAAGTCGATCCTTTGCACACTCAAGGATGCGCAAAAAGTAGGCACGCACGAAAAATATATGCCGAAGTAATTACATACCAAAACGCACCCGCGTGCCAAAACAAAACAAAAAGTCACACGAAATCGTTTAGACCCTTTCGCGAACTCGTCCACGCAAACCGTTCCAGGCCGTTACCTCGACGGCTTTCCGACACGATCGCGATTCAAAAATAAATGAGAAAAGCAACGTAGACAAATTCTATCCCCACGCCAAGAAGGGCAGACCACCGACGCACACGTACGCGCGGCACTTGTCGTCCGAGCAGCGAACCCTTGGGGCGCTGCCTGCCTTCCTTCCTCGTGGACTGTCCCCCGTCCTTGGACGACGACGACAACGACGGCAACGCGACTACACCCCCTCTCCTGACCCGAGCGAGCGCGGCACATCCTAGACGGCCAACACAGACAGCACAAAAAGGTGGACCCATCCTCCGTTCACGCTCAAGCTGACATTGCGGTGGAAGCTATACATGCTCGTTGGACCAGTCTTAGCTCGCTCTCTCCCCACGTGATCAAGCTTCCGCTACATATACCCACCTCTAGAGGAAAAAGGTTCGATCGGTGGTCCCATGCTGGTCCAGATGTAGCCATATAGCTGGCGACGCTTTGATAAACACAAAGAAGCAGGAAAACGTGCGAGCAGTCTATGGTCAGTGACAGGCTAAGGGTTAAAAGGCTTCTTGAAAACACCGGCGCCGCACATTGTATAAAAACAAATAATCTTGACGAGCACTCGAACGTAGCGGAAAAACGAACACGCCCAACTTATCGCCTTCTTTCTTCTCCAACCCTTTCATTTTTTTTTTCTCGAGATTACCGATATCAGCGCTTACGATGTGCGGTGTTCTGCTCGTGCCTGCACCGCCCCTAATACCCAGGCCCAGAGAGAGCTGGGTCAGGTGATGAAAGAGCGGTGGTGCGTTGGTCCGGCGAACGCGTAGCTCTTACCGCACTCTCAGCTCAGGGGTGAACTGAGCGCAGGGACCACCACCAAGGGCACATCGTCGCCTCTTCCGCCAAGTCTTTCCGCCGCCGCCGCCGGGAGCGCCACCTCGACCGGCCAGTGCGTCGTCCGTCCGGCGCAGCGACGCCACTCTCGCGAGCGACGAACAAGTCGACGCGTTATCTACGTTCTTGGTGCCCGCAGCTAACACGCTCGCCGCCGGTATGGAGTGAGGTGTTCGGCCGGACGAGTGACGGATACGCGCGGGTAGTGGATGGCCCTGGCTTTGTCGATCAGACCGGACTATCGCGCACCATCGGGGATTCCTCTTCTTTCGCAGGTGAGCGGTGTTTGGGTTCGTGTCGAAGCGCGCGTCGTCAAGTTGGTGATGCGTTCGTCCAAGACCGCGGACAGCGGGTGGTGCGGACATGACGGCGTCTTCGGAGGCGTTGCATCGGCTAAGGACATTTACAGCTCAACTCCTTGGCTGGATATCTTTTTTTTTTTTTTTTTTTTTTTTTTAATCACATTGTGCGGGTCGGTGAGTGCACATATGCAGTTACCGAACCGATGTCAACATAGTCGAGAGCGAACAAGAGACTACCAACGTACCAGCAAATCGTGACACTTCCTTTTGAATCGTCAAATTTGTTCGGCACGCCGATAAAAAAAAAAAAAAAAAAAAAAAAAAAAAACTCATTTAGAAGTAAAACGCGGAGGCGGCCAAAGCTGGTATACGAAGATTTTGCAAAAGAACTTTAAAAAGAACTCTCCCGAAAAGCAGCCAATCGTGTTTTCGGACCTCGGCCGCTTTAGCCGCTTTACGGCGTCGAATAATCTCGA
The DNA here is from genome assembly GCF_016920785.2 of Ixodes scapularis. NCBI lineage: Eukaryota > Metazoa > Arthropoda > Arachnida > Ixodida > Ixodidae > Ixodes > Ixodes scapularis. Next base: position 97,649,403 of record NW_024609880.1, on the reverse strand, counting down.
TGCAAAAGGGGTCGAGCTCCCGCAACACGGAGGACTTCAGTTTCGAACTTTGTTTTGAGGGGAATCCGACATAATCGCAGGTGCTGTTTGCCTTACGGGACGAGAAACTATGTGGCTCGGTTTTACAATCGCTGGCGACGGGGTCAATTTATTCTTGCGTGTATCTTTCCCGCCTCGGGGAATTCCCCTAAAACTCCAGTGGGACCGATGCTGGGATAACGCCGACAAGGTTTAACCAGAGGAAAATTTGCGACTCCCTCGCCGGGGTGAAGAGCTGGTGGTGGAAGAGAGGGGGGGGGGGGGGGGGGGGATGTTTTTTTAGTTTTTTTGTTCGATCCCTTGAAGGTCATCCTGGTGATGACCTTCAAGGGATCGAAGTTTTCAAGTTTCAAGTGTCTTTATTCCTCTTCTTGTTAAAAAAGGAATATAAAGACACTTGAAACTTGAAAACTTGATATCCCACACCGCCTGATGATAGTGAGGGGGGGGGGGGGGGGTTTGGCTTGAAAGGGCGGCAGGCATCACATGGTTGTCTTTTTAGACGTAGACTAGGTGGCGCAAGCTACCGCTCGTTACAAAGGGTACATTCATTAACATCCATTCATCCGTCACATATAATCACCCTTGCGGTGGTTACGATCAGGACGGGTGGCAACCGTCCACATAGCTCCTGGTTAGCTCAACTGGTAGGGCGCTCATTTGGCAGAGCGGTCATCCTTGGCGAGGTCCAGGGATCGAATCCCGGACGAGGCGAACTTTTTCAACGGCGCACCAGTCGGGCGTGAGCTCTGCTCCATCTCAGGTTCAACCTTCGGGAGTTACCCTAAGCTTCGAAAACGGTCGCTCGGTTCGTGGACTGTGACCCCGGTGTCACGTTACAGAGCTGGCACTGCGCCCTGGCATCGCACAAAATCCAGGCGCCCGTGAGCGCGCCGATTTTTGTCGCCTCCGCGTTCCAAAAGGTCCTTCTCACCCCTTGGACAAACACGGCTGGCTCATAGTCATATTCGCGGCAGGCCTTTCTAACTAACGTTTCGAGGCCTTTTTCCGTTTATCCCTTAATATGGTTTATGGGGTTACTTCGGCAGCACAGTGAGCCTGGAAAGACCAGTAGCGACCACATGATAACCTCCGACGATCCCTCATTCGATCCACGTTTCGGGCATTGGCTGAAGCTCGTACGATTCTTCACCTAGAGCAAAGTAATGCCGCAAAGGGCCGCTAGAACAGCAGGGAGGTCATTCAGTTGTTTCTCCTCTAGCGCGTGCTTCCCACCTTCGATGACGCTTCGGCGTCTCGCTCGCCTCGAGCCTACACGCGCAGATGAAGCGCGACGGAAGGCAAACCCCCGTCAAGCCGGAGGCCGGGTACCGGAAAGAGACGCTCCGCAATGTATATGGCACCCCGGTCGAATTCAGAGGTTTCTCCAAGGTGCGCTAAACCCAGAAAACAATACAAGAAAAATTGAAAAAAAAAAGTGTTTCAGAGTCACGTGATTTTCGCCAGGTGCAAGAAGTCCCTCGGCTGAGGCAAGGCTGCACGATAAGGACCCGGCCGGTTGTGCAACGGTGCGAGTGGCGTTAATTCCTCGTTCTGGGCGACACGTATAGCTCTTAAGTGGCCGGGCCTTGAGACTAGTTGGGAATTACTTAGACTGCACCGCACCGTATACGCGCCGGCCGTGGGGATGCGCAAAACCGCTTCGTCGGTAATATATCCTGCGTGCGCCATGGAGGAAGCCTCTTCGAAAAGACTTTCGACTGCGCCTTTTGTTTCTCGCTCTCACTAACGGCTTCTCTTGCGTAAGACAACTACGCCCAGAGAATGCGGTCAGCTGGAAATATTCCGCTACCGACACCTTTCCTGTCCACTAGATAAAAAAAAAAAAAAAAGTTTAACTCGAGAAAAATAAAGAAGAAATGTGGAGGGAATATTTAGGAAGCTTGCTTTGATCATACATTCCAAGGTTAAGTAATCAAGCGAATTGTTTCTTCTAACAAAAAGCAAAAATCTTTGGGGTTAGAGAGAGAGACTCTCTCTCTCTCTCTCATGTTCACGAGTAACATTACACTTGGTGACAACTTCTTCTGGCAATGGAGCCTAAGCTACGAGTACCCGTGCGCTCACACGCATGGAGCGGTGATCAAAGCTGCGCATGCACAGTCTTCGCTTCTGAAATGCCGCAGAAAGTTGTCCCGAATAGTCCCGAGCCCGCCAAACGTTCGCAACGGTTCCTCTTTCTTCTGCACGCTCCGATTTCTGGTCCAGTATTCTCAGACAATGAGCGTGTTATGCACTCCGACTCGAACGTGCAACCGCGTCGTCGCAGATTATGCGAGAGATTTCTAATCCGCCGCCGGATAAAACCCGATCGCGTATACCCTTTCTGTTCGACCGCCGAGCGGTCAACTTGGCAAGCCGCCTTCCGATTCAACGAGGACAGCCTACGGGCCAGCAATAGCAGAGCTCGCGGGGCTCTCGTGTGCGGCTCCTGGATTGTTGCGCCACGCCACAGCGTCCTCCAAGAGGCGTAGTTCCTTGTGCATGCATAAACACAAACAGTCAACAACTTGGGTCGCCTCGGGAGGACACGGCAAGTTGCCCGAACGAGGTGTCACGCCACGAGCCAACCGCGCAGGGAGACAAAGGACTCGTTGATCCACGACAAGGAGCGAAAGATGCGCAAGGGGCTGCGAGGCCCACAGCGGCACGATAACTTTCGCAGGACTTGGTGTAAACAAAAAATGTTTATTATCTCTCTCTCTCAATCTCAATCATCTGTGCCCGAAAAAAACTGCTTCGCGGAATTCGGCCTTGAACTGTGCATCGCAGTTCGTGGCGAGTCAGATCGGCGGCCCCCGCGGCAAGGGGGGAGGGGGCGAGTGCCTCCCGAGTCCCCACGAAAAACAACAACGTTGCCATCTCCTTGCCATCGAGGTAGGAACGCGCCTCTGGCTAGCGGGTAAGAACCGGCTGATGACAATCGTTCATAGTTGGGCGCACGACATACGGATTGAACAGCTAAGCGACTAAATCAGATGAGACACCCGAGTGAACTGTGCGCATATACCGCGTGACCTGTGGAATCATCGAAACTCAGTGTGATACCAGAGGTAAATATGAATGTTTGATGTGATGAATGGACTGAGGTTAAAGACACCGTGTCGTGCTGGGCCACGCATTCGGAAATATGATGCGTCATCGTGCTGTTTTGGCATATATCGTGTTAGCGCGATGTTTGAATAAACACAACAACGCGGCAACAACTCACAGGAGAGGTAAACAACCTTTGCAGTAAGTTATTCCTCGGTCACGGGTTTTCACAATGTTGGAATTCCACCGGCTCGCATGTTCTTCTCCGCAATTTCTGGAAATGGCAGGTTTACCTGCCCTTCATCGCGCTTTGACACGCGTTACTCTCCTCTACAATGTTGGTACACGGAACAACGAGGCCCTTAGGTGAAAAGTGCAAAAACAAAGCCTTTGTGTTTTCTGTTTGCCTGTAGGCGCCGCACCCGTGACGGCGGCCGGGGCTTGATGCCCCCCGCGCCGTGGGCCGGCCGAGCCAAGACCGGCGCGCATGGCCATCACTATGTTCCTGGACAGCATCTACCTTAACTGGGTGCAGCGACGTTTCCAGAATGTGTCGGCAGACGCAGCACGGCTCCTGCGCGAGGCCAACCAGGACCCGGCCACGCTGCCCAACCAGAGCTCGCCGCTCAACGCCTACCTGTCCCGCAACCCCGTCCTCCAGCTGCTCCAGCGCAACAGTACCTGGCTCAGTCTGCTGGGCAACTCGAGCGGCGAGTCCAGCGGCGTGTCTCGCTACGCCAACAACAGCCGCGGCTCCGCCGCCTTCGACGCGGACGTGGGCGTCCGCGACTACTATCCGTACATCGTCATCGCTATGGCCCTGTCCCTCATGTTCCTGGTGCTCATCTGCGCCGCCTACTGCGTTCTGCCCGAACTGCGCAACACGCACGGCAAGAACCTCCTGTCGCTGTCCAGCTGCTTCATGGTCCTCTACGTGGGCTTCATCGTCGACTTCACCCTGCGGTCGCGCATCCCGCAGCGGCTGTGCCAGGCGCTGGCCGTCGTCCAGCACACCAGCTTCCTCGCGGTGTTCTTCTGGACGAACGTGATGGCCTTCGACGTGTGGCAGGCCATCGTGACGCTGCGGCCACTGGCCAACCCGCGCATCCGCCAGGACCATTACTGGCAGTACGCCGCGTACGCCTGGACGGCCACAGTGGTGGTGTCCGCGCCAGCGCTCCTCTTCCAGTTCACGGACCTGGTGCCGCACGAGTACCGGCCCCGGTTCGGCGAAAAGAAGTGCTGGCTCAGCGGATACCTCGCGTACGCGCTCTACTTCAATCTGCCCGTGGGCATCATCCTGCTCTGCAACGTCGTCATCTTCGGCATGACCGCCTGGGCACTCTACAGGGCCAAGACCCTCCAGAAGGTCACGCTCCAGGCCGAGCAGCAGAAGCAGATGTGAGTCTCGGCCAGGTTGCTCCCTGGCAATTGTGAGGGCGACTTTAGGCGCTTGAGCTTGATTTCTCGCACCAGAGAGAAGTTGAGATGTATATACTGGGACAAATATAAACAAATACGGAATCATCTAGCGCTTTCACAAAAGAAAAGAACAACAAAAAAAGATATTTGCATTTCATACAACTTGACAAGTCGTAACCGACTGGCCCATTCGAACGGACGAGTCTGAGCAAAACAGAAAGGAAAGTTGTCTCTAGTTCTGGACTACTTGACGTATCGTTAATCAAGCACACTCGCCAATCATTTGAGCGCGATCTCAAGCGGAAAACGAAGGTAGCGAACACATCGTTAAAGTCAGCGAGCAACGTGAGGAAACTGTAGAAGAGTACAGGAGACAGGATAGACGCTGAACTCTCAACTCAATATTTCATCCAGAAGAGAAGAAGAAAGAAGATGACATATAACCAACAGGCACGTGCTCATGGCATGAGAACTCTAGGGCGTGGGGCAATGGCTTTAGAGCATCGAAGCGTTTAAAAACAGAACTTCCTTTTCAGATAAAGTAACAGAAGCACGGCTCACACAGTGCTCCCCCCCCCCCCCCCCCCACCTTGTATAATATACGCCTCGTAACTTTCCCTCGAAAGTTTTTCCTTATATAATATATTAATAACGTATATTATACAAGGTCTAGGGGAGCACTGCGTGAGCCATCCTTCTGTTACTCTATCTAAAAAGGAAGTCTTGTTTTTCAACGCTTCAATGCGCTAAAGCCACCGCCCCCAGAGTTCTCGTGCCATGAGCAAGTGCCTGTTGGTTATATGTCATCTTCTTTCTTCTCTTCTGGATGAAATATCGAATTATAAGTTCAGCGTTTATCCTGTCTCCTGTATTCTTCTACAGTTTCCTCACGTTGCTCGCTAACTTTAACCATGCGTAATGCTTACCAACTAGCTCAGCTCACCACCCTTCGAAAGTAGGGAAAGATCCCAAAGCGTGCTCCTCCGTCACAGGTCAACGTATAAACGCGACCAGAAGGCAAGAGACATAGCTTCAAGAGTTCCTAGACGCTGTAATTACTTGGCAGAGATCCATAGACAAGATAGCGTATCTCCTCTTCAGAGGGCGCAGCGGGACTCGCGCCATCTACAGTTGCTCGGTTTAGTTTCCGTGTGTTCGAAGGAAACTGACAGGTCCGTCCTCCGTCTCAGCACGCGGGTTTGCGAGCGGTACGACAAAATCAATATGACTGTACTCTGAGGGGCCACCGTTAAGGAAAGACACGAACCATTTGGTGCCTGCCAACTCAACTGAGACTTTCCTCGAGGCAAGTTATGCTCTATGGTAAACAATCCACATTCTTCACCCACAAGCGCGCACGCGACAAGCTTTTCCTTGTCTATGCTAATGCCACCCTGCCAGCTCCGTATGCCCACCATGTCTTTTAAAAGCGCAGCCATTAACGAAGGCGCAACGAGACACGTTGTTCCAACCCATAAAACAAAAGCCTCGCTTGACCTCGAAAAAAAAAAAAAAATCTACAAGCTGCGCAAAACATGGGTTACAAAAATTAGAACGTTCCACGAAAAAAAAAAAGAAAAGAACATTGACGCCGAAGAGATAGTCGAAACCTTTCACCGTGCACCTTTTGAAATTCCTTCGCAGTAGTTGTCGCAGTACCTTTTAAGGTTTCAAGCTCCTCCACAAAGCTCTCAACCCTTGCCACTTCAACAGAGGGGACGTTGGAGAGGAGGAAACCACCAATCGTGGCGAGGGGCTGGTCCTATTCTAAAACAGGGGTAGGGCACTAATGCCTCCCTTCTTTTCCGATGCCAATGAAGCAAGAATACAAGCGATAAGACGAAGTCGAGCCGGCGGATCAATGGTTGCCACATGGTCTCCACTAGGGGGCTGGATGGCACATTGAGCAAACGGGTATGAAGCGACCGGAAATAAGCGGCCTGTCCCGGAAGTGAGCGTTTCACTGGCTTTCCAACTGTTCCCGAGCGTTGGTACGAACAGTGTAGAAGAGGCTGGATTTCTTTTTTTAAGAGAGCTTTTCGTTGTGCAATAACAGCACATGCAGACCCGAGAAGTCTTCTGGGAAGCCAGTTAATGGGGGAAAACTTCGAGATTCTTGTAGATCAAGCGTGCATGTCTCGCGTTCAAATGAACCATTCTAGGGATTTAATGCTAAAGGGGATTATTAAAACTCTTAAAAACGCAACAAAGCGTGGACTAAAACATCGACTAAATGAAGCCCAGCTGACGCCCGACTTCCGGGACGAGCACCGAAGTTCCGGTGGCTTCATTTGCGCCAGTGGTTGCATGTCCTTCCAGGAAGCTCAATCCTGTCCGTCGTCTTTGCAGGTTTTACCTGTACGTCAAGCTCTCCCTGGTCATGGGCATCATCTGGGTCTTCGAGTTCATCCCCTGGATCACGGGCTACCACAAGCTCTACGGCCTGGCGGGCATGCTCAACTCCCTGCACGGCCTCTACCTTTTCTTCATCTTCATCTTCAAGCGCAAGCTGCTCAGCCAGATGCGCAGCCGTCTCTCCTGCTGCGCAAAGCCCAAGGGCGCGAGCACCATGGCCAAAAAGTCCTCCTGCACCACACTCACGTCCATCTCGAATTGCACACTGAACGCCGAGCCGTAGCTGGACTACTTCGGAGCTCCGTGCGATCAAGCTTCGGTGCTGTGTTGACTTCACGCGGGACCGAAAATATCGGCGAAGTATAATCCACAACACGTGTACGACTGCGCGTGTGTGTAAGGGACAACAGTGACTTAGCCTTAAGCGCTGAAACGTATTTATAAGGAACTCATCCGCTAGCGGGAAAGTGTTTGGTCGCGTCGTTGGGGTCGTTGCAATGTTTAGCCGCTTGTTTAGGACTCAGAAAGGGGCTTACCAGGAACCTCGTGTACTATAGCACTTTCTTGCGACGGACCGCGGAGGACGCTACGACCCATCTAGACCAATCCAATGTTACGCGAACGTCACGTGACCTTCGGGAGGAGCACAGCGAAGCGTGGGGTCACGTGACACGTTCAGTGTTCGATTGGCTGGGATGGCTCGTAGGGTCCGTTGCTGTCCATCGAAAGAAGAAACGGAGCGTAGCGCTGCTAGGCCAAGACAAGTTTGAAGGTAATCAGACGCACCAACAAATGTCTCAGGAGCTTCGCTTTTTTTTTTTTTTTTCCTTCATAATGTGCCACGTGTTACGTAATGTCCATGTCTACCTTTGGATTCCCTTGAAGTCTCACATTAGGAACCGGAAGACTGAAACAGAAAGCAATGCAAATCTACTGCTGAAGTGTAAAAAAAACAAAAAACACTGCCAGTTGTATTGATACCACCTAGAATAATCAAAGCCTGTGCACTAAAATTTATGACGTCATCCCAGTGAGATCCAGCGATGACAAGAGATTGGATACGAGTGCTACGTCAGTAATCGGCTAGGTCTCGCGTCCAATCAGAGCGTCGAAGAACGCTCGGCTTCGGGCTAGGGTCCAATTGCCAAGTTGGTGCCGTCTGATTCTGATAACGTTCCATAGAGTGGGGCGTCTGGATACGCTTTCATTATTCTAGATGGTGGTGGCGGTGGTTGTATGCGGAGTGGGTTGCTTGGTCAGAGTGCATAGTCTGTAGCCAGACTGCCCGATGAACTCGGAGCAATCGTGGCCACCACTGGTTGGAGCACCACTGCGAACAGTATGTACAAAGCGCGAATGCGTTATCTTTGTGGGCAAATCGCAATGAAAGGCCGGGTATCCTGAAACAAAATACGACATTTTGGGGGGCTTGTCGGTCAGACTATGTCTGCAGTAGAAGTCCTCACGAAGCCCGCTCTCTTGCAACGTTCACACTGCCACACGAGCTGGATGTGGTCAAATGTGCTTATCACCTTTGCTTTTCACTGTAATCTCAATGTCTGCCAAAGATGTAAGTTGTTGTTCCATTGCAAGTTCAAACCTTACCTATCTTTCACGGGTGCTTCAAACAGTGAAGAGTCGCTTGCGAAGAAAATTCATTCCGTAATATTTATTATATGTGCTAGAAAAAAAAAAAAAAAAAGGAAAACTCATCTAAAGGTGTAAAAACATCCATCTCCATTGTTCACCAAGCAACACGCCACGCAAATATGTACCGCACGAAAAAAAGAAAAGTACTCATTGCACAATTCTTGAAGAGATCTTCAAAGTTTACACTCGAAGAGATTTACGACTTTGTACAGATTAGTCTGCACACACTGTAAAGAAAGAGATGTCTCTTTTCCCAGCTCTGCCTGGCGTGTCACGCTATAAAAGATTCTAAAAGAAGAGTTAAAAAGAATACAACGCTTTGTGAAAACCGAGCCACTGTGTTGAAAATGTTCTTCAGAAACAAGAAAAAAAAACAAAAAAAAAACGTGTGCAATATTTGACACGAATTTTGTGACATACGTGATCACATGCACTGGAAAAGCATCCTCTACAGACGAGACATAAATAGCATATCAACAAACACATATATTCCTGCGTCAAAATATCCATACAATAAACCTTGAAATTTTTTTCGCAGTACCGCTCGCGTAGGTAGGGGGTAAAAAGATATATGCCTGACATTCCATCTTTGTACGCCAGCTACCTAGTGTGCACTAAAATGTTGTCGAAGTCACAACCATAACATGGTAATTCCGCCACCAGAACTGCGTGATGCATGTTAAAGAACCCAGATTAGCAGTCGTGCTGCACTGAGAAACAAGTCACCTCATTCGTTGGCACGCTTTCTAAACGTACAAACGGTCAATCTGGCCTCTGACACTAGGCCCATACACATGGGCGTACCAACCGGGGAGGGGGGGGGAGGGGGCGGGGGTGGCAAGGGGGGCGCTTGCCCACCCAGCTTCTCAAAGTGAGTGTGTGTGTGTGTGTGGGGGGGGGGGGGGAGCACGCATGTATTTTGCACCCCCTCCCCCTTCACCCTGAAACAGCCGCCGCTGGGCAGGACAAACAGCGGCCGGCGGCGCCCAAGGGATACCAAGAGCACCGCCCCCCGGGCCTGGGGAGGGGGGGGGGGGGGGGGGGGGGGCGGTGGTCCGGTTTGCCTCCTTCACCCAAAAACAAGTTGGTACGCCACTGCTACCACTGCCCATACACACATACGTGCTTGAGTGCGGAGCGGCGTCTCTGCGGCCAGAAGCGGTTGCTTCCGGTACGACGCTCAACGTCGTGCAACGCCTCGCAGAGCGCCGCGAGGGACTCTGGCTCAACTTTGGATGCGGCAGTAGGTAGACCAATTAGAAGCCGAGAAAGGAAGGGAGGGTCACGTGTTCGCTCGCGCCACTCGACGATGCGCATCCAGTTCTCCGCTTGCGGAACCTTGTTTTAGGGAGCAGCGGGAAATCTGGGAGCAAGTCTTCAAAGGCTGCGATGGTTCAAGCCTGACAGATTGCCGGGGCAGCCAGCGGGATCGTCCCGACGCTGTCACCGGACGCCCCGCCATGTTGCCCTGGATTTCCCTTACTGCGCTAGTGACAACAGAGCGTTCTTATTGGCTCTTGACTGCGGTTGACTGCGTGTCGGTGCAACAGTGTGTGCAAGCTTGGCCCAAGCGCTCTTTGCAACGCTACGCGTTCGCTTGCCGACGGAACGCACCGCGCAAAACCGCAAATCTGCGTATGGGCCTTAAACAATACACTACAGCGGATTAATACACACATCCTCTATTAAACGTCGAACGCGAGCATGGTATCGATGGTACCAGTACTCCGTACCCCCCCCCCCCCCCCCCTCAACATGGTACCTCATATATAATAAGGCATATTGCTTTATGTTATACATCGTTTACCTGCGGCCAATCTGCCTCTCGTTGGCCTTCGGTAGGTGACGTCAGCGCTATAGTGTGTGTGTGTCTGTAT